>NC_059509.1:12600000-12925000 GCF_905147795.1 Pieris rapae | reverse complement strand
CCTCGCCGGTCCGACCAGTTCGGCCCATCGGCCATCCGCCCTCGTCTCGCACTTGAGGCGATACAGGGACCCTAGGGCCACCGCCTCTAACTCCCAGGGAGGAGTCGCCGCCAACAGGCATGCCGCCTCGAACGAGACGGTCCGGTAGCAACGAGCCACCCGAACCGCCATCACTCGCTGCGGCCTCCTGAGAAGGGTGCGGTTCCTCGACCCCAACCGATCATCCCATATTGGGGCCCCATACAAGGCCATACTGCGTATAATTCCGCAGTAGAGCCTGCGCACACTCTGCTTTGGGCCCCCAATGTTCGGCAGGAGTTTTGCAAGCGCCCCCGCTGCCCCTACCAGCTTCCCCCCAAGAGCCTCAAAGTGGGCCTCAAAGTTCCAGCGCCCATCCAAGATGAGACCGAGATACTTCATCTTGGCCGCCACCGGTACCCTCACTCCTTCCACCATCAGGACCGCCCCAGGAGGTGGACCATTCCTAGGGCCATGGAACAATAGGGCGTCCGTCTTATCGAGAGACACCCTAAGGCCCAGGGCCCTTATCCGTCTCACAACAAGGGAGGTGCCGACCGTTGCGAGTCGAGCCACCTCTCCAAAACTGGCCCCACTGGCCACCACGAGGGTGTCGTCTGCATAGCAGAAGACGCGCAATCCCGGAAGAAGCGCGCCCCGCAACACCCAATCGTAGGCCATGTCCCACAAAAGCGGCCCAAGTACTGAGCCCTGAGGAACTCCACACCGCACAGGGTGGTAGGAGACCGTGCCCTCCATATTGGAGTACACGATCCGTCTTTCCATAAAATAGTCCCCCACTATTTGGCGCAGATACAGAGGGACCTCGAAAAAAGCAAGGGCCTCTCTGATCACACCAAAGGGAAGACTATTGAAAGCATTTGCAATATCTAACGATACTGCCAATGCTCTCCCTCCCCCGTCTACCACTCCAGCGGTGTGAGACCTCAGGTCCCGAAGTGCGTCGAGCGTCGACCTTCCCGCTCGGAAGCCGTACTGTGCCTCGTTTAGATCCGGCCCCTCAACAGAGAGGTGCCGGCACAATCGAGAGGCCACTACCCACTCCAGCGCCTTGCCCGCTTCATCCAGGAGGACAATAGGGCGGTAAGCCGCCGAACTGTCCACCGGGCGCCCCTCCTTGCGCACGAGACACAGTCGTCCCGTCTTCCATGCCACCGGAAACCGTCCACCACGCAGACACGCAGTGTACAGCTCCCGGACGGAGACCTCCATATGAGGGAGGACCACTGCCAGTACACGTGCATGTACACCATCCGGGCCAGGAGCTTTCTTGCGGGCTTTGAGACGGGCTAGAATGGTCTCCATCTCTATATCAGAGACTTCCGGAGCCATCTCACCCTCCCCGTCAGCCACTTCTACCATAGACGCCGTCATACTTGGAGGGACAGTGTCGGGAGGCAAAGGAAACAGGTCCGCCACCACCCGCTCCAGGAAAGTCGGCTCCAGACTCTCCACGAGAGGCATCCCCGCACCCTTCAGTCTCTTACGAGCCGACCGATAGGGACGCCCCCATGGATCATCATCAAGCCCCCGAAGCACCTCCCGATGGGCCCTTTCCTTCGCCTCACAAATAGCCTGTCGGAGAGCCCTCTTGCGATCATTATAGATCAAGCGAAGACCCTCCGTAACATCGGGACTATCTCCCCTCCTCCGGCGACTCCTGTAGCAGGCCCTTCTCGCCTCGCTACATTCGCCCCGAAGATTTCCAATATGCGACGTCCACCAGTAGACAGCTCTTCTCCCCTTCGGCGGTCTCCATTTGGGCATCGCCGCATTCGACACCCTTCGGAGACTTTGACTCAGTCTACCGACCCCTTCGTCTACATCCCCAGCACCAGCAGGCGCACACCACCCCTCCACAATGGCCACCTCCTCCGCAACCTGACGGTCAAGTCGCCGAATCGCCCAACGGGGGAAGCTGTTCTGGGAAGTCTGCCCCCGCACTGCCCACCTCATCGAGGTAGAGACCCACATCCGGATATATCGATGATCCGATAGGGTCTCCACTTCGTCCAGCACGCTCCACGCCGTCGTCGCACGGGCCGCTGCCGCAGAAGCTAGGGTCACGTCCACCCTTGAACTGCCCTGCGGACGGACACAGGTGGGCTCGGTTCCCTCATTTAGGAAAACGAGGCCCAGCTCCGCCGCCCACTCCTCCAAAACCGGACCCCTCCGACACGACACCCTATCACCCCAAGTGGAAGACCGCGCATTAAGGTCTCCCATGAGGATAAGGGGGCGCGGAAGAGCCCTCTGCACGGCCAGCCCCATGGCGTCCAGGAAGTCCTCGAAGTGGCTCAGACGCTCATTGGGCGAAAAATACGCTCCAACAAGCGTCCAGTCCCCCCAATCAGCCAGGACAAAACCGGAACCCCTCTCTCTTAGAGAGAGAGGAGGTCCATGAGGCCGAGCAATGACAGCCGCATCACCTCGAAGGTCCCCCACCCACGAATTCTGCCGCGACACGTAATAGGGCTCTGTGACAACGGCCGCCATCACACCCCACTCCGCCATCGACTGCAGGAATAAAAAGAATGTTGAATTACTTGACCACTTGTAATTACCACTCTCGGCCTAGAACGTATTGCTACGTTCTAAACCTACACAGTCTCCTTTCCATAGTTGCCCACTGCATACTATAGAAATTCAACCGTGCCCACCATGTACGGTTTAAGCACTCGCCCGGTACCGTACAACCCTACCAAAGGCCGAGGATAAATTGAAAACTTATCCTCGAACCGGGAATCGAACCCAGTACCCCTCACCACAGCGGCCACATACAAAGACCGCTAGGCTATGAGGCCCTTAAAAAGAATGTTGAATTACTTGACCACTTGTAATTACCACTCTCGGCCTAGAACGTATTGCTACGTTCTAAACCTACACAGTTTCCTTTCCATAGTTGCCCACTGCATACTATAGAAATTCAACCGTGCCCACCATGTACGGTTTAAGCACTCGCCCGGTACCGTACAACCCTACCAAAGGCCGAGGATAAATTGAAAACTTATCCTCGAACCGGGAATCGAACCCAGTACCCCTCACCATAGCGGCCACATACAAAGACCGCTAGGCTATGAGGCCCTTAACCTAACCTAACCTAACCTAACCTAACCTAACCTAACCTAACCTAACCTAACCTAACCTAACCTAACCAGTCCGCGTCCAGACGCCACGAAAAACGGTCGACTCCACGTCGCTCCGCGCCTTTTCAAAGTTTAGAAAAATCTTTAAAAATAGTTCCCGCGTACTAAGTGCAGTGTGTTATATGTCAAAAGACGCGGAAAATTCCGCTCTTTCGTGTAGTGCTATTTTCATTATCCCAAGTTTTCTTTTTCGATTTTTTTTTCGACCAAAAACATTAAAAATTTCAGTTTTTTCGATGTTAAAAATATTATCAGTGCAGTAAAAATTCTTAAGTGAGTTCTAATAGATAGAGTGCAGTGTGGTGCGTATTTCGACCATATTTTGGTCGATAAGGACACATATTTGTGGATTTGGCAGACATTACAGTGGTAAATCTCAAATAACTTTTTATAACGATCTACAACCATATCTTTTTTATACATCAAACGATAGCCCTTGTCAAGACGCGTCGTTTGATACTAATATTGCATCAATCCGACTGAAACTGGATTTTTCAGCGGCTGAAAACTAGTTTTTCAGTCGCCAAATCGCGGCGCTTCAGTATTTTACAACAAGACATATATAGAACGGCGCGCAATTACTTCAGCTATCAGCAGACACATCTTTTTTGGAGATCGGAGCACTGACAGCCCCTGAAACCTGGAAAAAACACTATTATTGCAAATATTTTGCGTTCTAACACCCCTGGGTTTTCGAACACCATAACAGCAGAACCGGCGTCGTCTGGCGCATCAGACGACATCAAGATTTCCATTCTCCGCTTAATAGTTCCTGAATTATAAGCAATTGTAACGTTCAACCCAGGGTTTCCACTGGATCCTCTTCAGATAAAAATAAAACTTTGACTTCATCGTATCCGCAACTCTTTCCTGCTCCGGAACCGATTTCTTCGCTTCTTCACCACTTATCACCAGCTCCACCAGGAGCCAAAATTCCTGGTGATCACCAGGAACTGCCTCCTCACCAGCACCATCGGGTAGACCTCGTCGCGGGCTTCTAGACGACACCAAACTCCAGCATCAGCAGTGCAGCGGCGCTGGAGTTATCCTGTGCGGAAGTACCAGGTAAGGCGGATGACCAGCCTCATCTTTAACACTAGACTCATATACACAGAAACACACCGAGCTTGGGCTCGTTAAAACCGCCTCTTCAAGCCAAACACTAATATAGCCATACAGTCGTCCGCAAACCTACCTATCAACCCCCAGTTTGAGTTTTTACCCCCCCTCCCCTAAAAATTTTACCCCCCCTCCGCACCCCCCCGAGTTACATATCATTTGAATCGGCTGTTAAAGGCGATTCTAGTCCAATAGACCAAATCCAGTTTCGACCCCCCCCCACCCATCACGAAATAATGTTACCCCGCACCCCACCCAAAATCACAACCACCGCCTCACCATCTCCCCAAACATCCTCTACAACCGCCAGGCGGACTCTGGCTGAGATGCTGAGCCCCGCCTTCGACCGACCGATAAAACCAACACCACCAGTGTCAGACAACTTGGCTATGGCCAAAGAATATAGGGAAACTGGCCTACGCGCACTAGCCGCCTCTCGCAACTTAAAAGGCGAACTTAAAACAGCCATAACGGAGGCAATCGAAGGTCTCTTCGGGGTCGTCAGACTCGCTGAACCCGCCACCACCACCCGCCCCACCCCTCCTACCCTTAAACCCCTCACACCATCGGCCAACAACAATATCGTCAACAAAAACACAGACACAAGCAAAGACACCACACAAATACAACTTCTGAACAAACTCGAGGCCCACTCACGCTTGCTTGTGGAGAGCAGTAGAGCCCTGCAGGAGCACACTAGGGCACTAAAGGCAAGACCGCAACCGACACCCGCGGAATCACAACCTGCGGCGGCTGACTCGCAAAAGGCATATCTGTCTTATGCTAAGGTCACCTCCGCTCCCAAACCTCCTGCTGGCCCCACTATTGTGGTCTCTGGCGAGGGCCTCGATACAACGGAGCAGTTGATAAAACAAATCACCAAAACCGTCGACTTTCGACAGGGCGGATACGCCCCTACCAAGGTCTCGCCGCTATCTAAAAACAAATTAAAGTTCGTCTTTGAAAAAGACGAACACAAAACACACTTTCTCACTAATTTACAAAAACAAAATACTATCAAATCACAAGAAGAAAAGCGGTTGGACCCGATGATTATCCTCAAAGGAATTAACAAAAACATAAACGAAACCGATTTAATAAACACAATAAAAGACCAAAACCCCACCCTAGCCGATCACACATTTAGTATCAAATTCAAAACAACAAACAGAAACTCTACACTTTATAACACTGTACTCAACACCACACCCTCTGCCTGGAAAGCGTTTGCCGACCTAGGCAGAGTCAACATCGGTATACAGAAGGTCCACAGCGGCAACTTTTCACCATTTAGGCAGTGTCAAAACTGCCTAAATTTCGGACACACTAAAAGCCGCTGCCCTGCCAACTCCCCCACCTGCGCCAAGTGCTCTGCCAACCACCTTACAGCAGAATGCAAGGCGCAAACAATAAAATGCACTAACTGCACAGAACACAACACCGTACACAAGACCAACACAGACACTCAACACCGAGCCGACTCGGAGAGCTGCCCCAAGGTCAGAGCCATGCGCGCCCGCGTTGAGGCCAAAGTCAACTACGCCTAACCACAATTACACCAATCATCAACACCACATATCAGGTTTCGCTGCTTGCAGGAAACCTTACCAGACAACTCACAATACACATTTTAAACCGCACATCACCTCACACTCGCTCAGACATTGTAGTTGATTATGATCTCAACGCACGTCACTGGCCCTTGGGGAGCCTCCATATACACATATGGCCTACACACATACTTTATACAAAACAATCATTTCAACAAATACACACAATAACACATCACACTAAACCACACATATTGCACACTTTAATACATAGATCATCCCCACATCCCTTCCTTCCCATAATTAACTCATTAATCCACTGCATACACCCTCTACATACTCACTTAGATAACACAACTCTAGGCTGTCATCCGCCTTACTTGCGGAACTTCATTTTTAAATTTATTAAATTTTTACTTTATTTTAATTGTAACATTTAAATAGTTCATCATAATCTTAATATTATAACTTTTTGTTTTTTACTTTTGTATAACAACAATTTTATGTTTTATGTCTACTCTTAGTTCTTTACTATTATTTTTATATTTTTATTTAACCATGGTCACGACGCTGGTGGTTGAGTGGAAGGGATTGTATCCAATAGCATGACCGACCCTCAACCAACACAACAGCGGCTATACCTCCTAGTTTTTGGAGTTTAAATTATCAAGCTCTGTGTGCATGAGCTTTTTGCACTCCGTTCTATCATAATTACGGTGCGGTTGGTGGCGGTTGAGAGGAAGAAATTGTATCAAATAGCATGACTGATACTCAGCCGCCCCAACCGAACCTACAATCACTAGCATAAGATATTAATGTGTAAGTCAATTAATTGTAATATATATTTAAATAGTTTTTCATAATTTTAATGTCATACTTTTTTCTTTTACTTTTGTATTACAACAATTTTATGTTTTATGTCTACTCTTAGTTCTTTACTATTATTTTTATATTTTTATTTAACCATGGTCACGACGCTGGTGGTTGAGTGGAAGGGATTGTATCCAATAGCATGACCGACCCTCAACCAACACAACAGCGGCTATACCTCCTAGTTTTTGGAGTTTAAATTATCAAGCTCTGTGTGCATGAGCTTTTTGCACTCCGTTCTATCATAATTACGGTGCGGTTGGTGGCGGTTGAGAGGAAGAAATTGTATCAAATAGCATGACTGATACTCAGCCGCCCCAACCGAACCTACAATCACTAGCATAAGATATTAATGTGTAAATCAATTAATTGTAAGTCTATCTAATCAGTAATATTTGTATTTTGTAACTTTTTTTTCTTTTCCAATCTGTAATTTTATGAATAACTTATTAACAAAAATGTAATTGTCACGACGCGGACTCTAAGCAGGTGGCTCAGTGAAGGTCAATCGTATCAAATAGCGAAGCCGACCCTCAGCCACCTCACCTACCTTTATACATTTTTTTACAATAAAGATTACAACTGAAAAAATTATTTCATAGCTTAGCTTCCTCGGCCCCGGGGCGAGAGTCGCCGGGGAGGTAGGCCTACCAGCAATTAACAAAAAAAAAAAAAAAAAAAAAAAAAAAAAAAAAAACCTAACCTAACCTAACCTAACCTAACCTAACCTAACCTAACCTAACCTAACCTAACCGAACCTCGTCGAAGACGTAATAGATAATCATCGACGTGTTATGTCGTTTCTGCCATGTAACAATATCGCGTTTGGACAAAAGTTATTTCTCTGCTGGCGCCATCTATTATCAAGAACCCAAAATATTAGAATAACATCAAATTTTGTAATGTTATACAAAATATTATTTCACAATACAATATTAGTTAGTTTTTTTTTTTTTTATTCAATTCTTTTTATTTTTTATTATTATATATTTTATACTTTTTTTCTTTCTTTTTTTTACTTACCCATATCTGTTAACGAGGTTCCACTGATCTCCATCCCCATGGACAAAAAAAAAACAAAAAAAAAAAAAAAAAAAAGTAAAGTAAAGTATCCGGGGAAGGTAGGCCAGGCCTATTAGTTGCAAAAAAAAAAAAAAATAAAAATAAAAAAAAAAAAAAAAAATGCATAAATTATTACACATTCTATAGATACCTGGACAGAGGCATGCCGCTTAGTCTTGATAGACTACCTTCCGACCACTACCGACGAACCCACATGCTAGCGTGTAACAGATCGCAGCTGGAGGATTTTTGCTTTAAAATAATAAGATCTGTAAAGTTCTATGGAAGTAAAGCCGACTTTAGATTGGCCATCGAACTAATAAATATTATTTCTAGACTTATATTCCTATAAAAAAAAAAAAACTACTAATAATACTTTTACAATTATCGTTATATTTCTAAAATAATTTTAATAGAACTTTTATTCAGTTTTTATGATTATTAGATATGCTAAGTATTATTTTTTGTATATTCTCTAAATCACCTTTATACGGAGTAATACATAGTAGTAAAGAGAAACACTCAACAGTACTCCTTAACTACCTCATCCTTCGCACTACGTAAAGCTACGTTTTGAATTTAAGACCTTTATCCTGTTTAGTTCAAACAGTTACACTACTTGCGTCCGTTTTAGCTGACACTGATAGTATTTTTGTTAAACTATGATATTCTCTTGTGACCGTATATGCAGATAATCTTGTTAGGTAAAAATAGTTGATATTTTTAAGATGCCGGGCCCCACAAACACTACGTCTTGTCAGTTGTCGAGTTATAGTAAACGAGATGCCCCTTAATGTGATTTTACTTAGCCTTTGAGTACATACCAGCATGAAACATTTTGCTATGCTTCCCCAGAGACTGTTTGGTTTTCCGGAATGAAAACTTTTTAGGTTTTTGTGAATTTTTTTTCTCTATATAAATCTCAGAGTTCAAGTCATAAGTTTTATATTAGTTTTAGTATTATTAATTAACAAATAAAATGTCGGGCTAGATCGTGAAGTGGTTACAATTAGAGGATGAAAGTATTTTTGCAAATGAAAGAAAAAAACAAAAAAATTCCAAAGTCATAAAAAAATTTGCTTGGACCACTCTTCACATTTAGGGGAATGAAAAATAGATGTTGTCCTCTTCGCACACTAGCCGATGTACACAAATTTTTTTTTGTACGAAAATCGGTCGAGCCATTCGGAGGAGTTTAATTACCAACGACGTGATATGAGAATGTTGTATGTTAGATATAATATCTAAATTGGAGTAATATTCATAAAAACTTTGATGTTCCTTTCAATAATAATCAATATCATTTTCTTAATTTTCATACTGTAAATAAGAATATGAAAATTTAGACAATTAACACTTTTTATATAATTAATTTTATATTTTTATATAACATAAAAGGCATTCATCATCACGATATTCATAGACAACAACTCACTCAGTAATTTAGCTACAAAATCCCTTCTCTTACCAAGACGAATTATTAAATTGCTTAACAAAATTCCGAGATTCCAATAATGGGGTGAGCGTTGTTAGTTAAAATCAGTTGCGAGTCCTCAGACGGATCAATTTAATCACGGATTATCAGAATGCCAAGGCAGTGTTGATAGCGACGTATTTGATAGTAGGCGTCGTGTTAATCCAAGTTCTTCGCTCCGCACGCTAACTGATAGCGCCTCCTTACCTCGGCACGTTGGAAAATAACCAACTTTCATATTTACTACAAGATTTCTGAATGTAATTTCATTTATTTTTACTATACAGTCTGTTATTAATTTGATAATTTTAATCTTGACCCTGAAAAATATCGATTGATTTATTTTGTATCTTATCGCTACTTATTTAGAGCTAAATTAAGTAACGAGTATCTTTTTTTATTTTAACGACTTGCACTGTTATTAGGTGATGAAATTTTTTTAAATCTTTTAACAAAGTTTACTACAATAAATTTCCAGCAATAATTATGTTATGTAATTACGTAAGTTACCATACCTAAGATTTTTCAATTGTGTAAAAAGTTAAAAAAAGGGTTTAAGTTAAATTTTTAGAACTGTATAATATTAAGTCCATTTGTTACCTAAATTAACTTATCAAATGATTGTATGGTCATATCGTGACCTAATTGTATTATTGTCTTGGTAACAAACAAATAACTATACGAACGGCAACTACAAAACATCTATCTTCACCAAACACCTGTTATATCTACAAGCAAGTTCAGACGGCATTACAGACTATGTTATAATAGCAGGTTAGAACCAACAATCTCAAGCTTATCTTCAAACAGTCGGGGAGAAAAAAGAAGTTGCGTTATGATTGTAAAGAAGAAGAAGAAAGTTGTGGGTGGGAGAGATCCTAACAATACGTCACACGAGGCCCCATTCCGTTGTATATAAATGATTCGTAGTCGTTCGGGACCCGTTGTGTGCACTCGTAGTCAAAGATGCGTGGGAGTACGGCCGGGTTAGGCGACACGCTCGCGACTGGCTCGCGGGCCCGTAGCCTGCTTTTAAAATTCGCAGATGAGGTGTTCGGAAGTGCTGTAGTAGCCCCCGCGGTTGTGACTTACTGGAGAGGGACCTGGTCGCTGATGGACTTTTACGTCCTGCCTAAAGAACCTGTGAACAGCGGGATAGTAGCCCTCGTGTTTGGTTGGTGCGTGAACTTCTTTTTGTGCGTATTCCAGACGCTGTTGAGCAAGCATATACGCCCTGATAAGGGTAGATTTACGTATTATGTGCTCTCGAGACTATACACTTATGTGGCTGCGTTGGCGTGTGTTGGCGTGTGGCGAGGAGTTCGGAACCTTCTCGACGCATTCACGGAAGGTAGTGCACCAACTGTCATTTACATCACGGCAGCAGCGACGTTATCGCTAGCAGCGTTACGGAGTCTGAGGAATTTATCAGCTGCCCCGTTCGCTGTTCTTGTTGATGCACCTAAGGATTTTTTCACTGTTCCTACTTTGTTTAGAACGGTTGGTATATAAATTGTAACAATATATTCAATATAAAAAATATAGGTTATTTATTTCTTTAAAAAACTATAATTAAAAGAATCAAGCTGTATAAGTTCGTTAAATTATTTAAGGAAATAACGAAGTTATATTCGCGTATTATATCAATTCAAATGTCAAACATCTTTCAATTTACGCACTGCATTAGACAATTGTCACAAAAACAATTACTCGCTCCCATTGGAGGCTTTATAATGTTGGTTATGAGAACTTTATTTCTCATTACAAAATCTGCCTATAAGTTTGATTTTTGTTTGGTAATTATGTGTGATATATGAAAGTTCCACTTTAAATATGTATCTATTCTGAGACCCAGATATTTTTCCCATTTTTTGTTAGTGATTTCAACGTCTTGAACTTTTAACGGTTGAAAGATAGGAATGCTTTTATTTTTTGCCTCTAAATATTACATAAGATGTTTTTGAGATATTAATGATTAGCAGATTTTGATGAAACCTAGAAGATAGAGCATTTTGGTCTGACTGAGCTTGAGCAACCATAGTCTAGATATTTATACCAAAGTATCTTTGTAGTTCATATAATATTTATATTAATCTTACCAACAATATATACACAGTGGATAACTTCTAGTCCATAGCTAACGTCCAGAACATTTTCAAACACATATACCTCAGAATAATTTAAGGAATTTGGGAAGGGAAACAGGAACCTTCAACCACTGATATTTATTTTAAAAAAAAATATGATGAATAGATTAGACTTACCTCGTGTTGCACACTCTCAAGTTTGTTATTAGTCTTATTTTGATCAGAACTTTTCTTAATGCGTTGGAGACTTTTGGGTCCTGGTAATATGTTAATTGGATTAAACCCGCTTCCACGGAGATAAATAAGCCAATTTTTTACTCAACAAAGCAGTAAACTTTTAAAGGAAACATGAAATTTCACTAGATTTTTTGACAACATACGTATGATGTATACATGGAACAGGTCTTACTAACTTTAGCTATTTCTTACACGTTTTGTATAAAGATTGTTGGAAGGTCGTAATATGCGCGTATTGGTGCGTGAGCGAGTGTGCGATAATACCTTCTGCGTAGTCTCAAATCCCAAATCATGCCAATTTCTAAATGGTTTTGATTAATTTACGAAAGAAAATAACAACTTCCTTGTTCGGTAAGAAAATATATGTCAGCGTCAATAAAATTTGTCGACCCACGTTAGAATAGCTATTAATTTTTTACTACAGACTCTAACTATAACTCTTTAATTTAACGGGAAGGCATATGTATGCGTCTGTTCCATTGATTAAACTGATTTACAGCCAAGCGCGTGCCTATCAGAGTAATTTTTTATTTCGTTAGGAATGGAACTACTAAACCTAACGGTGACTTTCCTTTACCAAATAATAGTTAGGAATAAAACGTCATTATTATTAACTAAGTTATTTACGTCTTCATTCAACAATAGATTCATCACTGAGACGCAAACGTTATCCCTGTAACGAGCAAGGCTTTCTTGGCTATCAATTTTTTATTGCAATATTGCGTCGAGCAATTTCTTAGATGTGTACATCAAGCCCGACGATCCACTGTTAAGTGCACCGGTGACAACGCCGGTGGGACTCAATACAGAATATTTTATAATTATTTCCTTGGATTAATCAACGCAGCGTTTTGTAGAGAGAGAAATTTACGAAGAGGATGTGTTTTCTAGGTTACAACTATTGTTTCAGCACCACCGTATGGCTCCGTGTTTTTTGATGCACCGACATAATACACAACGGTATGAAACCATATTTTGTAGAATGAATAACTGAAATACTGGTTGTATTTCGTAATTAAATATTGGCAAAATAAATATAACGCTCCGTAGCTCATTCGTAGCGCCAGCCGCCAGCAGTGACGCGTAGCTCAGCGGAAATCCTTGTTATAGGAATAAAAATTTATATATAGTAATAATATAGTTAATTCATTTATTAAATATGAAATATTAAATTCCATTTATGTATAAACTTTTTAAAAGTTGAATATTAATAATTTACTAATTGTGATAACAAATATCGTTGACGTAAATAATTTAATGTTGAAATGTCGCACCAGCTTCAAATCGAAGATTACTTTACGATCTCACTCTAAATATCCGTCGCAGCGCTACGTTCATCGACATCGAAATAAATCATCGAATACTTAAATGTTTACTATGTCCTTTGATTACTTAATTTCCCGTAGATCAACAATACTTACTATTTATTAGCAATGGAATCACCTTAAAAAATAATATAAAATATAATTGCGTGTCGCATCAAGTCACGTGAAATGAACTTGACCCTCTTTCATATTATATTATGTATATCGTGAATCATATAAAAATAGGTCCACGTTATTAGAATACCATTTGGGAGTACAACAGTAATTTTGTAAACCTTTGTTGTTTCATGAAACCTTCTTCTCAAATCGCCATTTTATGGGATGAATACAAATTAAATATAAAAACATATTTTTTTTGTTACAGAGTAGTAAGGAGACAGCTCTATACATATTGGACTCTTTGTTTTCTGTGACTGTGATAGGGTCACTCGTGGTGGTCGTGTGGGGAGGTCTATGGGGTTTGATTGACATTTACCTCTACCCAGATGACCCTGTCAAATCTAACTGGATGTCACTTGTAAGTATAAGGTTACATTTAAAACTGAACTGAAAAATATCCGAGAAATTTATAGCCAAATTCAGTAATCGCTTTTATATCGCAAATAGATATAATAGTATTGTAAAAAATTCGTGCATTGATTTTATTATATTGATTTGATCAAATTTCAAGTAGATTCCATAATCTTTAAACACCCATCTATGCTATTCATCTATAGAACTCTTCATTTCTATAGCATATATACACATATATAATATACACATATAGCTGAACGCCAATAAAAATGTCATGCTTCACACTTGGGAGTCAATTCGCTATACAATACTCAATTTGACTATAACACGATACAATTATGAATAAAGACGCGGAAATATTTTGCAAGACCCGCCCCAGCCACTAGTACCAAGTGATATAAAATAATTGTAAGGGAGATAGGTGTTTAATATATATTATTAGATCACACAGTTAGAATGTTAAAAAGGATCTGCTCAATGGTCTGGTTCTGGTCAGCGTAACAAAGTCTCATAAAATATCAAAAAAAACTCCTCGCGGCGATTACGAATCGCTTGAAGATTACAAAATATAAATTTAATGACATACATAATTACGACACCAAAACCAGTGCTGCTACCTTACCAACCCTTTAACCTCAGATATCTGTATCAGATTCGAGGTCATTTGATTTTTGTAAAATGGCTTTTTTGTTTTTCAATGGCCAGGCATGAGAAGCCACTTCGCCAATACTGTTCAGAATAACTAGTTGTTGTCAATATAACTTAGGTCACCTGTTTTCCCAAGTCTTTGAAGATCTATTTTTCCGCATATGGGTCAGATGCTCGCCACGAGTCAGTGACCACTTAGATGGCAATTGGCGTTTCCTCTCCTTGCCCTCGCTCTATTACGTACGGCATTGACCAATTTCGGATTTAAATGGTCTAATTATAACCAACAAAATGTCAATGTCACACCAATACCATCGAGAAGACACAAAAAACAAACATGCAGCCTCACATAATCAATGATATAAAATATCTTAGAGCAAGGAGTTGGAGACGAGATTTATCGCTGACGATGACTCAAACGGTTTGGACGCACGGGACACGCTGTCTGGTCTCACAAATTACACAATGCGATGGTTTTTTTTTTATTTTTATGATAAGCGTCAAAGTAAGTAAATATATTCCTTCATAGATTTAATAAATAAGTGCAAATTTGAGGTTAGTTTTAATATTGACTGTCTATAATATTGCTCAAATAATTAATCAAATTTGAACATAAGTACAATGTCGAGAGTCGAATGGCACTTTCTTGTATATTATGTATGATAATATAGTGAAACTGAGGAAACCTATGAATTGGCAATGACATACTCGTAAGTCCTCAGCGGCGAAATTGATTTCCACGTGGGTAGAAATATCTTTGTACTACAAACCAGCTCTGACCGGCTGTTACCATAATATTTTCTCATTTCCGTGTACACAATTGGATAATGTCTTATTTTGGCTCCGGGACCCTCAATACGCATATTACTATTTTAATCGTGTGTGAAATATAAACAGAACCTACCTACTTAACATCACATTTAGGAGAAACGGTGAAACGAACGGGGAAGATGTTAATCTATACTTGCCTCTTTATAAAATTAAATTAAAAAAGTTTCATCATTATATCCGATATAAAAACGATTATTTATTTTTTTCTAACGAAATTAATTCTTAATTTCTATGTTAGTAATTGACATTTAATACTTTTCATCTTAAGTACTCATTTATGTTATTTTTGATAATTTCCGCTGCTCTGAACGTAAAAAAAACTATGAACCGTAATAATTGAAGATAATATAAAAAATAAACCTTTGATAAAAATATTTAATTGAGAGCACTACACAGTAATGTTATTACATGCTAAGACTACAATGCAAACTAGTGAACTATGGATTTTGCTAGTTAATATAATAATAAAACAATATTATTTTTTGTCCACAGATAATTGGTTACTCTATGGTATTTGTGACGTTTTCGCTGCAGACGCCGATGCGGTGGGTTGTCGCAAGACTTCAGGGAGCCCCAAGACTGTTAATCGCTGATGTTTACCACTTTCTTTCGTTCGCTTCCACCGTCAATGTATGGCGAGCGGTTTGGGGATTTCTGGATATTTATTTTTTTCCAGGTTCGTATATATATACAACCCAGATTATAACGCGGTGTAATTACATTGTTATTTAAAATAGCACTTTACGTATTGGATTTTCTTTTATTATTAATAATAATATGCATTAAGTAAACAGTAAAACACCACTTACACGTTACTACGTAAATGTTATTTTATAATGATCTACCAGATTCCTATTTTAACGAGTTATATTATTTCAGATTCGCCTCTCTTAAGCAACTGGTCTTGCCACATCGTAAGTCTGGCGTTGCTGATTCTCTTGAATTGTTCGAATTCAATTCTTGTAAGAGGAGTTTATATTGACGGTGAGGAACCTGCAGGCGAATGCGTCATTTTCTCCTGCCACTACCTCCGACACTTCATTCAGAAGCAAAAAACAAATCGTCATAAAGCGTTAGACTTAAAGAAGAAAATGGAAGAAGCAAGTGTGCCTTTACAAGCACCAGAAGAGAAAGTGTAGGCAGCCATGGTTATGTATTGGTTGTTCAAATATTGCCGGAATGGAAAAAGCATTATTCTGCGCCTGTTATTACGAACATAGCTCCGACATAGTGCACTGAGATTAACTATTTAAAGCCAGACAGATTACAACTAACGATCAATGAAATAATCTAAAATCGAATTATATTAGTTCTAATACATTGTTTGACTAATAAAATAAATATTGAAATTGAATTTAAAACTGTACTCCATTGTCTTCATATAGTAAAAATTACTTTGTATACAAAAACTTTAACATATCACTTGTAATCGATAAATTATTTATTATGACTATATACTCTAAATAAATGATGTAATCCATATTTTATTGTAGTTCCCTATCGATTCATTATAATCTTGTGCTAATAATAATAGTAATCGAAACCGAAACAATCGGATATCCGGAATAAATAAATATATTATATCCGTACTCACAACATCGGATAGTTTTGGACAAGGGCGGAGTCTAAAATCTAGATAAAACTACACGTTTCGACAGGATTTTGTTAATGCTTTCGATACTTACTAAAATAAATAAAAAGAAAACATTAAATATATTATACAAAGGTTATAAGTTAATATGTGCAATGTATAAAGCTAAATGTTTTCAGAAAAGCTAATAAATTTATAGCACTTTTATTTTAATAGATAAAAAGGAGGAGGTTTATAATAATTACTTACCTATATTAGCGATTATAATACCAACTGATAACCTAGACTGAGATAATACCTATATATAAAACAAATTATTACATACTACTTGTGTTGTATCTTACTTCAATCTATTTAATTTCAAAGATTCTTAATTATGTTCAACAACAATTAATAGTGCTACATGTCCAGTGTAGATGAATACTCTATTAACCGTGAGTGAAACTATCCGAAACAAACGGAAACCGATATAATTTTATTCCTATATTCGAAATATCATAACCATAACATGTCTAATTAATGATCCTAAGGTATTATATATTTTCATCAACATAAAATGTAAGAGTGCTGTCTTATTTTTATATATGTCACCGTAAGATTGTAAACATCGTTATATTTCAATCTATCTAGTAAGATTGTAAACTATCGATAGATTGTGAACCGTATCATTATGATTGCAATTTAACGCATCATTTTTCGCTATATTGTAATCTACCGAAGTGAAACCGTTAAATTACAATCTGTCCCGCGTCAAATTGTCAACTGTCTGCAAGTTCTTCCTGATTGGTCGGTCTCATTTCATTTAGAAATGAAATAGACGTGTCACTTAAATAAAATAAATTTATTATTTAATAGAAAACTAGAAATCCTGACATATGTTAGAAACAAATTGTAACGAAATATTTATTCTACAAACACAAATTCTAATTAAAAATTTAAAAAAAAACAACAATTATTATGTCTTTAAGCACAAATTATAAAAATAGAAATAACAAACAAATATGACGTGTGGCCGCTGTGGCGGGGGCACATACCGTTCAACCAATCAGAGCGCGAGTTGCATTCCGTCCTACGCCGGTTCACAATTTGACCGCTTCCCATCGATAGATTACAATCAAGCGAAAAATGATGCGTTAAATTGCAATCATAATGATACGGTTCACAATCTATCGATAGTTTATAATCTTACTGGATAGATTGTAATATAACGATGTTTACAATCTTACGGTGACATATACTTAATGTTAAGCTGTTCAGCTTTGGGTTGTCAAAAATTAAATCAAACATCGAGATCATTCCAATTGTATTAAATATTTAACAATAATTTTTAATAAGCTTATGTATATTCAATGTTTTTAACGACAAATAAACGATATCTTAAAAATTAATTTATTATTCACACCTTCTAAGTATACCGAGTAAGCCTCTAGAATATATTATAGGAACCCATAAATGTATCGTTTTAGGTTTTTTTGTATCAGGAGGCAAACGGTCAACTGATGTTAAGTGATAACGCCGCCTTTGTACCTCTCAGTAACTGTTATAAATAGCAGTTCAACGCAAACAAATAAAATATAACTTATTTTTTTAATTAGACTAAGTTTGACATCATTGAAATATTTTTACCTTCCTTTCGGGTAAAAATCGTATCCGTAACGTTAACTAATTAACCTTATTTAAGCTGATTTTTTTTCATTTCATAATATTTTAATTACATTCAAGTATACAGTATTTACAATTTTCTTAACCTATAAATTAATAATAGAAATAATCAAAATGAAAATCAATACAAATTTATAAAAGTTTGATCACAGTGGCCCTGTGGGGCGGTGTGTGTACATTTAACACTGGCAGCATTTCCTCGCTGTATTGCGATACTTATTCGTTGAGCCAGGAAAATATAAAGATAATAATATTTAAACTGTTTATTTAAATATATTATTTTGTTGCGATTACAAAACTCACAACTGAGTTTGAGCTGACAAATATTAGCGTTTTGTTGCTCGAAATAAAAATTAATTATTATTATTATTATTATATGAAACTTTCCCTTTTTTAGACACGTTCTCCGTGTCTCGAATGATTTTCAACAACCAAGGTCAGCTTGTTGTGTTAAATACTTTCCCGTATAGCGTTAATTTTTATTTAGAACTTCTCCAAGGTCGAGAAACTTTTATAATTAGTAAACTTACGTCTCATATTCATGCCATTGTATTTCATAATTGTAACTTTATTCAAGTCAAATTTTCGGGTCAAAACGGGCTCTTAATATAAGTGTGCTTGTAAGCTTGTGAGTTCTTAAGTGGTGTTCATATTATGCATATTTTTGGTGATTCTAAATTAATAAACGTAATAAGAGTTTGCTTAGCGATTCCAATACCTTGTACCCACCGTGACAGTAGCTCTGAAAGGCTTGTTTGTTGTTCAATTTTATTTTAAAATTTGCCGATATTTAAAAGGACAGAAACTCCTATTTATAAGAAACCTACATAATAACATTATATATGAATGAAACGAGCGTGTATCGATAAAATCAAGCATGGTCAGGCGGACGTGCAGGGGCAAGCAAAGGGGCGAAGAGTGGTCGGTTCCGGCCTTGCAATTACAATTAAATATTTGGCCACTGATTGGAAAATCTACTTCCTAATCAGTGCGACCCTGGCGGTCAGGTTACGTTAATTTAAACGAAATTTTTGAAACCGAAGATAACAAGTCAAAATTGATTTCCGGCTTTTCAGTTCGTTTATCTTGATTGATGTAGATTAGATACTCAATTCAATTTAGTATCTAACGGTAAGATACATGCGCTAATTATAGAATCCCCATTTGTCCGTTGATTTGCAAACAGACCTATAATAACTACATTATAGCAAAAAAAACAAGTATTTTATAAATTTAACTTGACCTAAAGACTTAATGGCTTTAACCGTTTCAAAAATCATCAATATATTACGCAGTAACAAAGATATTGTTATTTACATCAACATTAAAAAAAAGAGGAAATGACAAAGTTTAGAAATGCTGTTTCTTCTAGTAAAATATTGAAATGGAAATGGAAGGACACATTATGAGACGAGATAAATGGACGAAGAAAGTTCGCTATGACAAAAGAAAACTAGGAAGGCAAAGAAAAAGATGGAAGGATGATGCGCGCATCGAGTTGCTTTATAATGCCGAAAAATATTAGTATTTATTTTTGGTTTTAGTGTTCATTTTTTAGTGCTTCGCATTTTTAATAAAGTAAATACTGAAGTTGAAATTTATTTTCGTTTAATTGAAATTTGACAAAAAAAATTATAGGAATAGTAGCTTATTGTTCAGTTAGGCCTACGTCTGAATACGTTGCCACGCCACCAAGCGTCAACTTGAGTCGCAGCAAGGTCTATAATAACTGTGCTTTTATCCTACTTTGAACCAGGGAGAACCCATATTATCCTTCGTAAGTTTTACGTTTCGAAAATAGATGTCGCTATATTAAATATTCGCTCTAGCAACAGTGGGCAAACTGTTTCGAAACATCGCTCTTAGCGCCGCAGTGTTGCGCTTTGCGGGCCGTGCAGAGCACCACACTGCCGCGTATCGTCGACGGGCTGCGCTACGTAAGGTATTCCACGATCTAACGAGACCTAAAACAAGAGAGCCTGGATGTTCCAGATGTTCCAGCACCTCCAGAATCTCGCCCCGCTCCACACCAGGCCTCCCGACCACCACCGAGCCTTCACGCGCGAGCTGGTGCGCGCGGAGTACTCTGATGCCTCCTAAAGTTTCTTTTCGATACAACTAATGTTAAACAAATAGGCTGGGACTCTCCCGCCGGTAAATCGGCGCGCACAAAGGACTTCGTCCGCAGGTCCCTCGCTCGGCTTCCCTCGTGTCCGCGAGTTATGACCGCGAGTCAGGTGCGCGCCCTACTGCCGTCGCGAGGGGACTCCCCAGCCCCACCGACACACAACAGCGAGTGCTGCAAGAGCGAAGACGCTCCACAGCACCTACGAGGCCCAGGGCCGCTTCAGGCCCGCCACAACGACCGCCTCGCCGTTTAGCGGGGCTCAAACTGACAGCCCCCGCAAGCCCACGGGCATAACGGGGCTCCCGGCGCCACCCTCAGGTGCAGCGCGGAAGACAGCAGATCGCTGTTGGCTTTTTACTATAGAAACTATTACATGAGCGTCAACTGTTTCTTACAGCTGGAAACACATGACGCCCATATGTCAAGTTAGCTATATAGCTATAATAGCATGCAATAATTGTAACATTTAACAATTGTAGGAAGACTTAAAAATTAACGTTTAGTTTAAGATTTAAAGAAAAACACTTTTTTAACGGATTATAGATATGTATTATTATATTTAAACTTATAATTATTTGTACATAATTTTAAATTTAAACCGACGTTTCGCGTGCTTTACAGCGTGCGTGGTTACGGTGGTAGTTTAAGATTATTTAAATTGTTGTGATTATTAAAGTAAGATAATTTAATAACTAATATTGATTTTGGCGTTACGGCCTTGACAATATTATATTGGCCTTGGATATAATTGAAATATTGAGTTTGCACGAAGGGATATTGTAGATAGTTAAACAATATTTTATATATTAATAAGTTAACCTTATGTTTTTACGTCTTATGACGATCAAAGGAATATCGAAGGTAAAGTGGAAACAACTTTGCTGTTAACTTTCGCAGGTAACAGTTGATGCTCCTCTGCTGCTGCATATGTTATGCAGTCGGATAGTCCATTTATCGAGGCTAAAAAACCTTACCTTACCCATATAAGGGGCACTCCATTGACAAAATTGTCTAGATATTATAAAACTCAAATTAAGGCAGGTGTAATCGCGGAGAACAACTAGTCTATAAAAAACGACATTTTACGTATTTGTGTATAACTCAAAGATGCCGCACACCTCGAGTCATACGTATTTGACGCATTGAATACTTTAAAGGAAGAAAATTGACAGAGAAACAACAATTTCCAGTAACGAGGACGGAAATTACTTCATCCATTGCAATCATTACAAGTCGAACAAACGCTATCGAAAGGTCGTTTACTGTTTGAATGAATTCTATATATTTTCTAGAGTAGGCTGTACGTATGAGTTGGTTAGATCTCTTATGTGTGTCACTGAGCTGTGTATTTATTCAAACACGTGTTTAGCAAATTAACTTTGTTCCGTACCCAACAAACCTTGCTTGTATTTCTTTGCTATAATTGATGCTCAATGTCGCCATTGACGTCAAACCACGACTGTGGCATGAAAAGCCATACAGCCATACACGGGCCACTAATAAGCGGTTAGCCTAGCAAAAGCTTTAATTCAGAAGCAAAAACAGAATATTCGCAACCGATGCGGTGGTAGAGGTGGTGGAGGCGGTGGAGGTGCCTCCCTGGCCGGTCCATTAAGCTCCCTCGGAGCGTTATTCGCCGGAATAGTGTGCAATAAAATGCGGACGCCGACCGGCCGCCGGTCGATGAAAAAATAACCCTAAAATTATTATTCTTTTGAAAGGCATGCCGATGGATAGGACGCTCGGTGAAAAGCCGGACTCACATAAAACCGATAAAACCGATTTAAATGCGCTAATTAACAAGTTTATTAGATGTTAGGTGGCTTGAGTTCAATTTGTGATGTACATTTGAATCGGTGAAAATTCAATGAACGAATATTGGTTGAAAAGAGATTTTGTAGACATAGCTACTCACATTTTATAAATGCAACAGTACCTATAGTATATATATAGTAGTTTAATTACTACTTCATAGCAATTAAATCATTCCTCTTAACAATATAGAGGAATGGTTGGTTGATTTTTTATAACGGTAACAATGTTGTAGTCACTGTTTCTGAGACAATTTGGAATGATAATATAACGCACAATGCATAGTATTCGAGGAACCCTCTTCTAGATAATATAATATGATACTTTAATATTATGGAAAAATAGCTTACGGTGCTTTCTTGCAGAAGAAAGCGCCAGACGATTTTAAAACAAGTCATTTACATATTTAATTAAATCTCACAATTTTAATTTGACTCGGTTACTCCATAAATGATGCCGAGTCATTTTGCCGAGGGTCGGCTGCGAAGTGGCAAACCGCTACTAAACTGCAATTATGCATCAAAAAACATTTATGAGTCAAGAACATCTGAATAACTACTGTTCGTACTTCGTTCTTTCTTCGAGCTTTTGATCCATAGACAAGGCGTTGTGTGATTCTAGAGGGTTATTATTATACACATTACAATAAAGGCATCCTTCAACAATTCAATTTGCACACTTCAACAAGAATTTCTCATTTACTTTTTTTTCACTTCCGATTGACTGCACGAAATCAGGTAATTATTTTCATTTCATTTGTGTTCCTCATTGCCGACCCGAAGATTATGTTTGTAGGGAAATTTGAAAATAATAGTATAAAACCTGTGCGAGTGAATGAGACGGAAAACTGACAGTATTGATGATATTTTGTTCATTGCGGAAGGCTGTAGAGTATATAATATAATAAGGACGTCTATTACTTTTAGAAAAACAATATTATTAAATTTTTATCAATTACACACTGTAGTTGTGTACTGTACGATACAAATAATATAAGAATTGACCAATTTATATGACTAATAATGTCAAATGTAAAATTCCTTTAAAGACAAATTTGTGTACCATTGTGTGTGGTGGTAGAATATGCGAACTTACGATTATACCACCTTACACATTTTTGTATAAATTACCATATTCTTGAAATAAATTATTATTATTATAAATTCATTAGGTTACTAAACAGTGTAATTCCGCGTATAAAATGAGTAAAACAAACATTTTTAAAGTGTCTAGTTTAATTATTTTATTTAAAATTATAATATGTTTAAAATTAAAATGAGTACCAGGACAAATAAAGGAAGAGCTAGTGGAAATTTGTACCTACTGAAGAAGAATATCCTAAAAACGATTGTGATGATTTGTACTAGCTTGTTAGATAAATATAGGTCTACCGAAACGAACATCATGTCCTCTTTTGACATTAAGACAGCCGTGGCCTTAAAACCGGTAATGAGGATAATATCACGAAACTGATTATTTCTGCGACAGAAATGTACGATTCAATATTAGGTGCCCAAGGCAAGGCTCCCTAATAACGTTGTTAGAACTATTAGTGATATGAATTTTCACTTATTATATAACAGGACCTGGATGACCGAGCTTAGCTCGGTATTTTTTTTTTATAAATCGTGTTTTTTGGAAATTTTATTTAAGTACTAATTACATACTTATAAAATTATGAAATATGAATATAATTATCGAATAAAGATAATTATATTCATATTTAAGTTTTTATTTGACTGACATCTTTAAACGAGCAATTCTATGTTTAAGTTGATAAAACACAAATAAAATGACATTTTCTAGAAATGATTCCTAGCTAAATCGATTTATCGCCCCCGAAACCCTCCCTATACTAAATTTCATGAAAATCGTTGGAGCCGATTCCGAGATTCCAATTATATATATATATATATATATATATAAGAATTGCTCGTTTAAAGATGTCAGTCAAATAAAAACTTAAATATGAATATAATTATTTAGTTAATATGTGTAATATCTTAATATTACACATATTAACACCGATTCACCAGTCTCTGGAACTACAGAATTATCTGTAAGAACTACCTAAAGAATTAACTTTCAATTGGTTGTTCAACTAACTGCTGACTTTTTATTTTAATATTTTCTAATTAGACCAGTGCCGAGCCTTCAAAAATAGTAAAAAATGAAAAAAAATACAGTAGGATGAAACCCATTAGAAATGCAGGGGAATATGATCAAAATGAAAGGAAAAATAAATTACGGTCGATCCGAGTTCGGGAAGTGGGAGGGGGTGACTTTTAAGGGGAAAAAATTGTTTATCTTGATTTCCGGCGAAACTACCAGTCCTATAGAAAAAAGTAAAATGGCAAAGTTATAGGTCATAAAAAGATCTACAACTTTGGTATTTACAATTTTTTCACATAACCTCAAAATTTAGGTGAAAAGTTCAAAAAACCAAGTTTTTGGTTTTTTATTTATATCTTTTTTCTGTATTATTTACAGAAGATTCTTCAACTTTTTCAAAATATTGTAGATGTCTTATTAAATATTAACTTTATTAACTTATTTGTTTGTTAATTATAGAAGTATATTTTAATTTTCAATGTTTTCGTTTATCAATGAAACATGAAATCTTACGTTTTTTGAGTAATTAAAGTGTAAATTTTAATATGTACCTCAAAATTGTACATAATTAAAAGAAAATTTTCGAATTTGAGGTTTTTTCAATTTTTTGCATTTTCTAATAATATTTCCTATAGTAATGTATATTTTTTTTTACACCATCAGAAAGTAGATATTTTAACGAACAAAAAGCCCCCAAACTTTTTGAAAAAAGCTGAAATTTTGACGTCAGAATTTTCGATTGAAAATTAGGGTGCTTTTTTGATATTAAGTTAAAATGAGGCGAAAAAATAAATATTTTTAATCAAATAAATTACAGTATATTTGGGACATAATAAGGTAAGTTTTCACCAAATTCCGTAGAAAAAAAAACTTTTTAAAAAAGATATAAATAAAAAACCAAAAACTTGATTTTTTGAATATTTCACCTAAATTTTGAGGTTATGTGAAAAAATTATAAATACTAAAGTTGTAGATCGTTTTATGACCTATAACTTTGCCGTTTAACTTTTTTCCATAGGACTGGTAGTTTCGCCGGAAATCAAGATAAACAATTTTTCCCCCTTAAAAGTCACCCCCTCCCACTTCCCGAACTCGGATCGACCGTAATTTATTTTTCCTTTCATTTTGATCATATTCCCCTGCATTTCTAATGGGTTTCATCCTACTGTAATTTTTTTTGGTTTCAAAAATTATCGACACTGGTCTAAATGGATAAAACTTATTCTCGATTATTGCTACAGTTATTTAACGTTATATTTTTTTGTTTATATCTTTCATTACTATGTTTTTAACACTTTTCAAATCTTATTCTGTGTGTGCGTGTCCTATGAATGTATAGGTGTAAGAGGGAATAAAGACGAGTAGTCTCTCCATCACATCAATGTGGATAAGGATTATCTCGCAGGGCGCGGCTTGTTTTATCTATTTCGAATTCATTGAAGATTTCATTTGTTAACGTATTATTTTAGTTTTCTGAAAATTGTTTGTCTACAATTGTGCAATATTTAAATATATTCGTCTCGTCAGCACTTAATTTGCACTTGTCGTGATATCTCCCTTTATACATTTGCCTTGCGACAGTAGAATACGGGTGGAGCCACGTACAATATGATGTGGTATGTAATAATATTGCAAGAGTACCAATTAGAGGAGGAACTAATGTATTTCATTTGTGGTCGATACAAAAATGATATGAAGTTATAAGTAATATAAATAGTTCTAGACGTTCTCTTAAAAGGGCATAAAATTAGACTTTGCAACTTAGATTAAAAAAATGTAGTGTGCCAACACAAAAAACCTTCGCGTTTATCTCGCTACGTATGTAGGTATATATAAAATGTTTCATGGCTGACTGACATGAGCGCGCCAGGTTTCCTCGAATTTAGTCTCGACTACGACAACGAAACGTTACGCTAAAAAGAAAGCCGAACAAAATATCAGTAGTCATTGTGAAAAGAATTTAAATACTAGCACAATCGCCACATATCAGCTTACTAGGGACTTAGGGAGTAAACTCAGAAAATTTGCGTATTCAAATCAAATGAAATCGTTTTTTTTTGCTAGCATTTATAAGTTATAAGTTAATAGCAGTTATATAAATTAAAAAAATCCGCACAATCCGCCACATATTAAAATCTGTGTCAAACTTATAATCTAGATATTCTTTCACGCTATAGAAATATCCTTTGCCTTAAAAATTTCATCAACAATATTTACAATGATGATTGATATAAATAACAACAACTAGGTATTTTCTTACTTGTATTCGATTTAAGTTTTTCTGAAATGTATAACTAGCTTCAAAACGTGGCAGCCTGATTTTACAATCGTTAATTTTAAAACGTACAGGAATTCTATTAGGGATTTCAACAAATCAGGAGGTGGAGAATAGCGTTCGAGCGGAATACAAAGGAAAGTGTCGGCGTCCAAGCTAAAATGAACTCTCTCTTAGCCGCGCGTACATTTCACGAGCCGACGATACAGGAAATTGAGAAGCTCTCGAGATTCTGGACACCATATACCACCTGAGATTTTCAATTTTCCAATGTGGTATAAATTTATTCGGAATACGTAGTTCCGCTGTCGAAGTTCTGAGGGTAAATTACATTATGTGAATACGATGACTTAAATTCCATTTGTTTTCCTACTACTACTTTGCTAAGTCGTTGAACAACATAGCCTCATTTATACCCTATTCCAAAGATGTCGGAGTTAATTGCGATCATACCGAATATGCAAATAATGTATCGCAATTCAGAATATTTTTAAATACGACCTTCAGTTTGGAGGGCAGCCAAGCTATGCTATCAGGCTCCGACTCGGCACCAACATACCTACCGAATACACTAAAACTTCATATTTTTACCCACGAGAGTATTAAATGTTATTCTGAAGTAATTATTCTGATGGAGGAATCTACTTTTTTGTATTTCGGATTATTTCCGATTTGTCGAGTATGACGATTAGTGAAATAATTGATACATTAATATTACATAAGTAAGGTTGAAACCGCTTAACGTTTGTTAGTCTCATCGCCGAGAAAATAATTAAAAGCGCATATGCCGTATTATTGAACAGACGACTTCGTAGAGCATACTGCATACAGCCTTGGCTTCATAATTTCT
Source organism: Pieris rapae (assembly GCF_905147795.1). NCBI lineage: Eukaryota > Metazoa > Arthropoda > Insecta > Lepidoptera > Pieridae > Pieris > Pieris rapae. The sequence goes on along the minus strand of NC_059509.1, from coordinate 12,897,669 downwards.
CTAGTCGTTCGATTCAAGTTGGTTTTTGTTTCAACCTGCTTTATTTTTACTTTTCTTCTCTATTTCGACTTTGAGTAACTTCAAATCTGTTAAGAAGAGAAGTATGCAGACGTGGACGCGATAGAGCCACGCGAACGGATTTAATTTAAAAACTCATTTCTCAAAGTCACGTTAGCTGCGAGTATGTTATGAGCTGTCGATTCCACGTGATTTCTTCCGACTCGCTGATTCCTTATTGGGGTGACGCCGTTCAACGTACTAGAGTTATGTCGGCGATTACATTTTGGTGTTAGTCATGTCCAATAATATATTTTTCATAACAATTAGATTTCAGTGTCTTCGCTACGTTTCGGCAGAGGCCGACTGGTCGGACGATGGTTGGCCGAGTTGAGTGGCAAACAATTTCGTTAAATAGTTATATTTTTAATATTTGACTTTAATAAACTTCTGTGGTAATTCAGCTATTCAAACATCATTCATTATTGAAGTGGCTTCATTAGTTATAATAACGATAAAGTAAAGAAAAAAGCGTTGTATTCAAATTGCAATAGTCAAATAATTTGAAACGGTAAATATATTTTTGCACATATTTACAAAAAGTCTTTTACGGTCCGTTAGATAGCGGAAATGAATGAAACTGGAACGTGAATGCCGAAGACTAGCTTGTATATATACATATATCGGTGTAGTGGAGCTAAAATGGAGGCTGCGACTGTTAACGATTATTTTCCTTTTCATTTTTTAATTAACAAACGTTTGCACAAAATTTAACTTTTCTACAGAAATAACGACTTCAAAGGTGTAGTCGGATATAATTCTATGCTATTCTATAATAAACCCTGGCAAATTAAACGTTTCATTATTAATAATAGGCTTAGCAACAAAAACAAATCTTTTAAAATTTAGCTTTTATCGCTTTTTCATACAAACCGTATAACAAATTCTTCCGCTTGTCTCTATTCCTCGCGACAATTTTTCAATTCCGCCTTGCGATCCCTTTTTTCCATCTTCCTAAGTTTCTGGTGGACGTCCTCTCTTTCTTCTTCCCAATGGGCCATTCCATGTAAGGGTCTTCTTGATCCAAGTCCCATTTCGAAACTTTACAGATTCAACTTTTATATAAACTATTAAGTTTCGAGGCGATTTATAAACTACCCTTTGCTGTTAACATTTCGTTGTAAGCTTATTTTACGAGACTGACGGCAGCAGTCGCTCGCGTACATACGCGAAAAAAGTGGTCGTGGTGGTGGTGTTACATGTGTAACCTTTCAGTAAATACAGTTTAATTCAGCGTAGACTGATACAACCGTTGGATGCGAGTACTATGCGCTCGCTTAATCAAGCATACGTCGAGGACAAAACAAACGGACAAAGTTACGCGAAGCCGATGCAGTTTTAAAAATAGTCCACCTCGTTAGTCCACAACACGTCGAGTCAATCTGGCCCTACTACACAAAGTGTTACTCTTGTTTTGAATAATTTTGTGTATTTTACGCACTTATCTTTTATCAAATAAGGGCAGCGAAATCTTTTCTTGCCGCTAAGCCCGCATAAGTATCTTATCGATTCCAAAAATACTAGGATATAATGTTAGGACCTGGGTTAAAACCAAGCACAGTGTAATAAACAGGCAAAGAAGCTGAGGAGTAATGGGCTAGTTCTTTGCGTGTTGAGTTCTTTATTTAGAATTAGCAGCGAAGCAACAAATTGTAATTTAGTTTGAGAGGTTTTCAGGGACTCGGTACTCAATGGATTTCGATTTCTGAGCACATGCACGCTCATAGATGTTTCGATAGCTTTAGCATTGTTTGATTCAAAATAAAATTAAGATACCATATTTATTCCGTTCATTTTACATAGTACTACAATATTCGGCCGAATCTCTCTGTAAATAAAGGAAATTCAAAAAATAATTATTTCGCCAATATATCAATCATGAAGGTTTTCATCCACATATTTATTGAAAATTCTCGAGCTTTCATTGTTTTCCTCTACGCTTTTAGCGTTCTTTGTTTCGCAGCGAATAAAAACGCAATTTGAAGCACGTAAACTACAAAAGGCTTTAAACGAGTGCAAAGCTCGGAGCTTTAATGGTTTGTAGGCGGCGGCCATTTGTCATCTCACACTTTACTTGCCTGAAAATAAATATTTTGCTATAAGGGTAGTACCTTCGTCTTGAATTGAAGCAAAACACACTGTTAAAAAATGTGAACCGATATCTCAAATTAATTGATACTTACTAAATAGTGCACTTCTCTGTTTATTCTTTTGCATCTATTCATAGAGGAAACCCGCCTTCCGATATCATTGAGCATTTTGTGTTAACATAGGCAAAAGGCACTAAAAATGTATGAAATATTGGAAATCAATTGTCAGGTGTATGAGTGCAATAAACAGTTATTGAAGTGGGTGCATAAATATACATATACATATATATAGAGATATATATGATATATATATACATATCTCATAACCTTCAATATTCCCAGCCGCGTGTCGTATCGTAAATTGCAAATGACGTGTTATTGGGTCGCGACTGCTAAACATAAATTGCATTATCTAACCGCAGAATCTGCTGTTTGTACTCATATGCCATTTTTGTGCTTATGCCAAAATTTTGTTTAACCAACTTCGACCCGGATATATATTGTTAAGTTAATAATTAGCATTTTTTTAGTCGGGACTGATTTTTTTACAGACTATTAAATCCACAAGACATGTTTTAAAGTAATGTAATTGACAGGCATAAATAATTATTGCCAGGGTTGAAGCGAGTTGAACTAGAGCTAACAGTGGAAAAGAAAGGTATAAAAGCTTTGCCCTTTCTAAAAATACGTAAATAGAAGTGGAGAGATGGTTTGGTTCGAATGGCGGGAACGCACACACGGCCGCGTCGACGGCGTCCCGAGCTCACATACGCGAAAATCGACGTGAAATGGAAAAAAGTTAAATATGTATGAGTGCGGGTAAATATATAAATCGGTATATAAGGAGATATATAAAATAGGTAGGCGAGTGCGGGAGGCTGGATGTATTCGGCTCAGTCGCTCGCGATGCTCCACGCTTCTCTCTCGCCTCGGCCGCAGCCTCCGAGCCTCCCGCTACTTCGCCGACGCTACTCGCGTGTTCTGACGCGTTAAAACTTAAACGGACAGTGTTTATTAACTGTGTAGTGGTATTGCTCAACTTCACAATGCTCGCGCTCCTTGTAGAGCTTCGCTAGAGTCGGTGAGTTAGTCGAACTTCACTTCTTTTTCATTTAGCTCACATATTAATAAAAACGATGCACTCATAAAATGTTGTATTCGGTTAACTTCAAAAAAAAGTCGTAGCGCAAATCGTCAAACTTTTCGTAGCTCGTAGCACGCGTTTAGTCGTAATTGAATGCGTAGAGGTCTCTTAATAAAGAGGAAGTCTATATTATGCAGCGAAAATAATTTGCGATTTTTAGTCTTAGATGTTCCAGCGGTTTATCTTTCTTTTCTGGAAATATAATTTCGATTAAATTAAATAATACGTGAATAGGGGATAAAACGCTACAGTTGTACCAGTTAATAATTAATAAATTAATTATTTTGTTTCGCTTCTCGAAGCGAAACGACGTGTTATTTTTTCCGAAATCTCTTTTGTAAATTAATAAAAGTTAAAAAGAATTTAATAAGTGTAGTTTTCGTATCGATAATAAAACTTACGGCCATAGTTTTGCAGTTCTAAAACACAAAGTATTATACATATATTAATTAAGTAAACCATTGCGGATACATTGTCTGCTAGAAAATTCAAATTTATAGACTACAATTAATCATCAAATATAACATAATTGATATTATTTTCCTCCTAGTTATTGTGACAATGCATTTTCATATTGAAAGTAATGTTGCCCTACAGATAACTGTAGGGCAACATTACTTTCATACATAAATCCCCAAAAACTTATAAAACCGACTATAATGTAATATTTTTATCAGTAGAATTATCAGGAATTTACATATTAGAAGGTCTTAAAGAACCGCCAAACTTAATGTCGTCGTGTTTTGTACATTTAGTAGATTTTCCTTTCCTTATCTATAGTATGACATTAAAACACACGTTGACAATTATTGTAAGACAAACAATTTTTTACTTACAGATTTAACAATGGAAACTGCTTACTACCTCACTCTATTCTGTAAGTATTTACACAAGTAAAAATAATTACATACTTCTTTTACATAATAGCATTTTTTGTACTTTAAGATGTGCATGTCTCTGTCAAGGTTATTACAAATTAAGGTCATGGTAACGTTTCTTCGCATTTTATAAAAGAAACCCCAGAATTTTTTTTAATACTTATTTTTTGCAGAGTAGCGTATCCGTTTCCGATTTAAGCCCTGCCTGGGCCACCAAGAGCGAGGTTCATCTTTCACATTCTTAAGCCAATGGACTCCTTACTCTCACTAGTAATTAAGTCATTCATTAGGTCCATAAACGTTACAAACTTTTTTTTATAATACAATTAAATAAAACAAATAAAAATAGCTGGAAACAAATATGCCTTTTTCTTTTATTTTTGAAATGATTTCTTTTTAATGTCATCAAAAGCAACCAAACACATTATTACTACTGCATTTACCATTTTTTATGAACAATAAGATCTTTAGACTCTCGTAAGGAGAAAGGGCGGTGCAGAGGCTCGCTAAAGGCCACACTTTGTAAGACTAAATAATGTATTTACGGAGATTTCTTTAAACATATCCTCAAATTAGTTAGTCATACAATAAGTAAATCTCACATTAAACTCCTTTTTATCAATTGTGGTCAGCGAGTGAGAAAGAACATACGTAGTAACCAGTCGATGTATGCAACAAAAATAATATCATATATTTAATTTTACTTAACTTTTGAAGCAAGCATAAGATGTAATACTAATAAGATCGAACACAGAAATTGCCATTTTAAAAGTGCAGAGAGAAAATACTCCGCTGCCCCGTATCAGTAGGGGTGGCTATAAATAGAGTTTTTCTGAATGACCCAGAACTGAGAATTACTACTCACCAACTAAAAATTACATTTGTTTTGATAACTGGAAAGAAGTGGAGGTGTCTGACTAGTATTAGGAGCAGTACTTTAAATATTTACTAGGTTCTTACTACTATGATATTCTCAATATTTCATGTCGTAATCTGTACGTAATTTTATTTAATATTATTTTTTGAGATGGTCGGTGTTTGTCGTTCATCTGACTGAGCTCGCAAATAGCTGCTCAAAGATTCCAATGACTTATGTTTGAAAATAGTGCGAAAAACTTACAATTGTAAGTTTCAGTTCATTTAACTAATTTTTGAAGGGTTCAAACGGAACATTATATTATAGTAACGAAATATTATAATCTAAAAACAGACAACTATATCAGTTTCTTACAAAGTAAGAACAGATATTATTTACAAAAGTAATAATCATTGTTAATAGCTTACTACAGAAATATTAAGATACTTAATTATTAATAATAATACCTAAGTTATGACGAATTACCTAAAAGAAGACTTAAAATTTCCATCGTCCGACTTAGAACTGAGGAGAAATGTATAACATATTTCACAAGCACACTCAAGGTGGGCGGAAATAATCAAAATAAATGTAAAAAATTCTAGACAATTCGTGTAAGAGTGCAAATGTAATATGTTTGTGAGTCCAGATGACATGTGTGGGGTCACAGGTGACCGCGGGTTCAAAGTTCCCGTTTCCGCAGGGGTCTGAGAAGGTATGGAAACAAAAGACGCTCGTTTCCTCAGCAGTTCCGAGCCGAAGGGCGGGAGGGGGCGGGGGACCTCGCACAATGGGGCATTGTTTGTGCCCGGTGACAGGAAAAACTCCGACCTCCGTGTTTCTGTGAATTTTTTATTTCTCCCTTTCAATTCTTTCCAATGCCTTACTTATTCCCTGTAAACCTCTTTGACCGTGTCACAGTTCAAAGCCGTTTGTCGTGGAAAATACTAATCGTAACTTAGCCAACCGACTGTGAAAAAGGAGGGTATTTTTGCCCATAAATTCCTTAATTGTTACATATTAAATTAAGATTTCACCGCATTTGACAATCAATGTTAAACACGTGAAAGCAGAATATACCCATATTTTATTGGAAATTCAATAAAGGAAATGAGTTTTCCTAACTCAGCGTTTCAATACTTGAGAGGGTGACATTAGGCCTGGCCCACCTCCGCACACCAATTGCTTCCGGAGTATACTGTATATACAACTCTTTATAGTTTATAGAGGTTTTTCAACTTAAAAGTATTCACCAAACACCTTCGTTATCAAAGATATTCAATAAATGCACCTTCACTCACATACTCATACTGAATTAGAAAAGTGTCAATACATTGTGAAAATCCCGTATTAATTTCCACTTGATATGATCCTGTCGGTTATGGGAACCGTCGATTCATAACATCTACATACATATATAATCACTGAATACGGAGTACTGAGTTTACGTGTGATATAACTGATGCGTTATTAATTTGTTATTGTATATGCATAGCGTCATACTATATTCTAAAGACAAAAGCGACAAAAGTTTGTTTATTTTTTAAGGGGTAAAATACTACCTGCGCAAAAGATGACACGAGATTGAATTAGTGACTCGTCCTTTCAATCAATTTAGACTTGGGACTATATTGACTTGGGTACGTGTCGTTAAATGTGAACGACTGTAATAGGAATAACATAGTGTGGCTGAGTCTTGAAGGTCCTCTCAGGAATGATTCACACATACTTGGAATGGTGAATTGAAACTCTTCAAATGTTCTAAAACGAGCTCGATAGAGTCGCTACTTCTAATTAGCATTTCGTCAGTTAAACGAGTTCCTTTCTGACTCTCGAGGCGAACAAAGCGAGAAAACTTCGGAAACTATGATTTTCCATTTTCCTAGTGCTGCCTTTTCATAAGCTAAATGCGCTAATTATAACTTCGCATTTCATTATTGCTTTCACCAGTAATATAAACAATTAAATCATCAAAAAAATAATCCCGCTCTTTGCTTCTCTCCTCTGCAAATGTTTTCATCTTTGTTTTAAATAATGTTTGCAAGAAGCTGACACCACCATAACAAGTTGAAGCAATTAGTTACAATATAAATTAAAAAATGTTTAGCCTCTATGAGCAGTAGGCATACTGTGGGACGTATAATCGGGAGAGGGTCGACAAAGACGCAAAGAAAAAAGCATCTCAGTGGAAAATAGTGGGAGAGTATTGATAGTGTCCATGGACGGCGGTATCACTTAACGTTCGGTGAATCTTCTGCCCGTGGGCCCCGTTTTCTCTTCTTAAAAACACCTTAATCATAATGGCGGAGGTCCTCGTAAACATAGACAAAAGAACACATCGGTTCAGTCGGCCAGGTAGTCAATAATTGTTGAAAACAATGATTTTATTGATGATGGTATTTTACTTTTGAATGTTATTACGATGGCAGTAGCTGTCCAGGACGATTCTCGAATTCAATAATTGAGTCATACATATTCATTGGATTCAGTCAATTCGGATAACTCTATATGAAATTTTATAGTAAGCCGATTACCCACTTTCCCGTTTTTAATCGTTATTTCCTCTAAGAAATCGATTGAGATTTTTTTATTTTTAAGGGTTTGAAGTCATATATTATGGAATTAGGAAAATAAATAATATCTCCTACGAAGGACCGCATTCCGAAACGGAATGTCTCTGTGAATCAAAAGTGAAACCTTTCACATTCTCGGGTATATGCATCGATGCTCATGGTAAATTTCTTATATCTCTTATCTTTATATCTCCCGCCCTGGCCTAATAGAATAGGGATATGAATGGGGGAAAATAAGTCGAGCATCTCTTACGTCGACTCCGCGCCCTTTCATAGCAGTCCAAGGCTCACGAGAGGATCCTAGAACGTGGAACAGGGCTCTCCTTAAAATAGACGTATTTTAATCTAATAATTTAAACCACACCTAGGCACCATATTTTTGCTACTAATACTATTTAAAATAAGCACTGTTTCCACGATCCGTTAAATTTAGGCTTATACGGAAAGTAGAAGCCAGAGTTTGGGCCAACTTTAAAGTATACAATTTTCAGCCCGATCACGTGAGAAACAACAGACTATCACTTGTATTGCAGCCCCCATTTCATTGGCCATTGAGACCATTATTTTACTGCCCTATCAATTCATTTCGAAATCTTACAATAAGCTAAGCCGTTGGCGTCTCTGGGGAAGCAGATGAGAAGATTTATTTTTGTTCTATATCCCCGACTGATGAATATTGTCTGTATGTCCCACTGACAAATTGTTATATAGAGGGTTGTGGACTCCTACCTAGTGTGAGGACAAGGGATAGTTGAATTATGTCACAACCTATTTCTGTCATGAAAGTTTTTAATATAATTTTATTTTCAATTATGAAGGATTATTAAATACTAATTGAAGAAATTAAAAAAGACTGGAATACTGGAAGACTAATTTCTCTATTATAACGGAGGTTTTAGCCTAAGTATGGACTTTCAATGCATCAAATTACCGTCTGATCTTGACCAACCGCAAATCCACGCCAACAACGCTACGCGATGTCGCTGGGTGTCATCGTTTAGGCACGCCGTTGAAAGTTTTTCTGAATCTTCATAATCTGGACTTTACGCGATTTTGGTTTTGTAAGTCTCTATACAAAATCATCAAAAGTAACCCACCATCGCAGTAAAAGACGATCAATGAATGAATTATATATATTGTAAAGTATATATAATGGTAGTATATTAATATAAAAAAATGCTAGCTTGTGTCTTTGTCACCACATTTCAACTTAGATAATATTATTTAATAAAAATACATTATTCGGCCTCTGGAAAGTCGAAGAAATGAATCGTAAAGTTTTTATATCACATATTTTTAATATTAGAATCTTATTTCGAATGGCACGTGCTTGCGACACATAACGCGAGTCCCGTATAGCGTGCACCGGCGAGTGTCGGCGCCCAGTGCGTTTCACGCCGATATAATTGCAAATGTTGTTGATGTGTTTCTTTTTGCTCCTCAGCGGCCGCGGCGCTGGCGTGGGGGCTTTGTTCATGCTCGCTGCCACCCTCCACCGCCGCCCGCCCTACCCACGTAAAACGGTTCGTATTTTTCATTGTTGCTTTAAAGCCTTATGGGTTTGCTTTTTTATGCTGTTTTGCAGGAGATAAACGCCCGGAAGGCGATGTTCGGTTTCTGAGAGCAGTCTGAGATAGGACAATGCACGTAATATTATTGTGTATTTCAGATGTTAAATTATGTTTTATGATGTTCAAAATGACAATTTACTTCAAAAATTAGAGTTAAATATACATAAATATCGCTCTCTGTCACATCATTTACCAAGTAGAGATCTTTCGTGTGTACAAGGCAAAAGGCTAGGCTTTTATGTCTGTACTGGTGAATGAAATAATTCTGGCTGAATTCGCATCGTCGGTATTCAAAGTAGAGATACACGCACGAAAACAATTTCACACGCCGTAAAATCTCAAAGCTATTTTAAAATTCGAGTTCATTTTAAATAAAAATCCGTTTTTGGAATGAAACGTTCAATTCCGTAAAACACCAATACTCGTTTCGCCGTCGGCTGCAACTCACTCTCGTCACAACCAACCAACTAGTAATCGAGATACAAGTAAAAGAAAACCAGTTTTGCTTAGTCTAGTCGGGTTCATCACTTACATCACTTCAATCGTTTCAGTTCTCCTTCATTTAGCGCCGACCTGCACGTTGATTGTAGGGTTACATTGGATTAGGAGTAAATAAATTAATGTATCCCATACTATACAAATACGAATATCAGAAAATTTACGGGTTTCGTATATTCAGTGACAAGGAGCTTTGTAATAGTAAAGTAAATTTGTATGGTAATGCGAGATATTGTCTCTCTCGAACTCTCTCGAAAGGCAGGCAAACAATTCATTATTTAATCTAAAAATAATGGTTTCCTATAAACTAATAAGACAACATACAACGAGAAAATCACATAAAAAATAATATATCCGTGGATCCGACTAGAATTAAGTTGAATGGTGCCATAAAAGTAAGCTCGCTACAGGATACAGTGTTATTTGTTTCGGCATCGTATACTTATGCAGCGAATGGTTGCACCAAACCGTTGTTTCCTATTATACAAATAAGAAGCACCCGAATAACACTCAACAGCAAACTAAAGTACCAGTTAGTTTGCGTGTCCTACATATGGATTGCATTGACTCAGGATTTTGAAAGATTAATGGCGTTCCACTGCAATATATTGCCCCGCCGGTCGCCATTCGCTAGTTGACAACAAAAGGTTTAAACTCCTGTCGAAAATTGTATTGATCGGGCTTTTTCGAATGTGCACATCTTCTGCTATTGAAAATGTTAAAAAATCCAAGCAAAATGCATTTTTTTAGTTAAAAACATCGATAGCATGCTAAACATGCGTAACTAGATTGAGAATATGGAGGTTAAATTTATGAATACGCATCATCCATCAATGCCGAAGAATAAACGTGTACAAAGAAAGATAGAGCCGTCCGCAGCTGCTTACGTGTAAATAAATGAGCTTATCCATCATCGATGTCGGTTCAAAGAGAAATATTTCTAATAGAGCGATTACGATTCTGTATGTATGTATGTATGCAAGCGTTTCTCACGTGTCTTTCCATCTTACTTATTAAATTTAAGTTCAAATGAAAATGACTAGATTTACATTGATTGTTAATACACAAATTAATTTAATTTTTCACTGTTGCCTTATAAACTGCAATCGCAGGTCGTTATGTGGAACGTCAGCTATATCGACAGGGCGTATGATGGATGTGCTGGGCGTCTCCCGTTGTCGCACCCACAGAAGCATTTCTCAAATTCTGAATAAATTTATTAAACTTCAATAAACAAAAAGTTAAAATTACGGAATTTTGTTAATTAGTGTTTTTATTATCTACAATTGCTTTTATTTGTACCAAAAAGACTCGACAACATGGTTCAAAATTGTGGCTAATAATAATACATATGTCAAGATGCATATGCAAACCCAATCAACGGAAGAATTTTTTGCGATACATATATGTGAGTAGACATAACTACTTACACATTTAAAGTAAATTTTAAAATAATGATACTTTGTACATGTCAGTAAAAGCCTAGTGTAGTAGTAAGAGTATTTGAAGGAACCCAGGACAATGTCCTTTTATGGAGTCTTTAGAACCCCATCAAGTGGAGGTGAGGAGCAGTGTGAAGAGGCCGGCCGGTATTGTCTGCCGAAGGTGACGCTCCATTGTTTCCGAGGGCTCTCGACGCTTTTTAATTTATAGCAAACTTGTTATGTGAATAAGAAAGGTGCAGTAATAAGATACTGTTCTGTACTCTTCTCTCTTATTATCTTGCACAACTACTTTTTATCTATTTAAGTACACCAGAAGGACGAAGAATTTCTATATTTTTAACAATTTTTGTTTGAACGTATATTTATATTATTTTGCAGATGGCGGATGGGCGGACTCGTTCAATACAATGATAAAATAATTGGTGAGTAAGACATACAAAATCTATTCTTCTTGTAATTAATATTGTTGCAATATAATATATTATTACATTGTATTTATGAACGAAAAGTAAATAAAAATAATTATGTTACCACATGTACCCGTCCGTTGCTCTAAATTAGACGGGAATTTTGAATGGTGATTTATTCGCAGTATCTCATTTAAATGAGATGAAATAAATTGGAGCTTACTATTTGTCAAGCACTCTGCTGGGAGCGTTCCGATTCCGCCGATTCGATTTGCACAAAATTTAATTGAAAATCGAAATCGCCGAATGAAATAAAAGCCGTTCGAGATTATCCTTCGTCGTTTTAATGTTATTTTTATTAATTCCTGCTTCTGTACAAGTCTTCGAAGCGTGCCTCGGTGCTGTGTGATAAACTCTGTTGATTCCGTGGGAACGTTACTTTGAAGAATTCTTAATCTTTCGCTAAAACGGAAAGCACGTTGGACTCTTTTGTCAAGGAATTCATAGCAATGTTTCTTTATTATAAATGTCTGAAAAAGCAAAACACAATGAGGAAACATTTTACGTCTATATTATCTGCAGGTTAATAGGGTGCTGTTTATTCAAAGTTTCCTATTTAATTTGCGCAGTTATGTCGTAAAGTAGCATCATTTAGTCATGATGTCCGTCCTTGGAACTGTCCGGCAGATGTCAACGGTGATGAGGGTGCACGTATAAGTCCTAATTGGAAATCATCTATAAACTCGAAAGGGTTTCATGCCACACTAATACGATCCTTATTTTTATATTACATCCACTTTTCTAATCTCTCTCTCTCTCTATCTCTATATCTCTCACGTGAAAGAGTTCTCATTTTAAGAGTTGGCATTGCGATGAACATTAACCGCAGCAAAAGCGCTGCTCGAGTGAGATTGTTTACATTTGCACCTCGACAAAATTCGACACTCAACTCGATAAACACTCACGCCCAAAAATTGTAAGCATTTGATATTCTGAGTCATATACAAGCAGTGAATTCAATTTTTTAAATTAAAAGGGGCACCTTGTTCGGTAACTTCGTGATTTACAAGTGAGTTTTGTTGCTGCCAAAGTTAAAATTTGTTTTGTATGAAAATATACCAACATACGATAATTTATAAGTATTTCAGGGTAAGTCTATAAAATTACATTTATAAATACAGGATTTAGAAGAAGGTTAAGCAACATGTAACTTTGTAAACTTAACTTTGTTGGAAGGGAATGCCATTTCCCGGTTAAAATATATCTTTTTGGCGAAGATTAATTGGTACAAAACCTTGAATGTTTGCTGCTAAATAAATTAACTTACTGTCTCTTGAATAGATGAACTAGATAAAATAGTGAGCTGTGTTAGGTCACATCTGTATTGGCACAATATTATTTTTTATAGCATATTTAACTATAGAAAAGTTTAGGAAATTAATAAAAACCCCTCATAAATCTTTAAAGAATGTAAATTCTGAAATATTTTATTAGTTTGATTAGGATAATCTCAAGTCTAGTTGTAATAAAAACTTGATGGCATTATTTTGTATTCCTATGTTTGAAGGAACCTCAACTATATAAAAAGCTAAATTAAAAGTTGAAATTTAAAACTAAGTTATAAGGTCACATTGCTTAGTAAATGCGTACATGGTATTCCTTAGGAATGTTGAGTACTTAATAACAATTATTAAAAAAACAATAGTTACTAAGTGACTTTTTTTATTTATTAGTAATCTTACAGCAACATTCATATTATAAATTATTATTAAAATTAGACGATATACAAAGCCATAACAGATTACATCGATAAGTAAGTACGTTAAAAGACCAAAAAATATAAAGTAATAAAAGAAAACTGAAATTTTTTAAAATTTCCAAGAAAAACATGATCGTTTCTGCTAAACAAATTCAAAATCTTCTCGCCTTTTCAAGTATTTCCTCACGTCCTCTTTGGTTAGGTGAAAAATATGGCGTAGATAAAGACCCGAAACTTCGGCGAATAATGCAGGTTGTGTGCGTGTTCATACGCGGCATACGGTGCAGGGATTCTTAATTAAATTAATGACAGCAAATAGGTGATATAATCTATTCAACCATTAAGAATATAAATATTCTAAAGAATCTAAATGAAAATATTTGCAAGAATCGGATAGAATTGATATTTGATACTATTTAAAACTAAGGAAATTCGCAAACTTTGTCAATGTATTGTTTTTTTTTTGCTTTTACGCGAATATAAACAAACGTAAGCAGGTTATATTTATATGTAAGCAGGTTTGTTTATATTTATTAAAAGTTTATTTATTTATAATGTATTGAGATCTTGTTGAATTTGATAACAATTATCTGTGGGTTTTTTTCTCAGGAGATGCTTAAATAATAATGGGCCATGTATTGAGCCGTGATGTGATATTAATGAACATGCTTTTATACCCGCTTAATTCTTTAGCTTACCGTCTGTTAGTTATGCATGATTTTAACAATCTTAAAGATCGCGGCGTCTTCTAAGGGAGAAAAGACTTTTTTGGACATAGTTTAATATAATTTTAAGAATATCGCAGACATTTACAATAATGCATCGATAGTATCTCCATTTATGATTTAGATGATGCTTCCATGAACGGAACTCGGAATTTCGGAACTTTTGCGCAGAAGTGAGACAGTTACCTCTTTACTTAAACAGAGATAAAGTATATTATCGCGCTTAATCGAATGCTATGTCAGCTCTGGTAGAGAACCGTTACTTAATATTTAATCCAACACATTGTTATAAATATTGGGAACAGAATTATGCCGTCTTAGGCCCGAAGACTAAGTTCAGAAAAGTCAACTTCTTTATGGACTTCATAGGAGAGAGGATTCGGAGATTCTTTCTTGTAAATGAGTAGTGGTACAGTGGTACCCTGCTTTAAAAATAATAATAGGTCCCGTGGGAGGCAAGTTAATGACTGAAAATTTTCACTACGGCTTGTCAATGCTGGGTTATGATAAATATGAAATGTTAATTAAAGTTATAAATAAGACACGTAACGTAAAATATACATACTATATAATCAACGAATAAGCAGTTGTTTTATTTAACACGATTTTTATCTATTTTGAAATTAAGCTCACTATGCCCATACTATGTGTGATTTAGTGCTTTTCCTTCAATAATCACTTTATACATAAAATAAAATAATAAATAACTATATTCATAGAAAACGGTTCACACGGCATTTCACTTACAAATTCCCTCCTCTTATGAAAACGTACAATGAAATTTCTTGACAGAATGCCATAAGATTCCAAAACTGAGGTGAATGACAAAGAGAGTTTTATTGAGGACGTGAGTTGTGAGTTTAAATAACGGTATATATCATTATATATATTATCTATTATCAGAATACTAAGGCTGAACCAAATAGTAACGTGAGTCAAAGCTCAAATCACTTTAGGTTTAACTTTGGACCGAATTAATTACACAATCATATTGCAGAATTTATATTTTCTATGACAATCGAGTCAGTAAAAATTATATGCAGGCAAAAAAGCTAAATTTAAAAATGATTAATAACGGATTTACATACTTTATACATCCACAGTTTCGGACAATGGTAGTCTCCTCATTGCGAAGTCTAAAAAGAAATATAAGCTGTGTGTGTGTTATCAAAGGACTGCATCGGCACACAACAAACAATTCAAGTAATGTATTCTTTTAATACTGTTCGTTTCAACTTATTATGAACTACTTTCCCCTTTTTATTCACGTTTTGCATTTTCTTATTTTACAGAAAACGTACCACTGATTTACACAACATCAGTAAGTATTATTTTTGTTAGTTTAGCATCAGAATAAAGTCTTAAAAGTGCGGTTCTATGTGATAATACTTATTGGAGTCATGAGTATGACGCTGTGAGTGATACGCTAGTCTTGTGCTAATGCATCGCATTTATCCTGTACTGAGATCTTAGACACAAAAAAACAAACATGCCAGAGATAAACATTTCCATTTCATCTGCTCTAGGGTTCAAAGGAAAGGTAAAACCTTAGCCGTTTGAGTCACGAAGTAATTCCCGCGGCTTTTGTCTCGCGGCAAACGGTTTGCGAAACAGAAACACGCCACCAACAAAAGCTCAATGCGAGCCTTATATTCTTTCTAAATGCTCTCTTTGCAAAGCAAATAGATATGTTGCTATATTATGTATGTACAAAAATTCGCTTGCTATTTTACAAATTGCTTCGAGGATGTTTCTTTAGATGGCGAAGTTCAGCCCATTTATTTTTAATTAAGCACAAATGAGCCTTTGACAAAATGCTTTCAACGTCCAAACTGAGCCTTATCAACGTTTATAATTAAGAATGAGGGAAAAAACTAAGCAAACCGAAATCCCGAGTTTCGCACAAATAGAACACTCCATATTCGGACGCGCGGTGTCGTGTTCCACAAGTTCCAAAGCTTTGAGATGAGACATTGCGATTCATTCTCGCATTTAAAAGGAAGACTGTAATTTCACCGGCCTTTGTCTCCGGTGCGAGTGCGGGAGTCCTCGCGGGGAAATATGCGCATTCCAAATGGATTTTTATCTTTTTCAAGTGCCACGCTCTATTTGCGAGATTTTTGCTACGAGCGAAACATTTCACGATATTTTATAAACCATCTACACCGTCTGCCAGTATCATTAAAATATTTCTTTTGCCGTTTACAGAATACCGTACAACATAGAAAATTAGAAAAAAACCTTTTAAATGTATGTTCTTTCATGTGTATGAAACGGCCTACGCAATACATAATAGAATTGCTACGTAATGTGTGAGTGAGCTACGAGAATTTAATAGTGATTTCGCTTGGAAGTGCTGTACATATTTTAGTCGAGTAAAAAAATCTCGCCTGTGCTGCCTGTGGTGGATGAGAGTAGAGGCTCGGATGAGAGTAGGTCAGTGCACTCGCGGAAAGTTCACAGTATTGATTTTATTGCGCACGCCCCAAAATATAAATGGGCACTGGGCTATGAAGTGGCCCTGGCCGTTGATTGCGCCCGATTTCATACTACTCGCCGTAGTCGAGTTGCACTGTGTTACGCTGTGCTTCGTTGTCATTCCTGCTCTCCAATGCATAAAGGCACAATGAATACGGATTGAATCCTATATAATGATTTCTGATATTATTTTTTGTTAAGCTAAAGTTGACCCGTCGTTTCAGGTTTCAGTAGTTGGAAGATAAAGAAAAATATTTTCGATATCAGAACTTTGCCGCACATTGAGCCTATTCAGTCAGGGAGAAAGTAAGTATTTCATTACTTATAATGAAGCCACAACGTAAATCCCAGAAGTTCTATTATCATTTTAACATGCCTAAGATTTTTACGAAAACAACTATTGTTTTAAATGAATACAAAAAACAAGAAGATACTATAATGAGATTTTTATTAAAGAAAGCTCTATTCAATTCAATTCGTATTCTTACATTTCACTTCACTTCACAAAAAAGCAGTAAATGGTTCATAATAGCAGATGCAATGTCGAGAAATCTCATTTTGATCTCAACACTAGCATAGCATTTTAGGCTTTATAATAATGTTATTAAGAGCCACTGTCACACTGAGGGTGACATCTCTACGTAATTACCTCAGACGCTCCGACGAGGGCCGACGACCCAGCGCGACTTTGACCCACTTCCGACTAATTTCTCGTCTCACTCTCCCCTTCACCCCTCCAGACATTGCCCCCATAAACGTTTTCATCGCGATTGTGGAGTCGTTTAGTAAGTACATAAGTTCTTTCGGGGGTCTCTTTTATATTCTGCATCAGCGAATGATCGCTCGTTGCAGGTCCAAATCGTTTTTAACAGGTTTAGATACTTTCAGTGATTTAATTATTATTATTGTTTCCATCTTCATTCCATATTAAATTATAATTTTCAGAACTTATTCCGGCTGCTGAATATTTAAAACAATTGACTAGTAAAACAAAACGTTGCTATAAAATTAATTAGCAAGTGTTTAACGTCCAAACATAACGGCTGAATTTTGAATGCGGCGTGATTACGCACACGCGAGCCGACTCCTCGCCCCGCCCCTCGCCCCTCGCCCCTCGCCTCCTTTCAAGTCCGCGGCATGCTAATGTTTATACTTTCACGTCGCCTTCTGCTAGAAGTTTATTTGCCTCGTCATATTTACCTACCGTTACCGTTGATTTGTAAAGTTTCGGTAAGTTTAATTTAAATTAAAAAAAAATTAAATAAACCTGAACAAAAACTGTAGCAACTAGCAAGATAGGTTTACTGAAGTAAAACTTCTTTATCAACGTTGAAAATAAATTTACCGTCACATTTTTCCGTTACGCGCCATCTTTTTCTTGTCACTACCATAACTATGTATATTACAATTAATCAAATTCTTATTCTAATTCTGTAAAAATTGGTTAATTAATTAATAAAAAATATATTAAATATTTCGGAATTTATATTAAGTATTTTTTTTTATTTAGAAATTCTCTAATTTATCTTCATTTAAAAAAATTGTGTAAAGTTGCATGTAGTAGATTATTATTCTAAAAATAAGGTCATAAAGAAGTTTCACTTCTTACGTGTGTACACTAGTACACGTACACATATTTCAAATGTTGTCACAATGCAAAAACGAGTAATAAAAGCCTATGAAAGTTTTCCGAGAACGATTTCTCTACTCAAATCAAATCAAATCAAAAATCAT
The DNA here is from genome assembly GCF_905147795.1 of Pieris rapae. Classification (NCBI taxonomy): domain Eukaryota; kingdom Metazoa; phylum Arthropoda; class Insecta; order Lepidoptera; family Pieridae; genus Pieris; species Pieris rapae. Next base: position 12,879,454 of record NC_059509.1, on the reverse strand, counting down.
ATTTTATTTATAAAGGTAACATAATGTACACTTCTGAACGTCAAAAAAAAGAAATATACATTAAATGATTCTAATTTTACATTTACTGCCTGTTCTCAAATCAAGGGAGTAGAACGGAAGAGAAGAACTGGCAATGAACTCGCCACTCTTTTTAATCGCCAAGTTTTTTTTACACAATGTTTGTAAGGAGCTGCAACCATTACACCATGTTCCATTATGATATCTTGAGTAATAAAGAATTAAAAAATAAATTAAAAACAAAGATTTGTCCTCTATCAGCAGGAGGCATGGTGAAATAGGAGCACGCACTTACATACTCGTGAGAACAACACACAAATACGTAGTATGATCTACGCAAATTTTTTGCTAGTAAAAAATTTGTGTAGATCATAAGACTTCTATTTTACTATTAAAAAGCTTTAAAAATCGGTGACTATGCGACACGTTTAGTTTTATTTAACATTTAGTTGATAAGTAATACATGATTATTGTTTATAATGCTGCAGCTCAATATGCATGGAATTGGAGTCAGAATCCGGGTGTGATGCACTAAGGAGTCATCAGAAATCGCTTCTTAAATCTGGTAGATTTGGTGAGTTCATACGGATATTTTGTATTTTTCATTTTCATTGAAACTATGCAATCTATACAATATTTTCTTAGGATCGCGACAGTACTCACTTTGTCTCACGAAGGCTATGCAACAATAGGTTTTACTGCTAAAAGCTTCTCTTCCACAGGCTGAAAATACAGCTTGTGACTCATAATAAGACAGGCCATAAATATTATGCTTAGCTCAGCCTCTGGAGTGGTGCGGTTAAGAATTACTGTGTCGGGAGCGCGCTTTATTATGCGCTTCACTAGTTTATAATATTAAGGTATAAATATTTATACCATATAATATATATAATAATATGTATTACATATTATTCAACTTTCCAAGTTTGTGTAAAAGTGCAAATTCACAACTAACCCGGCAATCAAAACGAAAAGGGTCCGACATTGGGTTGAGTGTGAATTTGAACGAATACGTACGATCGAGAACTACTACAGGATATAATAAATATACTTGAAAACTAAACGATACCTATCGCATTTTCATCCATTCATTTCATTTGTGTTATAATTGTAATTGTCAAATAAATTACAGTAACGTGCTATGTAAGAAATGCGCCATTGCCTTGGGCTAGAGCTGTCGGCGATATTAAATAATTAATTATTATGTTTGCTATCAGTGTTTGCGTTACGTTACGTTAGCCACGTTATAAAAGTTTCGGGGCAAATTAGATAATTAAGGTTTTAGTCATGAAACTTAGTGCAGTTTCCGAAAAGGTTGATAGCCACTTCACTTAAACAATTTAATATTTATTCAGTTTTACTGGCACAACATGTTTATACTGTATCACAATTAGTACATCACTATTTTAATATTATATTATATATGGTACAGATAATGAAGCTAAAAAGGTGTTAAGACACTAATTGACTATCACGATGATCATTATGAACTGAGCGTAGCGTCCCAAGTATCGAATTTAACATATAATATAACACTTCCTTCTCGCATTGTAACAAATCATATTTTTCCGTATGAAGGCGAAATGGGTTTCTTCTAGCCACCGAGCAACAAATATATTGCGATTTGCTCCTTCATTTTCTCGCAAGGTATTTTATTGCTTTGGGTCGCTCATAAATTTCCTCCCCACTCAGAGAGAAAAATAAAGCCTCGGCTTAGAGCAAATTGTTGTGAGAAAACCCTATCAGTGCTCTCTTATCACCTGCGGACGGAGGGATGCACGAAACACTGAACGCCATGTATAGCAGTCAATTATATAATTATGTATTTTTGTAGTTATCTCACCGAATTCGCAGGCAATGTGGATGCCCTTCGAAATTCCATTCCGCATAATATTAGTTCAAGTGTATTAGGGCCGACAAATAGGAGTTTATATTTCCGATATGCGCAAAAAACACCAAATGTTGGTTAAAATGTGTAAGGCCTTAGTATAATCAATACGACAGTGGTTATTGTAATTAAACAGCAAAGAAGGCGAGATCAACCTTTGCAGTATATATTCTGGGACTGCTTCAGCGGTTACTTTAGCCAAAGGAAACTTGAAATTGGAATAGTTCACCGGATATTTCCCGCCTGACATCCATCTGGGAGAAGGGCAGAAGCCGGGAGTAGGGGGAGGGGTGGCAAACGATTTTTTATTTTCATATGTCAAAAGCTCGTTTTGTGAAGCATCTATTGTACCGACGAATAACGAGGTTATCGCATATTCTTCTTTTGTAGCGAATCGTGCTATTTTTTATAAATTCATGTTGAATTTTTTTAAGCAGTTTCTGTTATTGATATTGTTAATATAGCGATAATTCGGCTTATATAATTTTGTTTAATCTTTTAATTTATTAGTTATTGAAATAGCAATGTACGTTCTGAAGGAACAATTCCATTTTGTATCCAGAGAAAGTATCTCATTGGCTTATAAATTTTTAGCTTGCTCTCTCGATTTACGGCATTGTAAATTCTGAACGAATGCGGGCCGTAAAACGTAAAAAGAATGAATTTTTCAACGGGTCACATTCCGTTTGAGATCTCCGTTATGAAACATTGCGAGGAAAACTTTGCTCTCTTATTGTATATTAGTACATAAATAATGTATGTCAACATATCATGTGTATAACAATTTACAAAAATATCCTAAAATCCTAAGAACCGTCTCATCCCGATCTCAAAAATAATAAGTGCAAGATTGACAAATTTCATAAAAACGGAATGTGCAACAAATTAACTCTGGAGCAGGTAGCACAGGTAGGTAGACCTCCAGGTCCCATCTGAATGTTTTCTGCGAAAAATATTGTTAAGCTCTTGAAACATATTACTTTTAAGACTCTAACATACGCCGATGACTTTGAGGATTTGACCTCTACTACAAACAATAATTTACTAACGCCATCTAGTCTAACAAAATAGTGAATAGTCTAACAAAACTACGTGAATACGAAACCAATTATTAGCTAAATATAAAAATTTATAAATAAATATTGGTCTAGAAAAAATGGTGGCTGCCAATTATTTAACTAGTACATACATGATTTTTTTACATGTTTAATTCGTTCTGAGGTTAAAACTTTTTAATGTCAGTATTGCTAAAATACCGAAACCGAGTCATCATCATCAGCTGACGATGGACTCTGATGGTTGGTACTGGATCTCGAGGATGGTAAGCAGTAGACATACCGTCATTGAGCTCGTTGTAATCAGCTCAGCGAGACGATACAAGAAATGTGACTATATGAACCTGCTGATGGACTCCGAAGGTGAGTAGTGGATCTCGAGGATGGTAAGCAGCAGACATACCGTCATTGAGCTCGTTGTAATCAGCTCAGCGAGACGATACAAGAAATGTGACTATATGAACCTGATGATGGACTCCGAAGGTGGGTACTAGGTCTCGAGGATGGTAAGCAGTAGACATACCGTCATTGAGCTCGTTGTAATCAGCTCAGCGAAACGATACTAGAAATGTGACTATATGAACCTGATGATGGACTCCAAAGGTGAGTAGTGGATCTCGAGGATGGTAAGCAGCAGACATACCGTCATTGAGCTCGTTGTAATCAGCTCAGCGAGACGATACTAGAAATGTGACTATATGAAGCTGATGATAGACTCCGAAGGTGGGTACTGGGTCTCGAGGATGGTAAGCAGCAGACATACCGTCATTGAGCTCGTTGTAATCAGCTTAGCGAGACGATACTAGAAATGTGTTATATGAACCTGATAATGGACTCCGAAGGTGGGTACTGGATCTCGAGGATGGTAAGCAGTAGACATACCATCATTGAGCTCGTTGTAATCAGCTTAGCGAGACGATACTAGAAATGTGTTATATGAACCTGATAATGGACTCCGAAGGTGGGTACTGGATCTCGAGGATGGTAAGCAGTAGACATACCATCATTGAGCTCGTTGTAATCAGCTTAGCGAGACGATACTAGAAATGTGTTATATGAACCTGATAATGGACTCCGAAGGTGGGTACTGGATCTCGAGGATGGTAAGCAGTAGACATACCATCATTGAGCTCGTTGTAATCAGCTTAGCGAGACGATACTAGAAATGTGTTATCTCTCTCTTTAGTCGGCAGCTCATTTCTGAGCGTCGTGGTCAGCAACGAAACATTTAGCGCGGACTATCTGCTTCCACCGGTTTCTGTCCAGCGCTTCTCTTATAACATTGTATAGCTTTGAAGACGATGAGTCTTTCACTTGATCGGTCCATCTGGTTGGTGAACGGCCACGTGATCTTTTGCCTTCTGTGTTACCAACCACGATCAGCTTCTCCAAGTTCTCATCGCCTTTGCGCATTGTGTGGCCGAAATACGATACGATTCGCTGTAGGCATACGGTAGACAAGCGAGTTCGTATGCGAAGTTGGGTCAGGATTGATGTGTTGGTGCGCTTTGCAGTCCACGGTATTCTGAGCATTCGCCGCCAGCACCACATCTCAAAGGCATCGATTCTTTGTCGTTCTCGAGCCAGGATGGTCCACGTTTCTACTCCATACAGGAAGATAGGGAAAACCAGAGCCCGTATCAGTCTTATTTTAGTTTTGATGCCAATTCCTCTTTTCTTCCAGATGTTGCCTAAACGTGTCATGGCATCCTTAGCCATGCCGATTCGCCTTTTTATTTCGGGGACAGAGCTACCGTCGTTGGAGATCTGGGATCCAAGAAATGTGTTATATGAACCTGATAATGGACTCCGAAGGTGGGTACTGGATCTCGAGGATGGTAAGCAGTAGACATACCATCATTGAGCTCGTTGTAATCAGCTTAGCGAGACGATACTAGAAATGTGTTATATGAACCTGATAATGGACTCCGAAGGTGGGTACTGGATCTCGAGGATGGTAAGCAGTAGACATACCATCATTGAGCTCATTGTAATCAGCTCAGCAAGACGATACTAGAAATGTGACTATATGAACTTATTAATATTTAATATTAAATAAATATTAGGTAATATTTACTATAATACCACTATATTTCTTTGAGTTTATTGAAAAAATAATCAATTTCAACGATTCGTCTTCCAGTTGAAATTTTAAATATTTTTCTTGGTTCTGAAACCTACGAGTGCAGCATGTTATATCTAAGCCCGAAAATGAAATCAAAGTCAATCAGACCCAGTACCCACCTTCGGAGTCCACCATCAGGTTCATATAACACATTTCTAGTATCGTCTCGCTGAGCTGATTACAACGAGCTCAATGACGGCATGTCTACTGCTTACCATCCTCGAGATCCGGTCCCCACCTTCAGAGACCATTATCAGGTTCATATAGTCAAATTTCTTGTATCGTCTCGCTGAGCTGATTACAACGAGCTCAATGACGGTATGTCTACTGTTTACCATCCTCGAGATCCGGTCCCCACCTTCGGAGACCATTATCAGGTTCATATAGTAAAATTTCTTGTATCGTCTCGCTGAGCTGATTACAACGAGCTCAATGACGGTATGTCTACTGTTTACCATCCTCGAGACTCAGTATCCACCTTCGGAGTCCATCATCAGGTCCATATAGTCACATTTCTAGTATCGTCTCGCTGAGCTGATTACAACGAGCTCAATGACGGTATGTCTACTGCTTACCATCCTCGAGATCCAGTACCCACTTTCAGATTCCATCAGGTATCAGGTTCAGCAACTTATTTTACTTGGTTGTACAAGTTGCACTTGAAACTTGACAACTCTAAATTTGAGTTTTGTTTGGGTAGGTACTTATATACATATACTTATAACATACAATAATTTTCGAAGTTCATGTCGTCGCCTCACTTGATATTTCTTTTTATATTTTGGCATTTCTAAAAAAATCCGCGGGTAAAAACTAAAATACGCAAATATTTAATTATTATTGGCTTCGACACACAAGCGTAGTCCTCCCGTCGCAAAGCGTTGAGGTGGACTGAAGACAGGCCGCATGCAGGGCTCGCGGGTGTGAAATTGCGGAGGGAAGCCCATTGCGCTTGAGTTTATTTACCTTTTATTACTTTCCATGCCCAGGAAACGAATTAATACAATTTTTTTTTTATCAAAATAATAATATATGCTATATCTAATAATATGTGTAAGATTAAAATAAATCGCATAAACCGTTTTGGAGCGAATTTGTAATTTATGTCTAATCTACGGTTCGATGGTAAATTTTTTTTTGGGAAATTGGTATTGCTTTTATCTTTTTTGATTTTATCAATCGATACAGTAGGCTTCAACCCACAATATATATTTTTTTCAAATGCATATGAGCGACAGTTCTTCCAACAATTTAATTTAAACTAGGGCTAGTTGACCGATTTGAGCACTGTTCAAGCCTTAAAGAGAAGCGACGGCCGTCGGAGATCGTGCTGCCACCTGCCTGTAAATAATTAAAGAATATAGTCAGAAAAGTGGTGCGGCCTGTTTTCTGTGTATCACAAGCGCTCTTCAATATTTTAGGTTTTAAAATTTCCCTGATAGAGGCCAGAGGATCTCTTGTAAACATAAATAAAAACAATTAAAAGAAAAATAAACTTTAACTTGATTGAATTGTGGTACAGCTTTCGACATTTGTAAAGTTCGTATATATTATATTTAATTTGCAAGTACATATTTCGATGAAATGTTGTATTTCATACGTCGCATTCAAACCTTTCAATATCTTGTATAGTTGAGAGAAGAGAGTCTTTTTGATGTTGTAAATTGATTTTATTTTTTATACATGTATTTTCTAAGCGGTCTTTATATATAAGACCGCTCCGTAATGTAGCTTTATAAATATACAGAGTTGGGAGAAAAGTGTAGTGAGCTGGTTTATTGTAGCAAGTACACAAATATCGTTGCCTCATTGTCAGGTGTGCGGTGCTCATTAGCGGCAGAGACGGGTTGTATTCGAGCTCACAAACGGAAACGAGCGAGGCGTTCTTCAGGTAAACAAACGTTTAGTCATGTACTCATAATAAATTTCATTATTCCTCTTCTGAAAAAATGTTCGACATCTCATGAATTTCTAATAATTGATTTTATTAAGAATAAATAAAGGAGACAATGGGCAGGTTCACGCTTAATATAGCCAGATAAATAATTTAAAGAAACACAAAATAATAATTAACTGATCTGTAATGCATGTGTTACGTGGTTCCTAGAGTCAGCTCCGGAGTTAGTGTACACGTTCATTGAGCAGGCGGTGCAGCCCGGTGCCGCAGTCGCCCTCAAGTGCTCTGCCCTCGGGGACCCACCTCCGCGCTTTCGCTGGACCCTGGACGGACAACCCGTTCCCTCACATCATGGGTAAATTGGTTTGCCAGATACTACTTAATATTCGGCGATTCGGCGTAGTACTTAAGTAATAGATAAGAAAACAGAAAATTCATAATATTTTATCACAATACACTCGTCATGGAGAGACGCCTTAAAGAAAACATGTAAGCTTTTAATAGCTATCTTGGAATAACGTCGAACTCCTTGTTTGGTATTCGAGGTCTTTCACGAATCTGCATAATACCGTCGAGTCAGTGAATATTCAATTTTTCCCATTTCATTACAACATTTTTCTTATATCTCGGGAATATTTTCAAAGAAGCTCTTGATCTAATTGAATCCAACTGGTAAACATTAAACAATACAAGTTAACCATGTAGTTTTAAATGTAAATTAGAATAATATACAAAACAGAAATTCTTACTCAATTTGGTTTCACTTAAAACAATTCTAACTTCTTTTTAAACTTGTATGTCTTTCTTGTCATGAAGGTATAAAATCAGAAAGAAGTCAATCGATCATCGTGAGGAAACCAGCAAGCCACTGCAGTTCATATCATAAATGTTATATGTTTTATCTTAATAATATTTTCAGTCATCGAGTGGGCAACTAAAATTAATTCAATTAAATATCGCTGATCGTGATCGCTTATATGTTCAGATCCTAGTGATATTTCCAGCTACCAATAACTGTAGCTATAACTAGCTATTCACTGCTTCTAACGCAAATTTTTTATTACGTATTGGCTACTTTCCTAATTTACCCGACTTAATACAAATGCCTTGGGGCTAATAATCACTGTAATGAAAATAATGGTATAAGAGAAAATAATCCGTTTTCTTCTGAATAGGGCCTCCATATCAGAAGGCCGTGAGAGCGGTCCCTCAGGCGTGGGTGGCAGCCATAACTACGTGGTCTCGACTTTGTCACTGGGGGGTGCAAGAGTGGAGCACGGAGGCCGCTACGAGTGCCGCGCCGTAAACTCGCACGGCTCTGTCGCGCACTTAGCCCGTCTTAACGTTTACGGTACATCGTGGACTTTTAATCTACGAATTACATCCCGAATCCGAAAACGCAACAATTTCTTTAAAATAATACATACTCTCTGTAGGTCCACCATACATACGAGCAATGAATCCAGTGAAGGCCGTGGCTGGGACGGAAATTTCAGTCTGGTGTCCGTACTACGGCTTTCCAATCGAGTACGTTTTACGTGTCTATTAAATTTTTTAGTCGGTCTATAAAGAAGAGCAAGGTCAAACTTTGACGTTAATCTTTCAATCCAGCTCGGTGAAATGGGAAGGAGGAATGGGTTCCGATGCGAGATATCAACAGCAAGACGGCCGTTTGACTATTATCAACGTGGACAAGAGCAGAGATCAAGGCGGCTGGACCTGTTCAGTTATGACACCGGGAGGAGAATTAGCTAGACGAGAGGTGATTATTCAATTTAAACGTGTGATTGTAAATCGAATTTAAACGAGAGTTATTACGATTGTGGTGTCAACGTCAGGTGCAAGTGTCGGTGGTGTCACCGCCGGTAGTATCGCTTTCGCCGCCGCCTGCGCTACGCGCCGCCGACCGCGCCCAACTCACCTGCACCGTGACATCGGGCGACATGCCCGTCTACTTCTCTTGGCTCAAAGATCGTCTGCCAGTCTCTACCGCGCTACAGGTCCACCTTCCCATTATATCTCCAAAGTTTCTTGCACTACTCATTCGCTTATAGAACTCGTTTTGTCATTCAATAATGGCGCTGATAATACCGCAGGTGGAAGAGCGCGGTGCGGAATTCTACAGCATGCTGGTGTTCAAAAGGGTCTCGGCGGCGCACAGCGGCGTATACACATGCGTCGCCACGAACGCCGCCGGACGAGCCAACGCCTCCGCCGAGGTCGCCGTCAAAGGTAGCGAAACTTGACTCTCGATAACATGTCATAAGAAATAAATGAAGTTTTATCCTGCGACGTCCATCTAACGACTTAAAATTTCCGCATCACTCGAAACTTTCTGGCTGCAAAAGTTAGGTTTTAAACCTCTTAGAAAAATGACTTTCAGTTTGAGATTTATGAAGAGAGTAAACAAAAACTGTATTAGCTTACAGCTATCTTATTATCTAAAAAGTGAAATAATTTCACTTTATTATTAAGCTATTATTGCTTTTGATGCTTCATAAGTAGGAAGTACTTTGTTCTTTGTAAACCATAGTAATATAGAATACCTACATAATGTTGCCGATCTCGAGCAGTAGAACCCTTTAATGCACATAGTTTCATTTCCTTTATGAGTGAGCGAGAGACATGAGCTTAGACGGTTCATTTCTGACATACTATCGACAATGTCAATCGTATGCATACAGTACCACCGTATTGGCAAACGGAGCCGGCTGACGGCGCAGTTTTGCTCAACGGGTCCCTCACCATCTCGTGCGACGCACGAGGCCACCCGCTTCCCTCCGTCTATTGGACCAAACTAACCGGTGAGATGTAAATGCGAATCTTTTATTAATATGTGACTTAAGATGAATAGTGCGCATTATCGCCGTACATGTATCTATCTCTCCAGTTCAGACAATCAGTATGAAAAACTTAGCGATTATAGAATGGGGAAAGTTCCTTGCCAGTTCTTCTTGCCCGCTCTACGCCCTTGACTTGCGAACTGGTAGTAAATGTACATTTAATTATTTTAATTATTTTTTTGACGTTCATAAGTGTACTTGTTTACCTATATGGATAAAGATATTTTGAGTTTGATGCATGGGCAGGAAACACAGAGACAGCATTGGGTGCCGTATCAGAGCCGGCGGTGCTGAGCAATGGGTCGTTGTGGTTGGCGGCGGCGCGTGCCGACCACTCCGGCCGATACCGCTGCCGTGCCGATAACGGAGTGCCGCCGCCACTCGCCAAGACTCTCAAAATACACGTCAATGGTAATTGAAAATCACAATTTGCCTTATTATTATTATTATAGTGCTTGTTTTGTTGTTGTTTGGCTCGTTTATAACACGACAGATGCGGTATTTTGTATGTCAATTCCGAGTGTCGAGTGTAGAGTGAGTTACAAGCTGTAATATTGAGATCTGGCTATTGCTAAGCAATTGAATACCACTGACTTCAGAAACATTCTTGTAGTTAGTATGCATACGAAAAGCAAGAAACTATATTTTAATTTGTCAAAATTGTATAATGTTTTCGTAGTGGCATCTTATTATTAATGGATATATAATATACAAAAAATTAAGAACCGGCGCGGTTCGAGTCTCAGTCGGCAAACGTGTCAGCGGCGCAGGGCGAGTCTGTCCGGCTGGTGTGCGCGGTGCGCGGCGACACCCCACTCGCCATCGCCTGGACGCACGCCGGCCGACCGCTCCCTAACTCTGACTACAGGTGTGGAGACTTTGATGAATAATCTTTATAAGTCAAATCAATCGAGTAATTTCTGTCTGTCTCGCCTTCGGTCTTAATAAGGTGGGCTGTGTGTTACTCCCAAAATGAAACGGAAGTTTTAGGTTCTAAGCTTTAATAAAACGATAATTTTATATTTACTAGAACGCCGTTTCAAAAGAACTTGTTTATGCGTAGGATGAGTATTTCGGAGACGCGTAGTGCAGAGGGTCTGCGCAGCGAGCTGGTTGTAGAGCGCGCCGGAAGACGGGACTCCGGTGTGTACCGCTGCCAGGGCTCGAACCCCTACGGCCGCTCAGACCACTTCTTGCATCTTGCTGTACAAGGTGACGAAATCACGAATTGGTTAGGCGAATCTGAAACTGAAATGACTTCAGAAACCCTGAAATATAAATTGAATACAAACACTCAGAGCCGCCAGAGCCACCGAGCGACTTTCGTGTGGTGGAGACGACATCTAGATCGGTGCGAGTGTCGTGGCGGCGACCATACGACGGCAACTCACCCGTGGTTTCTTATGAGCTGCAGTATCGGCCGCATACGCACCTTCCTCCTGCTTCCGACGGCTGGTCAGACGCGCGAGCGCATAATGTGTCGGTCTCCCCGCCCTCCCACGACGCTTATTCTGAGTGAGTAACGGCTTTATGAAACGCAATGTTACAAGATCACGCTAAATAAATGTTTTTCTTTCTTAAACCCAAGCGTACATAATGTGTAAACAAATTGAAAACTTTAATGGATCCCATCCCATTACCTAAGATTGAAATTCCTTTAGCGTGGAGAGCGCCACTATAGATTCGCTGGAACCAGCCACAGCTTATTTGGTGCGGGCTCGCACGCTGACAGCACAATTTGCGTCTACACATACCCGCGCCGTCCTGGCCCTCACGCAGCACGAGCCGCCTTCCCGCCCACCCCTCGGTCTGCGGGCATCTGCTCCACGGCCTGCCACCGTCGAACTAGCCTGGCAGGTAACACTCGTCCCTTGGAGTATACCAAGCAGCTCTATGAACGGTGATTATTGTGTGTGAGATCTGAGATCCATATGTAGCCCGCTCGTAAAGTCGGTCGCGTATGACGCAGGCGCCGTCGCAGTCGTCTTGGAACGGGGAGCTCCTCGGGTACACGGTGTGGTGGTGGGTGTCGGCTGACGGTGCGGTGTCGGGCGGTGCCAACGTCGGTATGGAGTTCGCCACTGTCCGAGGAAAGGTCACGAAGTACATCATTGAAGGACTGGAACATTATACAAGGTAAGTTCATTTCAATAATGACGACTGTATAGGACGAGACGCAGAACACTTAATTATAATTTTTAACAGATATTCAGTGAGCGTCAGAGCTTTCAATAGCGCTGGTGCCGGACCGGCCACGCCCCCAGTGAACACGTTAACTAAAGAGAGTGGTAAGCCTCTTTATGATATCTAGATATTAATCGAAATTACATGAAACCTGTTTACTTTGTATCAATTCAATAAATAAATACAGAAATACAAGTTAAAAAATCTAATAAAGTGCCATCGGAGGGCCCGCGTGCAGTTCGCTGTAGAGCGGTATCACCGCAGAGCCTCAAAGTGGAGTGGTCTCCGCCGCCTGCGCACGCACACCACGGAGCGCTGTTGGGTTATAAACTTCTGTATCGGCCTGAACTCAGTGAGTACGATTTGGCGATCATTAATAGTGTTTCATAGTGCATAACCTTATCAAATAATAAAGATTAGTCTAAGAATTACAAAAGGCAATTGTAGCTGAACAATGTCAGTTGTTTGTTATCAGCGGCGGAATGGATGGAGTGGGACGTGCGGGGTGCGAGCGGGGGGAGCACTGGAAGTTGGGGCGCAGAGGTGAAGCGGGTGTCGGGCGTGGAAACGCTCGTACTGGCGCTGCAGCCGCACGTCAACTACACCGTGCAGGCGTTGGCCTACACTGCCGCCGGAGACGGTGCTCCTGCCCCACCTTTGCGCTGTGCCACACACCAGGACGGTCAGCTTATCCTCTCTGCCACTACAAGCGAACAATTGGTCAAACCTGATAAGACATAACTTGATTCTGTTGGTATTTAATATTTGCAATTCAGCTAAGACGTTTACCTATAATAATTTAATAGTGTTATGTCTATACACGACTGAACGCCGATCCCTTAATATTCTTTATTAAGGTAAGTATATAGTTTAAACGCGAGTACAGTTCCAGGACCACCGGCCGCCATAAAAGTAGTGGCCACGTCCGCTTCAGCTTTGGCAGTCAGCTGGCTGCCACCCGTGAGGGCCACTGGACCGGTACTCTATTACACCGTCTTCTATAGAGAGCTGGGCAGGTAACTGTCGAACGTAAGCATCCATCGCAACATTAGGCTTCACATTCACGATTTCGATTTGTCGCAGAGAGCGACCGCCGCAGTCGACGAGAGTGCCCGTCGAGGATGGCGAAAAGTTGGTCGGCTTGGGCGGAATGGCCGAGTTGCGACCTCTTACCGAGGGCGCCACTTACGAAGCCTGGGTCACGGCGCATTCCGCCGCCGGCGAGGGCGAGCCTTCCGCTCCGCAACCCGCCACTACCACCGCCAGAGGTTTAGCCATTTCTAAGTCAATATTCAATAATTGCATAATTTATTCATACGTCTAAGTCTAAGCTTCGACACACGTGCAGCGGGTGTGCGGGTGCTATCGTTCGGCTTGTGGACTCGAGTTGGATGCGGTCGAGCGCTGCAACTGGCCTGCACGTGGCGCGGAGACCCCCCTCCTAGGGCCCGCTGGCTGCGCGCTGACCGCCCCCTTACGCACGACCCGCGTGCCCGACTCACGCCACTCGGACATCTCGCTCTGCACGGTCAGTGAGTCCGGACTAATTCAGATACTTTAGCGATCGGTATCATTTCACCGATGCGTTGTGTCGCTACGAGTGTTATCTGCAATACATAAGGTTAATGCAGTCATTACCCGACCCCTTGAAGGAAAGTTTGAAATTGATGTGATTTTTCAAGGTCAGCGTTTTCGTGTACATTCACTCATTATTGACCAAAACTTTGAATACGTATTTTTATTTTTTTACCATAACAATAATAAAATAACAAGGAGAACTGAGAAAAAATCCGTTGATTTGAGCAGCAAATCCAAGTGGTATGTAATATTTTTAAAATGAATATTATAACCATAACTAATGTGTTTGGATATTCTCAGCAATCAGTTTAGTTGTGGCCTTTATCTTATACAGACTTGGACGCGTCAACGAGCGGCAATTACACGTGCTCGGCCCGCAACACCTTTGGCTCGGAGGAGGTGACCTACCGCGTGGAGTGCCTTCCGCCCCCCGTGCCCCCCGCCCTTACTCTTCTACACGCCGACCACACCGAGGCGCAACTCGCTTGGCGCACTGCACACCATGCCGCGGCGCCGCCTCACGGTCAGTTATACTCCTACTCTTTTGTGGCTATAAAATACTTAGTCGATTGATTCGTGTTTTTTAAGTTTTAGCATCGTACAAATCGCTTACCCGTTGTTTGTTCGAACATACAACGCTACACATACGTATAATTATGTATTTTAAACATTTTTTTTAGTAGGGATTAATAATTTTCTAACAAATAAATGCGATTCTAATAACAGAATTTTAATAAGTAGCAAGAAAAACGATAACACAATTACATTTAAATCACTTTTCATTCCCTTATTTATTTACTATTACTATTAATTGTTCGGGTTCAATTCTGCCGAGACGAGACCAGCATTTTTGCCCCAAAGCAATATCCTGACCTCGAAAATCATCAGCCAACAAAAACTTGACCGAACTACTAATACAAAAAAAATATAGGTTATCATCTTTTCAGCTTTTCAATACTCCGAAATCATACGAAACAGTCTAACAAGCAAAAAGCGTCATTTGATTTCGACGTCGTGCAAAATAATATCATATTGTGTTCGTCAATCTCAAGGACTAATAAACTAAACTACTAAATAAGTATAAGTCGTCATTAAAAATAAAGTGAAGTGAAGTAAATAAGAGAAAAAAATAGATATAAATTATTCATTATTTTTATGATATGATAATTAATTAAATAGAGCCTAATTACTTCCTATATCTTTTACTCTGAACAGGTTTTACGATTTCGTGGATACGTTTGAGAGAAGATAGCATAGAGTCGGAGCAGTCTCGTTCCGATATAGAAGAGAGAACGATAGAGATGGGAGGAGAGGCGAGTGGCGTGACACTGCGAACGCTGTCCTGCGGGGCCACATACTCCGTACGTGCCGTGGCGCATTCGCGAGCCGGCAGTTCGTCGCCCTCCGCGCCTCTCTTAGTCAGGACAAAACCGCCTGGTGGGTACCATCACGAATGAAGACGCAGGCGAGCCCTCGTTTAACCGTCACAAACGGACTGCAGCGGCGTTCTTCTGGTGTTAAGTCATGTGCATGTGACAGTGTTGGTGTGGGAGGGCGGAGGAAGCCCGGAGGAGAGCCGCGAGGGGGCGGAAGCGGCAGTGTGGAGTAACAGCAGCGCTATTGCCGTGGATGCTCGTCGGGCCGTGCGT
This sequence comes from Pieris rapae, assembly GCF_905147795.1. Classification (NCBI taxonomy): domain Eukaryota; kingdom Metazoa; phylum Arthropoda; class Insecta; order Lepidoptera; family Pieridae; genus Pieris; species Pieris rapae. The sequence continues at coordinate 12,864,217 of NC_059509.1, read as the reverse complement.
TGTGGTGCTCGCCTCGTGCGCATACAGTGGCGCGTCGCCAGCGCCGCCTCACCCGCACCCTGGGCTGACGCCGACCTCACGGCGTTGCATCACCGTCGAGAGGTAGGCTTTACTTTTATGCTCTTTAATTCTAGTCCCTGACTCTCATGACCCTCAATAACACTTTTTGTTTTGTTTTGTACACTTGTGCATTATAGGTGTAATGTAGATATTTTCATAAAAGTAAGGAATACACATTAGGAAAAGCCTTTTTTCCCACACAATAAATTGAGATAAAATTTTACACCATTCCAAATGACTCCCACCTTAAGTCTCGCGGCACGCAATGGAGAGCTGGAGCACTGAGGCGCACCGGCCCGTAATAACAATTAGTTATGTAAAACATTAAATTAATGTAATTGTATCAATTTTCTAAAAAGGATTACTTGGCTTGCGATCAAATATATCGTGTAAATTTCAAAATCATGTTCCTTATACATTTTCGTCATTAAGTGAATTAAAAGTGTCAAAAATTGACTATGTTTGGATTTTTTTCTATCGAGCGAAGTTATTTAAATCGTATCTCAATCTTTTAAAATGGATACATAAACTACTCAGCTCTACAACATATTTTCCATTCGCTCTACTTCAAGAAACGTTGACGACAAATGGAAAGAAACAATGTACTTCTTTGGAATTGGTCCTTAAAATAATATTATTATCGTTAGGTTCACTCGTGTTTAAATCATAACAAATTTAGAATATTAGGTTAGCATTGTTTACATTTAGAGGTTGCGTTTGAATATTCAAAATAAATAAATTTCAACTATAACAAATGTGTGCCGTGTATTTATTTATGTACAAGTTTTGTTGCAATCTACTTTTTAATTTCAAAACTAAATAATACTTTGGTGTAGGTATCTACCCATAGATTGAGTTAAATAAATATAATAATTGATATCAAATAAAGTATAACCGCCGTTTCTTTATTGTTTGTTCCGCGCAAATTTCCTAGAATTAGCGGTGAAAATAATATATGTACCTACATAAATTTACCTAATTTAATTAATACGTAACAAACCGCTGATCCCAAATAATTTATGAAGACTTTATTGGGCATAAACTGTAGTTTCAGATTGTTTATTTTATGTGATGATGACCACCCTGGACGCCACAGGTGGTGATAGGCGAGTTGTCAGCGAGCACGTGGTACACGCTGCGACTTTGGACCACCACCGATACTGCTCGTCACCAGGCTGTACTCTACGCCGCTACCACTACGCACTCTGGCGGTATACATCTTTAATATATATAAATTACGTGTCACGTTGTTTGTCCTACATAAGTTCTCCTACCGTTCCCCTTGTATAGTTTACTACTATGTAATATAAAAAAACCTTAGCCACAGCAGCGCTTGGCCGAGTCTGCTAGTTATTTTATATGTTCAAGATCACAACGTCACATATTGGACTTGAACAAGGATATTACCAAGTTACTAGCTGAGTTTATAAATGCTGCAGCACTCTTCGTACTTATATTATATAATACTAAAAAGAATAGGTGGAAGAAATTTCATTTTTCCGTGACGAGTAACAACTCTACGGAATGGCATAACAGAAAACGTTATTGGAAAAATAAAATTTGCATCGATTCCGAGCGTTTGTTTTCATATTTTCATGTTGGAGTGTAAAAGTGTAACTTATTATGGATAACTAAATTATAAAGCTATCACGAGCGCGTAGCGTGGGGTTCAGATCACGGAATGTGTCTGCAGAACGTCTTCGGCGCCCGACGTCTTTCTACAGCGAAGGTGCTGCGGGTCGGCCGCCGCCGGGCACCGAGCAGACGGAGCGCGTGCTGGGCGCCGTGTCTCTGGCGTTCGCCGCCCTCGCCGCGCTCGCTGTCACCACATTACTGCTCGTGCTGCTCGCCCGCCGAAGGTAAATCAGTATCCTCGTAATCAATATGAGAATAAGAATATATTAATACAAGAAAACGCAAACGAGAAAAACCATATAAAAACCAAATGTGGAGCGAAGTACGCTAAATATAAAACTACATGATAGTAGGCGATTTTGAATACGATAAAGGCACATGTGAACGATAAAACTATTGCTCAGAATATGTTGTAGCTCGCTGTGGTCGTGACGCGTGGGCGGGCGGCGAGAAGGTCGGCGCTGCAGTCACTCGGGCGCAAGTACCGATAAGTCTGTTTGCGTGGAGCAACAGAATCTACGCAACTGTCAGCACGATTACAAACACGACAAGTTGTCTCCGGCTTCAGGTATGTAACAAAGTTATCTAAAAGTCTTTGTTCACTACGTTAGATGCCTTACATTTAAACTGTAAGATAAACTTAGTTTAAACTTATAACCTCGTTTTAACAATATACCTCGTTATGTCATTCGATATGTAATCAATAAAACCAAAAAGGCAATTTGATAGTATATGATACATAAGTGTTATTAAAAGTATAAAGGAGAAAAATTGGCAATTAGTACTAGATCGGATTGTATAAGGAAAATAAATCTCCCTTTTTTAAAATAGCTTAATATTAATTAAACACATCTGTGACAATTAATGTCACTTTGTATAATATAATAGCAAGGAGCATAGATCCTATAAAGATAGTGTCGAAGCTTAGATTCTGAGTTGTTACGTCACCGTTTATAATTCCGTCATGGTTTCTACATGAAATCTAACTATAGCTTAACATATTTTACTTTACATGCTTTGTCTTTACTTTATGCTGTAGCTCTTTAATATATGTTGTACGAAATATTTTCATTGTTTTAAATTGCTTATTTTTTATGAAATCTGAATGCTACACGCTGTTGCGCCAACGAAATTTTTCTGATCGCTGTATATAGGACGACATATAGACAGATAGGACTGACCGGAATTTAGGAATACGACCACCTCCACCACCTCCTTAACAGATCTTACATTTTCTTTTGAAGTTTAAATTCAAATAAATATTTAAAGAATCTGTATAAAAATAATATTGAGTAATAAGATGTCAAATACATAATAATACGTGAACATGAAAGAAAAGAGAGTGAAATAAGGAAGAGAATAAATGTGGACGCAGCTGGGTTTGACAATAACGAGAGATGTTTGTTGACTAGGTTAATTAATTATAAAAGAATATAGCAGATATCTGAAACAATTAAGTTATATCTGTAGGAAAAATGTTTCGCTTTTAGAAGCCGTATAAAAATACGTAATTGGCTAATTAGTCACAACTACATGCCGCACGGGATGTGTGTAGACGTGTACGAGATCAGCCCCTACGCGACCTTCGCCGTTGGCGGTGAGGCGGCCGAACACACTTTACAGTTCCGCACGTTTGGTCTTCGCGACAACGATGCGCCTCCGCACCGCGTCTGTCGCCACCAGCATGCACATCGGCAACGCTCCGACGGTAAGCAACGGCGACTACCATTTGGGCACAAATTTAAACACAGACTATACAGTTTCTAATGTGACGACAGATAAGCATCATTCGGAATGCGAGCTGCAGCAGCTGAGTCGATACGAGAAAGTGAGGCCGCGGGCTTGCGCCGCCACGTCCTACTGCGTGCCTCTCGGACATCACGGTGAGTATTTCCACACACCGCGGCCGGTGGTAACTTTGACGCACCTGTATTTCTAATCCCGTGTCGCAGGTGGTGGCGGAAGCGGCGGCGGGGGTGGAAGTGGAGGAGGGTTGTCGGAGGTTTACGCGGGAGACTCGAGTGTCGAGTCCGGCCCTGGCTCCCTCTCGCCACGGACCCAACACGACCATAGCTAACGGGCACAGAGAAGCACATCGATGACTAAATCATTTTAGGCGTCGCAAGTGAGGCTTAATCAGAATCTCAATAAGCTCTTCGACATTATTCGCAGCGGTAGCAATATTACTAGGTATCGACTGCCACTGTCATTATCCCTCATAAATCCTTTGTTAATATCCTAATTTTTTCACAGAAATACTCACACATATACTTTTTCTCAAAACATATTTGATTTAGACATTTTATTAATAATTTGTAAAATATGCCGAGAATTATTACTTAGTGATACCCAATTTGGTATTCAGCTCTCGTCGGGGTTTCCGATTGCGGAGAGTGAAGTTTCTGTGAGAAACGAATGCTCAGTGTAACTCTCAAAGTAGGTACTTTAATATTAATTGGAGTGAGGCGTCCGCCGCGAATTAGGCCGCACACTCGGTCGACGCCACCTTTGATTCGGTTTGCAATAGCAATTAGCAATTAATAAGTATAAACGTCACATATATGTAATAAAAATAAAAATAGCAGAGATGCTCAAGATCGAAATAGGAAATACTTAAAAATATAAAATAACTTTTATTGAATGAATGGGATCAAATCAATGTGAAAACTCGAAAGGCTACAAATTTTATTTTACCATTTGCGTCTGCATCGGGTTCATTTAGCGAGCATTGAAAATCTCGCCACGAATAAATTGCAGATACTATGGAGAACTTTTTGTCGTTGTCGAACGTTTTTTTGTATGTTTTACATAAAATTATTTAAGTCTTGACGTAGTTATTTATTTTACCTGCAGTGTATTCTTTTAGATTTTATTTGATTTGAAATATTGAGACCGGTGGGACGGTAAGTGAAGGTTTGATGCAGGTTTTATTTAAGTATTATACTCATGAACACTGTTATTAAAATACCTAGCTACTTAAAATAGAAGAAGCATTGATTTTACATACCGTTTAAACTTGCTCCGAAACAAGAATTGTTTTCTTTTACACCTTTTATATTAACTAATTAATTGTAATTGATAAAGCCATGATGCATTCAGATATTCTGCATAATACACATCGTGAAGAATTGTTATTAGTACAAGCAGTCAACTTTACTCCTTCTTTCCTCTTGTCTAAGTGAGAGTAATGATTACAGTCAACATAATAAGTATTAAAAAAACACCCGCGCAGTCTAAAGAATATCCAATATTACAAAGAAATCTGAGGCCACACTTAAAAACTACGCTTCCTTACTGCCAAATACGCAACAATAGATTAGGGATTTCTGTAAATGTTTTACGATTAGGTACGTTGCGTGCATCGTATTTATCGAGGCAAAGAAAAATTTACATTATATTTCATATTAATTACATATATATATGTTATGTCTATTGCCTACTTGATAAACACTACATGAAGTAATGTTGCTAGGTTCTGAAATCGAGTGATTACAAGTAGGTGCAATAAAAATGCATTTATGAATCTTTATATAGTGTTCGAGATGATTTCCGCTAAATCCATATCGGACAAAGGTTTTCATTTATGTGATCTCATGTTTGCGTAGTAGTCACGTAGGTCCATTACTGGGACATGTAATAATAAATACCAGTCGGTCTAACAGTTCCCTACTACTATGGAGCTTACACTTGTAAATATATTATTATTATGTACTACAACTAGTCAATTTTTATTAAATGTTTTTGACAATATTATTGTATTCTGTAAATATTTACTATGTGATTTGTTTATTGTAATATACATGAAAACGAACGAAAGAAATTGTTTTTATGCAAACCCCCCATCCTTGTAAAACACAGACTAACAATTGTTTTCCAAAAAGCAACCTGAAATGTCCCGCCCAATATGATGCTTTATTACAAATTCCGAAAGATAAAAATGAAGCATTCCCTAGGGCACACTGGGAGAATTCAATATCAAATATTCGAGGAGCGCCAGGCTTCGACAGAATGCTGTACAGACAATACTATCTCAAGTTTGCGACCTATTGTTATAGTTACAGTTTGTGAGAGGAAGATACATCAGTGGTATTTTAATCTAGAGAGGAGCTTATTCATTTTAAAATAATTGCCGTACTACATACATTTTAACATAGTATTGTATTCGTGTCGAACATTTGGGCCCAAGGAGGTTAGTTTCGTGCCAAACTGACGATAAGTCTTTAAAATTAAAGCCTTAGAAAAATCCTCCTCAATTAAAACCCAGGTTAATATACCAGGCAATAGTTTGCTTGATGTCCAATAATTAAAGCCAAATAAATGTTAAAGTATAAGTGTAAATTTGAATGAAATTCGAAAATTGTTACCTAATGGGTACAGTCTGCGTGCGTCAACCATAGTCAATGGCAAAATGGCAAGTTTACAAAAGTTGGACCAGAGTTACTAGTCTCGCCACCGATTGATTAGTGTTTACTTTGAAAAAACCGTAACTGGCGCGATCTGTCGTCAGTCGGGGCCGAAGTAGAGTTCTTTGAGCGTCCTAGATCCGCCCGCCACCCACCACTCAACCACTCTACGACTTGCCTACAAAGCATCACTACAATGTTAAACTGAGCTGGCTTTATACGCCTTGTATGTGTTAGCTACCACATCTAAGATGTCAGCGAGTGGATTACGTGACCGACTGTAAGTATTCATATTCGAAGATATCTGTATTTGTCCTAGTGCTCTATTTAGGGAAGACGGTACTTCAAACATACAGCAGAACATTATGTCGAGCAATGTAATAAGTAGATAATATACAGAAAAAGGTACTCTAAATTCTAATACGTGTAGGACTTGTAATTCTACCTCAGCAGGAGTAAAATGTAATCGTAACTATTTAAATATACTAATTATATTTGGCTAAATAATTATAGAGAGGGATATTTGTTTAACAGTTGGCTAGCTTTTTTATCGTATACGGTACGTAATGCTTTATTTACCCCAACAATGAACTACCCGTGTAGTTGAGCAAAAACTAATCATCGGCTAACGTACAGTGTATTGCACGGAAAAATCTCCAATAACCCGCTCAGTATGGGGTGTGGGGTTGTGGAGGCCCAAGCAGGTAGTCCATTTTCTGCCACCCGATAGGGAGGTGGCGGCCACGCTTGTTGCACAGGAAAAAGGGGCAGATAAATCGCAAGTCAACTATTCAAAGCGAAACTATGCATTTTAATTAAAACGTGTAACTTTTAATTTGTTGCGAATGCTGTTTGTTTGAGTATTTATTTGCTTATTTATACGAATAAAGTTAGTAAAACAAACTCTGTACCACTAAGTTATCTCGTATAATTTATTGTATTATTATCATATTCTGTAGCTACACAATGACTTCCTCAATTACAAGTTACCTATAATAAGTTTTGGAGTCACATAGAGGCGAATAAAATGGACCATAAATATTACAAAAAATGTTAATAAAATAACTCAATCGGCAAATAAAATAAATAGACATACTTATAATTTGCTAAGTCATCAAAACCAAAATGATAGTCAAAGCATCTTATTTTTAAATACCATCGTATCATTGTTTCATTCAAATAAAAGTCTATTAAAGCCGTAAAATAAATATATTTCGTAATTACATCTAAAACAAGGCATAACAATTTTGACCTACGATTCCAATGCATGTAGAGCTCGACGGAAGCTCACGTGGGAAAAGCATCCTGTGCACTTCTATGTAACATGTTGCGGCGTCGGTTTCCCGTGAACCATGCTCCCTGAGAAACATAACTATCTGCAGTAGCCCTCGCCTTGAAGGAATAATCGGAAAGCCTCAGATATCTTATTCGGCTGCTCCTCGAGCACCATTCCACAATCCGAGATACACAGCCAAGAGGTCTTCGCTGGCTCTAAGCGGCCATTGAATGTGACGGTGTCTTCGACGTGGGGTGACAGCCCACCTGTTACATTCAGCACTGGGACTTTAATAGTGTTACTGTCCCTCGCGATCGCTAGGTCGGAGCGACGCAGGTAAGAGTCGATTAACATTGATAAGTTGACAGGGTTCATGTGAGAGAAACACTCTTTGTAGACGTGAACCAAGTCGTGGTTGCGATTGTCCGTGCTTCTTCCGAAGTGGTGCCACATCAGGTAGTCCAGGGCCCCTTGGGTCATTCCGTTCGATCGTAGCTGTCTGGTGTTAATCTTTTGGTACAGCCATTCGGTCCAGCCCGCCTGTGTGGACGTGCAGTTGATCAAAACCAAAGCGTCGACCCTGTGAGGGTTGTTAATTGCATAACGGGATAGCACATTCGCTCCGGCCCCGACTCCGAATCCAATGAATGACCTAATACCGAAATGGCCGAGGACAAAGTCAATTTGAGAAGATAACTCGTCCATAGTCGGATAAACGAAATCTTCGGGCAAAGTCGGGGCGCTTTCTTCTTGGCCCGGAGCGTTCACGTGGTAGATGCAAAACTGGTCCAAAATAGACCTCATGTCAACAAAATTAAAAAATGCCTGAAAATTCGCCGCATAATTGAGGCCGAGGTCATGGTATGTGATGATGGCGCGCTTCTTGCGGTCCCCGCGGACCGCCACTAGGATGTCGCCACGCGAGGTTCTGACCCTCTCTTCTACGCATGCGCCGTCGCTTTGCAATCGGCGCTCCGATGGAAAATGGAGCTGAACAGTCTTTAAATCGTCATCCAGATTGTCCGAGGACATCATGTTAAGAAGGGCAATATTTTCGTGCACCGTCGTGGGCATCTTCTCGGATAAAAATCTTCAAAGAGAGCGCGACTGACGGACTGCCGACTTCCTTAGTAAACAATGGAGTGGTTGTGTAACAGCGACGTTACGATGACTATGTCACGAACACAATTATTACTAATTAGCGCAAAACATCAGGTACAGCTGACAAATAGAATCGTCCAAAGCGCATCTCTCGTTGTTACAATTTAATATTTACGTCGCTAGGTAAAATAGCGTAGGCAGCGTCACACTCTTTAATTATATTATCACTGGGCAATATATGTTTCACTACGCCAACTACACGAATTGTTGTGTTTTGCTTCAGTAAAGCTTAATATTTTAAACGGCGGCCTTAAACACTGGGAATATCGCAATGGAAACGGTCAATAAAATGCCGTCTAGGCGAGCGTGTACCCCTGTACGCGATTGACTCGGCACTGCTCGGTACAACTCGTAACTTGTCGGCTAACGGCCATGTCGCACAGAACGAGCAAGGTCATTCGACGTCAACTTCACTCCGGTTCGTATTTAAGCCCGCGCATGTCAAACAGGATGCACCGATCATTATTATTCAATTGGTTCACTTATATACTATAATAATATAATATTGGTTTAAAAAAATCCACATTTTGCTTAATTCCATAGTATCATGTATATGTTTGTAACATGCACTGACGTGCTACAGTTGAAAGCATTCTACAAACATTGAAAATCTACAAGTCCCGTTGCACCAAATAAGGAGTATGTAAATGTGGAATTAATAAAGCATCATTCATTATAAGCTGGTTATCGGTCCATGACTGAACAACTGTTATTTTGCGTTTCTTTTTGTAAATTAATTATGCACTTCTTGAACTTTACCCTCTGTAGGTGTTTATTTTTTATTGTTCCGATATTATGTTAGCGATTAGGCCGCGCGTTGCCTAATAACTTATGTAACCGATTTATTTTTGGCTTTTTTTTATATGTGTAATTATGTACTTATATTATGGTAATGAAGTGTAAATAAATAAAGCAATAGAAAAGTACAACGGCAGTTTTACAAATTAGGCCTCTTCTCTTTAGCGCTTATATTGCGATACTGCATGTTAAAGCACTTTCTGATATACAATATTTTTTGATGAGGTAACGATAATATATATTTTACTAGCAGACTCGGCCTTGCTGTGGCTAAGGTTTTTATTATTTTACATTGTAGTAAACTATACAAGAGAAACGGTAGGAGAACTTATGTGAAGCGTTGGTACTTTTAACACAGCGCCATCTGTTTGAATTGTATCAAATAATAAACAAATATTTGCAATAAAATAATATTGCGGGTATAAATTGAGATGTAAGCTATCCTATCTTTTAAGTTAGATCGCACTGCACACAGTGTATAAATTTTATTGATATCGGTTCGGTAGTTAAGGAGTTCATGGGGTACAAACAACGTGACACGTGATTTACGGTCGGAGCGAAGAAAAATCCACCAAATAAGAGATAACTAACATCGGTCAAGCCGATCTTGAGTTATAAGTGGTGTAATTAAAACGATTATATAATATTTAGATTTTATTTATGAAACACCACAGCAAACTTAATAACAAAGCATAAAAAATTCAGAATTAATTCATTTTAAATTTTTTTTTTTTTATAGAACAGGGGGCAAATGGGCAGGAGGCTCACCTGATGTTAAGTGCCGCCGCCCATGGACACTCTCAATGCCAGAGGGCTCGCGAGTGCGTTGCCGGCCTTTTAAGAATTGGTAAAAAAAACAATGGAATTTGATATACTTCGAATGCCGTCATGGGCAACATCGAGCCAGATATAGTGGTACCGTGAGGTGTTCGTATAAACAATATCTACAAATTCAACAAAGCTTAATTCAACTTTCAGTAGGTACCTGCTAAGCGCTCCCTCCCAGTAAATTGGTCTATTAAATACGATCCGACTTAATTAATTTTCCTCTGAACTGCTAATTAATTTTAAAATAACCGTACCGAGATTCCATAGAGACGTGGAAAAATAATTAATTGAAATGCGCCATCGGCCATATTGACGACACGGTACTGTCCGGTGACACGCGATGAATTCCTCAAAATGCGCTAAAAACTATTTTAAAACTATATTATATATATGAACTGATTGTAAGAGACATTGTAAGAAAATGAAATGAAATGCAAATAATATTTTAATTAGTTTATTTGTATGAAGGTGTATTCCCGCTATTATAGGCTGTTTGTTGAGGACATCCGCATTCATCTTCACGATTGCAATAATCAACCTCTCTACATAATATAACTTTTCCCGTAGTACTAAATTGGCTAAACACTACATTTTGAATTGTTTAGGTGAAAAAACTACACGGATTATACACCTTCCTAGGTGTCTTCCTTTGAAGGAAAAGGACGATTATTCTATCACTATAATATTTTTCTTAATTCTTGGTCGTCCTAATACTTATTGTCGTGCAGTTTTGGCTACTAAATTTAGTTACAAAGAAATCGTCGGGATTTCCAAGAAAATCAATAGACCTTGCGGGTGCAAAGGAGTTTTATTATCACGCAATGCCACCTTTCCGTGTTTCTAATTAATTATTATATATTTGTTCTTCAAAAATATAAAATACAGGATAACTATTCTCGGTCGTAGGTAACGCCGTGCCCCGATCAGCTGGGGCATCGTTAGACGTCAAAACAAGTTTTATGAGCAAAGCCAGGTACGTCATTCTTTATCACTTACCAGAAAAGAATAATTTCTCTAAGAACCATTGTTTTAAGGATTAAAGCCCGCATAGCAATAAACCTTTGTTTTGCGAAATTTACAATTTAATACTGCAATTGTAAAATAGTATTTTTTCTTAGCCAAAATTAAATGTTGTGTTGTTTAATATTGTAATAAAGCGGTAATCGTATTAACTATTTTTTACTGTCACGAATTCGTCTGCTTTGAAACAGACACTCTTTTTTTTAATATTCTAGTTATTCCAATTACCTATATATCAAAAATATGTGAAACGAAACGGATCGATGATTATGTACATAATTCGTTGAAGAGCGATCGCACACGTCCGACCAAAAATGTGTTTATCCACGAAACGGTGGCCGAACTCGAAGCTTTTATCATTTCAAGTACCGTGTTTGAATCCATGCCAGCCGCTGGCGATGCATCTTGTATTTCGCTATTGCAACGCCTTTATGGCCGTTATGAATATATTTATGTTTATTAAGTTTATCACATTACTGAAGAGAAAACAAACAAAAAATTTATATAAGATTTAATTCTTTTTTAGTCATAAAAAAGTTAAGGAAAACATCTTACGTGCGATTATAAGCGACGAGGGCGCCTCACTGCTTCAAGAAAACACAAAAGAAACCCTTTTGCAATTTCTCTTTTCAGGAAATCCATTTAATTTAAAATTTCTCTATAAAGTGGCAGTTGTTGCCTATGAGTTCGTTTGTTATTATAAAATATTATTAAATAAAATAAAGTGCGGACACTCTTAAAATTAGACTAAATTTGATACTGTAGGTACCCGCGTTCCGCCTATAGCGTGTTGTCATTTATATAATTATTTATACCGCAATATATTTGTTATTTAATGTAAGTGAGAAAAAATCTTATTTATGCGTGAATCAAATATAATTTATTTATTTAGGTTTATTTACGTTAACGGCAAACTGTCTCCGTTTTAATCATTAAGTATTTTGTTGTATAGTGTTTGCAAAGTGCTGCGACATCTACCACTTACTCCACACAGATATATGTATATCCTGTATTTTGCTAGAGTAACAATTTATTTTGCTTTTCTAAAGAAAAGAGTTAGTGCAGAAGGCGAAGGGATCGTGATGCCAAGTAGAAGTAAACACAACGCTGTATGCGTACCGTCCTATATTGTAATAACTATAATTGAATTTGAAATTAAAACAACGGATTTAAAGTATGAACCAAATTAAGTAATCCCAATATGAAATTTTGTAGCTGGCTGCCAAATTCAATTTCCAAGTAAAAAGAGGCGAATAACAAAAGGTAAAAATCATTAAAATAAGCCGCTTAACATTGTTTAAAGGTAATCCTGTTCTCGGCCATTGTTTAAAATAAGCGAAATGGTGGTCATAAAGTTCATCTATAGTTTAGCCGATGATAAGCCTTAATGAATGGGGGTTGTAAACGATTCGAGAAATAAAATGCCCAAGAGCAGGTATTTAGCATTATTGTAATTTTGGTTAATTTCTCTCATTTAATATTTGATCTCGTGACGTGAACATTGTGCATTTAGTGTTACTACAGTAAATAATAATATGGAACTTAGTGTGAGTTTTTATATTTATTGTTAATTAGAAAATTTAACTATCAAGTTTAGGTGACGTTTAATTTATTTATAGAATAAATGTTTTACCTTTTTTTGGTTTGAGGATTTTTAAATTAATACATCTATTTGTTTGAAAAGTAAAAAATAAATTAAAAAACCAATAAAATAATAATATACAGTCTAGGATTTATTTTCATTATCAAACTTTTATTTTTCGTCTTATATTTTCGCTTTTTATTTTATGTAATTTTTCTTATTTTTAGTTCGGCTCTTGCTTTGTGGAATACTACTAATTTGGTTGTCATTTTTATGTTTGGCAGTCGTATGTGAGGGTAAGAGAGTAAGATACTAGTGTCCAAGACTGTTGTCTTCTGAGAGGCAATTGCAAGAGGAAATTGCAATTTTAAGATTTTCTTCTTTGTGCAGTTAACAACAAGATGAAAATAATCGTATTTTTGATTAGTAATTACACAATTGTTTTTTGTAGGACGAGCAAAGTGCCTTTGACAGAAAACGTGGAAGGCCATTGGGAAGAGGCAGAGTTCCACTTTCAGCCGTAAGTACCTTTATGGCGATACTTATACGTGTACTTCTTAAAAGTCACTTAAATATTAAGTTACATTTAAACATATATTAAAAATGCAGGAGGAGAGGCGCGCGCGAAACGCCCAATATGAAAGAGAACGGCGCATCGAAACAGCCGAAGCTATAGCAAGCTTAGCAGCCGCTTTAGGATGTCTACCCAATGTAAGTACCTCCTTGAAAGTTACTTTACCGTGTTTAGTAAAAGTTGCGAACGTCTTCATCTCTTATATGTATCTACAAAACATTTTTCAGGCATCGAACGCGGAAATCATAGCCACAGCCATCCAGAAACTACGCAAAATGCAAGAAAATGAAGACCCGTCCGATGATGTGGCACTTATGAAACAACGCAACGCGAAGTTAATGGCACAAAGTCAGTACATTACAGCCAACGACGTTTCTCCAACTGAGATCGTAAGCGAATTAACAAGCATTTTTAATTTTTCAGTCGATGAGGTAGAGGAGCGGCTCCAGTCTGATAAAAGTGCCGAAGCTCAACCAAAAAGGCAAATAAAAACCGGCGGCATCAAGAAACAATACAAATCCAGTAAGGACAAGAAGAACACGAAAAGTGTTCTGCGTCTGGCGAATAGGTCTGCACAAATCGGCTTTGCTATTGTTGGCAATCACTTCAGTAAGTTAACACATCCTCTCTTTTCATCTTCTTTTTTATTAATAGCTTTTGCAATGAATGCAATATTGTTTGACAAAGGTTTAATATGTAAATACATGATTCTTAGTTAATTATTTTCGATCTTCCGCAGGCGATGAGGACGAGCAGGTGCCGAAAACCGAGGATGCAGCAGAGGATCGAGTGGATTCACTTGCATTTGCTGCCATTACGGACTGCCCAGTAAGTATACTATATCTTTTCATTATCAGTTACTACTTAATTGCTATGTTTAATGCTTATTTCATTACCTATTCAGTAGTTATCGTAAATGTATATTTGTTCATTTATAACTTCTCAAATCAGTTTAAAAATATTTTCATATATATATATTAATTTTATTTTCATCAGATGGATTGGGGTATTGATAACTGTATAGCTGATTACTTGCTTTAGGTAAATATTGTTTATATATCTTTTTAAATGTTATATATTCTAATGTTTATAATGCTTATTCAAATTCATTAATTTATTTATTAATTTATATTGTCTTTCTCTTTTTAAATATTCAAATATATTTGTACTGAATCGAGATTATTAATAATTTATGACCAATTAGACCTTATTATATTTTTTCTTTTTTGTCATTTATTTTATTAGAAATATTTTTTCTTTCAGATTAATTTGGAATTCGAGTTGTCTATTTGAACTGAACTATAGAAAGAGGGGTGAAGGCTTTTGCATCCCCGTGCATTAGTTTTTTTTGTTTTTTATCATTATCATAACACCTGATAGTGCAATAATTTTGTGCAACATTCCTAATGTCGACGAACTTTAAAAGTTACTTCGTAAAAGTTTGCACTTTAGACATTTTTTTTTCTATTGCATGTCGTTTCACTTCAGTTTCAATAAACCGTTTCACTACTCGTTTTGTATTTCTTAATTATTGAGCAATAAACGGTTTGACATAAAATTTTGTTTCATTTACAAATGTACCATAATGCCCGCATCTAAGACTGATAAGAAATGCAACTAAATATTAAAACTATTTTTTGTCCATTTATGAGAAATAGCAGGTTCAAAAGCAAATTACAAAATATTTCAAACTATTTATTAAGTGGTCGTAAATTAAATACTTGTTTAAGTTGAGCAACGACTATTATGTATTAGTTTATTCGTATTCGTACCATTGTCATGAAAAGGAAATTCGTCAAAAATGTTATTAATATCTGTTGAAATTTCTATAGATTTGATTCATGTAAATACACCGTTTCGTCAAACTAAAAATGTTATTCGGCGAGCAAATACACGAGCAAACGAAGTGCATTCAATCAAAATAGATCCGCACCGCTACCACAGTCTTTCTAATATATTGTATATAATAGCAAGCTATTTACACTTCTTATATAGTTCACTTAAAATATTAGCTATAATGCACTTAATAATGCCCGTCAGTCACATCGAGTCGTATTCATCTAATCAAATCAATTTAACGTTGAAAAGTTCTTTTTACCTTGCAGACCCCATCATTTGGGAAGACTCAAATCCGATTGCAAAATGATGAAACATGTAAAGTCAGCCTAATTTCTCAATACTAATGACGTGCATCAGTCTGAAATCATAAACCATCGTATCTTTACCCACTATATGAATACGACACTCTGGCCGCTCGCACAGCAAACAACATTGAAAAATAAAACCTGAAACATCGAGCTCACCCAGTTTTCAGTTCGTCGAACGGCCATTTGCAGGACTTCAAATAAAGTTATAGTACCTGGATGTCCGGAGCTTTGCTCGGTATTTTTATTTTTTTATAAATTGTGTTTTTGGAAATTATATATAAGTACGAATTACATACTAATAAAATGATGAAATATGAACAATATAGATTATATATGCTGGAATAGCTTTAGTGTTGTTGTGTCGTTAAAGCAATTTAAAAAAAATAGTATTATTATTCGCCGATAGATGTCAGGAAGATACATTTTTCAGTTTGAATTGGGACTTCTCAAACACCACCTTTTTGTTATTTTCTATCATTTATTACTAGCTAGATCGATTTATCGCTCCCGAAACCCTCTGTATACTAAATTTCATGAAAATCGTTGGAGCCGATGCCGAAATTCCAATTATATACATATATATATACAAGAATTGCTCGTTTAAACATATAAGATAAGATAAACATACATATTTAGATAACATTTTTTCAGATAGACTTATAAAATTGATATGTATCTTTGTAAAAAATAAAAAAGGTGTGACCTTATGTACACGCGTTAGAAGTTATACTTCTTTAACACACAAGATAAAAATCTTTCCAAAAATTTTCATTCTACGTTTGTAGAAAAAACTACACTAAAAATAGAAAAAAAAAGTTTCAGAAAGGTTTCCTCGAGCCGGCATCGCCCTCAATCCGAAATCCATTCTTTTGCAAATTTGCGCACACTGGATGTGTACGGATATATTCTTTCTGGCAGGCAGCTATTTCTCGGATAGTCCAGGAGTACCGGGACAAACTTGTGTATGAAGTCGAAACTCTGTTAGGAGGAGTGTAAGATTGGGATCGAGTAAATTTCATTCCACATAACACCCTTATCAAATGTCGTTCAGTTCCACCACATTTGGAAAGGAAGTCCAAATTAGCGCAAATTTGTTTCTTTAAAAAAAAAAAGATTGTCAAGCAACATAGCTTTACGTCCTCAGCACAGCTAACTGCGTATCGATTAACGTTGAGTGATTTTATACTTAAAGCCTCGTTCGGGATTCGAACCCGTGACCTTCTACCCTTTTTTTTTTTTTTTTTTATTCGAGGTGGAAATGCATTTGCGCATCCCCTGCCCTAGAAAGTTGCAGGGGTATGTGGGACTCGACCCATACCAAAATCTCTGCTATTCAGAGACTGGGTGAACAATACCCACTAAAAACACCTCGACAAATACCTACAAAGCCGCGTTACAGAGGCTCCGGGTTCGCTATCGCATTCTACCGGGAATAGGACACGTTAAAGTCTAATCAAAGCGGGCGATATATTGATGGACATGTTAAAAGAATAGGGACTTTCGGGAATGAAACGCACAAAATGTTGTCTTAATTTAATCACGAATAAGGACAGTTTCCGCTTCTACATCTCTCGAACGATATATATATATATATATATATTGTATATATGTATATTGTACATCACGCGTTCGATGAGACGAAAGCGGTAAAAGTATTTATTCTCAATGATGCCTTAGAATGAACTGTATTTACACATAATTTCCGTTCTGGGACCGCATCAGCGTCACACTGAAAGATAACGTTTTCTTAAACATGATTTTAACAAAAAATATAAAAATATAACCGTCGCAAAAACAAAAGCTAACTTTAGTCCGTACAAACGCCGATGGGACAATTCCGGTTTAGCAAAAATAGCTCCACATTTCACAGAATGTTCGTTTCCTAACAAAACTTATCTAAATCGTGATATTTGACATCGGCACTTTAACTCGTCCGTTCTGTTGTGTTGACTTTTGAAGATGGACGAACCGCGGAGCAGGACGGTGGCGGTTGCCGACGCCGGAATATCGCTCGGATCGGTTCAGACGTTGACCCCGTTGATCTTGAGCTTCTTGACGCGCCGCGTGGTGCCCTCTCCGTCTGAGCTGTCGGTGTCGTGGGAGCTGTCCTCGGACTTGATGCCTAGACCGAGCTCGTGTGCGTCCATGTAGTTTCCGGTCGCTCGAGCCTTTTCCAACGCTCTGACTGAAATTAAATTCAAACAAATTATATAAACGTGATAAAATTATGTTTTTCAAAGTCGCAAAAGCTAATTCAATGAATAAATTATGTTTAAAACCTGCAAAATTATTGAATTGTAACAAAAATATTATCACCAAAACTGTGCAACAAAATATTTGCCTACTTGTCACAATTTAAAATACAGAAGCAAGAAATAAAGGGTGCACACCAGCTTGCTTATATAATGGAAATGGTGAGACACACTTGCCAATTCCATGGTTAACTCACAAGTAAGAGCAGATACTGAACACGATACGAGATGATATTTCCAGAAAACATAAACATGTTAATAAAATATTTATTCCCGACTTTACTTACTCTGTGTTTCTAATATGTTATTTTGTCTTTTGAGGTCATCAATATCTTGTTGATGTGAATTGTTTTTTCTTCTCATGAACTGAATATATTCTGCTGCCTTCTTTAATATTTGTGCTCTACTTGCCTGTAATATCATTAATTTATCTATTAATGACACCATCAAATTCAACACATATAAGTTTTTATGAAATTGTATATTTAAGTACATACTACTTTCTCTCCTTGCAATGCAGGTACAGAATCTCTTAAGGATGTAAAACTGTCTTTTATATGATCTCTTCTTTTACGCTCCAATGCATTATGATGAGCCCTCTTTTCTGCCTGAAGTTAATAATAAATTATAATTACTTAAGTAGATGTAACTCTTTTATAAGTGCATCTAATCAAATTAAATTTCTTGCATCAACATATTTAAGTTTAAAAGAACTTCAAGTGTCAAGAGTTGTATTATTGATTTTAACTTAATAATAGAATAGAAGTGAATTTCTGAATGGAATACTAAAACATTTCCAGAAAATATGAGATTAGCCATCTAATCAAGAGGTAAAACATTTTATGCTAAGGTCATGGTTTTTAAACATAAGAAAATCCACATGTGACATGAAAACAATATCAATAAAGAAAAACAAAACATGACTGTCCTACCTGAGAATAATAACCACTTAATCCATTCCGTGGATTTTGACGAGAATCAGAGTCGTTTTCAGCCTGAAAATGTATCAAATTGTTATAAAAACACATGAAATTAATAAATATTGCACTTTGAATGAAAACAACACATACATCACTTTCGATATCGATGTCGCGATCGTCATCGCTCATCATTTTTAAAAAATTTAAAATATTATTTACAACAAAACAAAGGAATAGTTTATAACAACATTAGTAAGGAATTGTTGGCAAATAATAGTTTATTTTTTTGATTTGAAATAATTTGCCCATTAACAACTCCTGATCACACACAAGACCATAGATGACAAGTCACGCATGACAGTCCTTGCTGTAACCCACAGATTATGAAATATATTTACTTTTATTGTGTACTGTGACGCGGGCTAGAGACAAATTGAAATGGTGACATGACCAAGCAAAAGGTAATTTTGTCCAAAGTTAGCTCATTTCCTAACAAATCGTACAATCACCTGTTAGAAACTGACAGTCTCAAGCTCGCTATTAGCTAAGCTAGCTATACATAGCTCTTGTTCTCAAGAGCTTACTCTTAGAAATCATGTAAATGGCTTTTCTATGCGTGACACTCGTTAATTAAGTGTCATGCAATATGATGCTTTATTGTTTGGTGGTCATAAACTTACATATGTAAACATATTTACATATTTTGTTATACGTGGCAACTTTAAATGGTCACAATATATTGACACCATATTATTCGCTCAACTTTGCTAATATTTAATAAATACATACATAAAGGCAGTGTAAATAACTTTTGTATTGGGTGGTAAAAATGCTCTGTAAATATTTGTAGTTGAAGTCAGTTATGGTCAAGCTATTGCTGAATGGCAACAAATTATTTTTTTATTTAAAATCTTAATTTTATTATTTTGGATTATTTTTGATAAATAATATTATTAAATGAAAAGCTAACATAACTTTAGTACGGAAAAAATTACAGTGATACGACTAGGCAGTAGGTCTTAAAAAAGGAATCAAAATATTCCTCCGGTTTGGGTTTGTAGCTTGTTCTAGACAATAAAGACCCCGTTCCTCTCTACTAATTAACATTTTACATTTCGACTAAAAGACATGTCCGCTTCCGCTATGGTATGTTTGTTATATATGGCATTATTAAAAAAATATATGAAATTGGCGCCATTATTGAACTTTACGTTACATTTATTTGTCTTTAAAGTTTCACAATAATATCTGCATTTTGATTACATTTTTATTAACTTGCGTTATTCTCGTGATATTTCAGTGTTATGCAGTCTGCAAATTCAAAAAACCATATAGATGCTAAAAGCAGTGATTTTCAGGATACATTACTAGATGAAATTGCAAATGACTTGACAAGACTAAAAAAATATATTACAATTATTACAAAGAGACGAAGTAGGTACCTAACGCATAAGCATATTTTTTCTTTATTTAAGGGGTAAACTTAAAAATAAGTAAATTTATTAGAAATCTCTTTTTCTTTTTTTCAGTAAATTCTCAATTTATTATCTATTTTATACATTAAAAAGAGCTATAAAAATTTTCAGTGATCGGAAGTGAAATGGAGGTGGAAACAGCTGCCATGTACCATGCTCAGCTTTGGCACCAACTTGAAGAAGCAAAAGATAATATTGTTAAATCAGAAAACTTTCACCAATAGAGATAATAATAATAATTATTAAATGTTATAGACAAACCCTTTATTTTATATTATTTTCATGTTTTCCTTAGCGTGGGGCAAACGATTTTCGTTGATGATTAATTTAAATTACCTTTTTCATTTGCTTATTTATCCGTATCAAATTAACATCTAAGAACTTAAGCATTCTTTACAATTAGTAAGTATATTTACTAGCTGTTTCCCTCGGCTGCACTCACGGTAATTTAAGACAGGCAGACATATATTATGATGTCAAGGACTCAAATTTATTATTTGGGTCTTCGTTGATCTGTCAACCTTATTATGAATAATTACCATATATTTTAGGTTAACGATGGCGGAACGTCGTAAAGCGCATCACATCTGACCCTTCTATTATCACTACTACATTGCGATCACGACCACTCTGTCAAGAGTGTAGCGGATAAGAAGAATTTTAGGTTAAATCGCAAAATAATTACTTACAACAATATTTATGGCTAGAGGTCAAAGTGCCTCGTGATAGTAATATGACATCAACACATGTTGATTTTCCTCGTCTGGAGTTAAGGATAAAACTGTTTTTGTGTCATATGAGTTTCAATGTATCGTATGTAATAAGGGTTGCGCGTTTTTACAATGATTTTTAAATATATTTTGGTGTTCGTAATGTTGTTTTGTATCTTAGGGCTGGATGCAAAGTTAAATTCACCACCGCACTGTACTCAAGTCACCAAGGGTAAGTAAATTAAAAAGATTATCTGCAAACACGTTATTTACACAGTGTTTCTAAATAATTCAGGTTCTAATTTTCAGATTCGGATTATATATCCCGTTATAAAATGGATTATCCCGTGGCGTACATCCATCCAGGGCAAAAGGAAGCCTTCCAGAAGGTCAGTATTCAAAAATCTTAATCCTTCAGTATATTCATATTCGAAATGACGTATTTTATTTGCAGCTGTTCTGCATTGACCCTGCGGCGGTAAACAAGGGCGTGGCCTTGGTGTGCGACTGGGCTGCTCCTCCGCAGGTGCAGTTCACGATGGGAGACGAGTACATGCATGTGGTACGACAGGACCCCGCTGGCCAATATCCTGGCAACGCCGTCATTAAAACATACCAGATCTGCAACCATACCACACACCTTTACCGTCAGTCTGACATAGTTGTCACTGAAACTGATGGTTTTGAATAAAATGTATCATTATTATAAGATATTCCTCTTTTTTATCTTATATTGAAGTTAATGAAATTTAACGTGATTAAAATATTGTTGAGACTGGCTGTTTTTACGTTGTTAGCTACTAAATTGATAACTTGATAAATGACTTTGCTGAATTTAATTAATCCTATTTCCTTTTGTTGTTTGCTCGTTATTCAGTTATGTTAAATTACAGACCGTTACCTAACATTCAAGTTAAGCAGTTTTTTAATTTTCTTAATCAGTACAAATTGGCTATCGAGTCGTAGTCCACCCGTTAGTTAGGAGTTCATCAGTCCGGCAGAGAAGATCACTGCCTGAAATCATCAATATCTATTTATTCGGAAAACGCGCATATCTCATAAAAAAACAAAATGAACTACAGGATTATTGTTTTGATTCACATGATGTTTATAATTTGTAGTACATATGCGGGAACATATGAGTTTGAATTTGGTAACGTATCCGTTTACCTACCTAGAACCTACTATTTCGATATTCATATACATACTATTTATAATATGTATGTGTGATGTGTATAATAATAATAATAACAAATCCATATTGGTAGGTATTAGTTTTGTTATTACAAGCTTAGTCTAGGTTAGTTTTTATTTCGTTTCTTGTAGTATAGACTCCTTTTGGGTAAAGGTCTCTCCCTAAACTTTAAATTTCCAGGTCTTCCTGAAGGACTATGCCATGCCATCCGGCGGTCCATGTTCGGTCTATATAACTTGCAATATGGTCGGATCAGTTCCATTTCCAGTTACTGCGTCTTTGGCTCCGAAGTATCTGATAGGATTGCCATGGTGGCAACCCATTATATGATTTAAACGGGGTAGAGGGGTTTTAGTTCGGAACCAGAATGGTTGTCTGGAATAATGACTTTCCTTGGAGAAAGCCTGTGAAGATATATTTTTGTGTTTTCATACATACCTATGTTTTAAGGTACTAACCAAGGTGAAGTAATACACTCCTCGGACGGAATAATTCTACCATTTATCTACCAGACCAACAAATATATACCGGTATTTTTTCGGATCTCTTTTATAAATACAGTACGTTCATAGCTATGATTAGACAATAATGTAATTGTTATATTATAGATACCACCCAAGTTGAGCCTGTCTTACGTCAGAGTTCTAGTTAACTCACTTTCACCGCCTAAAGTTGATTTTGACAGCTCCCTCAACAAAGTGACCATCCGCTTCAGCCTTACTCAGATCACTTTATCTGCTTATACTATTGTCGGCAAAGCTGTCCGAACTCAATAGAAAATTTGTACTGCATTCCCCTGTCACAACTACAAGTTATGTACGCAACTAAATTTGTTTAACATTCAAAGTAATTCATATAATTCAGAAACATATAAAATTATATGTCTACTAAAACGATCTCTGCATCCTACTGCAGTAGGTCATTAGCATAATTATTCTGTTTAGAAGTAATGCTCTTAAATACTGATTATATCAATAAAGTTTCGACAATAAGTAGGGATTTATATATTTAAAGAGCTTGTAATTTTATTGTGTTGTCGTTAATCAGTCATGCCAGAAATTCTCGAAGAGGACAGAGTCGGTTCATTTGGTAGTGATGAAATCATGTCAATCAGTAGGTCACATTAACAACTTCTGTACGACTGTACTGCTTTAATACGTTTAGAAATATCGATAACATCGAGAGCATTTACGAGTGAGAGAGTTATGACTTTTTTATGATTCAAGTGCCTACTTTCTGTAGAATGTATTATTGATTTAATAAATTTCTGTTACTAAGCATTTACAGTTATTGCTATGTGAAAATGGAAGGAAATATTTATTTTTCTACTAATAGTCGTGTGTGAAACACGTGAGAAATCTATTTTCGAAATCGCTCATTATGAATACGGTTACTGTTCCACATATACGTATTCCTCTGGCGTAAAAACGTCTATACTGGAAAAAAATGATTAGGTTTCATTTTTTAGGTACGTCTTCGATGTCTAACGTGTTGTCAGTTATCCACATGGATGTTATTCCATCGTTTGTGCCTTTATATCGGGTTAAATTAATCGTAAGTTGTCAACTTGCTTGGATTAACCTACGTTTCTGTAGTCAGTCGATTTTATTACATTTTTATTTACAGTCTCAGAGTCCGCTTTCGAAAACAATAACTCATCTCATCGTAGAGTATATAAGCCAGATATCAAAACTATCAATCGAGTTTGACCAGCACGAGTCTGTTTTGGTCTTCCATGTACAGTTTCCGTTTGTACCTATTCCGTTCGGAGTCGTCGGGTTCTCATCTTTGTACGACGAGAGGCACTCGTCGTTGGACCAGTGGAAGAATCAGTATGACGTTTATAAAGATGTGATACAGCAATTTCTGGTAGAAAATGGTGACAACTAGTGCTTATGATAAGATGTCATGAGAAATGGTATATATTTTGAATTTATGTATAAATACCGTTCAAAACCATCACATTTATGATTTAGATAAATAAACCACTCATCGTTTTATTAGAAATTTTATTTTCACTATTGACGACTAAAACGTTGTGACGTCAAGTGTAAAAATATTTAAAAAAGTAAAAGTAATGTAAAAAAGCAAATTTGAAATTCATGTACGGCCTAAACTGTCTCTAATCTGTAAGATTGTATCAATATTTAATTTTAATGCCACGTCATCTGACGTGGTCAGGCGTGGGTGCGAGAGTTGATGTCGTCGTGCCTCTCGCGCTCGGTGTCGCGATGGTCGCCCGAGACGCGGAGGCCGGCTGAGGTGCCCGCCTCCTCGTGCTTGCCCGAATGTGGGGCCGAAGGGGCCGACTGCACGAGGCGCCCCATTAGGCTAGCGCTCTTGTCTTTGCGCGGTCGAGTCCACTCGTGCGATAGGACGCGGTCCAAAGTCAGACGTAGAGTGATATCCGGTTCCAAGATATGGCGCACGATCGACTTCGCTGCAGCGGATACAGAGTCTCTGATTCTGGAGCGAAACACCCAGTTACGCGACATCTGGTCTTTCAGCAACTTACGCAGGTTGGAATCGTCGAACGGCATGGAAGCGTTTAACATGATAAATAAAATTATTCCGAGAGACCAAACATCGGCCAACTTAGGATTGTACGGTGTACCGCTGACCACTTCGGGAGCCGCATACGCTGCGGAGCCGCAGTACGTCTGGCTGAGGACACGCCTGTTGTCACCGTCCGTGCAGAATCTTGCGAAGCCGAAATCGGCTAGCTTAACATTAAAACGCCTGGACAATAAAATATTCTCACACTTCAGGTCCCGATGTGCAATGTTCTTACTGTGAAGGTATTGAAGGCCACTCGCCATCTGTCTGAACCAGAGTTTAGCTTGATTTTCTGGGACGACGCCATTGCGTTTGATAAAATCTAGTAAATCGCCATTGTCCGCATATCTCATGAATATGAAGACCCTCGGCCCTCTTTGCAAGATACTATGCACTTGAATTATATGGGGATTTTCAATTTTAGTTAATATATCCAGTTCTCGGGGGAAAAACTTTTCCAAGAAATCTCTGGGCGCTTTTTCCTTGTCGAATATCTTGCACGCCAAGTGCATACGTTTCGGGCTCGAAGCATCACAGTACTCAGCTAAGTGAACAGTAGCATACGATCCTTGTCCTATCTTCTTGCCGATTAGGTAGCCTCGTTGTTCCAAGGCGTTGACCTCGGAGCTTCGCGGGCTGAGACGCTCAGCCATGGAGCTCTAACGACTTTATCCTAACCCTTTTAGGATGCATTGGACATCTCACGTATACAAAAGGCACAATGTTCAGCACTCCTGTCAAACTGTTCCAATGATAATTGTTATATATTTTTTGCTCACTGCTCATCTAAGAGAGAATATAAAAATTGTAAACGTTTATATCACAACAAAATTTATAAAATTGTTTTACGACATCACAAAGAATTTGGATACAAAAAAAAACGCTTTCACTATTTAAGAAGTCTTATATAAAGACGTATTTGCTATATTGACGTACATTTTTTCTTTATTTTCTAAAATTAAATTATTTTTCAGTAAGGCTTCGCTAAATAGGTCTGTTAGCTTTAAAATATTCATTCTAAACATTAATTATTAAAACGTATAATTCATTAATTAAATATTCAATTTAGGGCAGTAAAATTTATTACATTTATATTTACGTAATACGTAGGTCCAAATATGATTCCGGCTTATATAATTAAAGGACGGTAGACTATTTAATATTGCCATTATCGCATATTTTCAATATTATTTTATATTCAGGGTTCCAACGTTATGGAAGACATCCCGCATGACCCCGGTTCCTAAAGCTGATTGTAAAAGCAGAGTTGAAAACTACTGACAAGTGACAGGCCTATCGCGATTCTGTGTACGCTGGCGAATGTATTTGAAATGTCCTTACACTCGTTAATGTTGCCTAAATGCATTCCCCACATCACTCTTTCCCAGCACGCCTTTCTCCCACGCAGATCAGTTATTACTACAATCTATTATTGTTGGCCGACGCGGTATCGCGTGAATTTGATAAGCGGGGTCAGGTGGATGTAGTATATTCGGATTTCGCAAAGCGTTCGATAGAGTAAACAATGACATTCTTCTCCAAAAGTTGGCCGCAATTGGGTGTGGACCTGTTCTGCTTAAGTTTTTTTTTAGTGACCTAACAAATCGTTACCAATATGTCAAATATAGACGATATATTATCTCGCAGCATTATCCAACAAGTTCTGGTATCAGCCAGGGTTCAAACCTGGGACCGTTGCTATTTTTGATAAAGATTAACGACCTTGAAAGCGTTATTAAATAATCCAAAGTTTAACTACTTAATCTATTATTTTCCGATGACGTTAAGGTTTTGACCAACTGCTGCATTGGAGTGAATTAAATAAACTCCACTTTAACTATGACAAATATGAAGTGACCTTTAGTGCCTCTCCGAATAAAATACTCTGCAGCTATAGCATAGGATCTAAAGCGATTTGGATTTTTGTTTGTTCCTGATCTTTCATTTCCGGAGCATATTCAAACGATCACCGATGCTGCATTAAGGAGTTTGTCCTGCGAAATTCAGTTGGTCTATTGGACACTGCCAATAGGGCTATATATACCATGCATGCATATATAAACCAGCTGCGTCATAATATGGTCCCTTATGAAAGGTATTATGGGGACATGAGTACAATTCATTAAAGCTTCGTAGACATTTGGCTGTGGTCAAGTTTAGTATAAGCGTAATTAAAAACGAAACGGAAAGCGCATACTTGCTGGGAGAAATCATGAGATTGTATGTTCCGGACAATTATTACCGCTGCCGGAAACATAACCTCTTTGCTGTGCGTTCGGCTCGCACCGTCTAGCGTCAACAAGCTCCCAGTCCTCGGTTACTGTCGCTGCTTAACCGGTGAGTGACCTATTTGGTAAGCGTATAGGGGTAGTATACTCTGATTTGAAGGTATATTTGGAGGAGATTAGAGGGATAGCAATTACTGGCAATTTTGTTAATATTAATTGTATTTTATTGTGTTTTATGTATTTTATATTATATATTTTAGTATGTTTTTAGTCTGAGTTTGGCCATGAGCCAGGCTGTAGGTTTTTTTAATAATTTTTGGGCCTGGATTGGCTGTAAGAAAATACTTAAATACATAAATATATTTTTATGTAAAAACTGTTTTTTTATTAAACCCTATTCTATCTTTTTATATTTATATATCTGTTTTATTTATAAAGCTAGAAAAATCTGCGAAAACTAATTTCTATAAAAATAGTCGCGTCACAAAGTGTGCTATTGTCATTCCCATACATTCGTTTACCGGTGTTAAATTAGGCCTGCCAAAAACTGATTTTGTCTCAATCCCCTGTATTTTGGATGGCCTGTTTTATGTCATAAAAAAGACTACGATATGCTGTATCATATCTAAGTCAATTGTCATCAGTCATTTTCATATTAGTTTCACCCACTTTTATCTTGCTACGTTTAAAAAAGTTTAAAATATGGGAAAGTTGAAAGTTCATCGTTCAGTGTAACAACAACAACTTATATATATGTTGCCCTTAAGAGTATTTATTTTGTTTTTGTTAAAAATAAGTAAAAGTTTCACGTTTCAAGATGATGAACCAATATTTGAAAGAACTTGAAGCAGTAAGCATTAAAAAACTTAATATAATTTAGTTAGTAGTAGTTTACTATTATTCGTTCCTAGAAAATAATGTTGATATTTGTTCTCTAGGACCCATTTGATCCAGATGAATTTGTTGAGCGAATGGTTAGACGTAGTATGCAAGAGTGCCGTCTTAAAGATGATCAATTTGATCCAGTCATGATTCATGATATTTTCACACAAGCTATACAAGATCTAAAGGTTAGTACTTTATATTTCACATCGTCACACAAGAAAATTATTGACCTGCAATATGTATTAAACATATTGAGTTATTGTTTTTGTGTCATTTCCGCACTTAGGCTCAATAGGTCCATTGTTTGTAAAGTCCTAGCTAACTAAGCCAGCCTAACTACTTCATGAAACACTGTTCTGTGGATTTCTCCACATTGCTTAGCCACAGCCTCGCATTCCAAGCCTATGTGGTGGAACAATTTTTCAAAATGTAAAATGTTTATGTTTTTATAATTATGTAAAGGTGTAAATTTTCAGGTCCTCCAAGAAAGGCAAGAAAGGAAATGTGCAAGATTAGAGCAGGGTGTACAAGAGGAAGAAAAAACCTATTTGGCCAAACTAGCTGAGATCATGGATCAACATACAGTATGATTTTAATTTTTTATTGATTACTATGACAAGTTCAGAATAATTTTAATGGAATTCAAAATTGATATTTCAATAAATTAAAAATTTTCAGCATTGTGTCTCAGTATTCAGTGCCCTTGATGAAAGAATGTCCAGGTGTGGAGGTAGAGCCTTAGATGTTGGTGAGAAATTGGGTGCTGCCAGGGCACCAAGGGCTCGAGCAGCTGCAGCAAGAGATTTGTTGTCACATTTGGCCAACTTTCTTAGCCCGGGACCAGTACTCAGCGATCTTTTTAGTGATTCTAACAAGGTAAAATAAGATCATTCATCCTTGTCAAACAATTTTATATTATTTATTTGTATACATTAATTATTATGTAAAATTATTAAAACTGAAAAAGTGTAAATTCTTTCCTTTCATTATATTAAAAATACCAAATAAAAATGGTTTGAAAAGAATTGCATTTATTATCTCTTATTGGAGCATAATATTATTGAGAAAACATGGAAGTCTTTTTGATACATATAGTTGTTGCTCTTTCTAACATATTATTATTGCTAACTACTTACATTGGAAAGGCTTACAAGTAAGCTTCAAGAAAAAAATGAATTTCATTGCTTTAATTTTTTAGTTAAATGAAGCTGCTGATGTCATCCAAAAGTTATATACAATAGCCCAAGAACTGCCACCGGATAAATTTGAAGTTGCCAGAAAGAAAATTGAAACAAAATACGATGAGATTGAAAGGAATCTAATTGAGGACTTTGTCAAAGCTCAACACCAGGGTAACTTGGCTAAAATGAAGGAAATAGCCAACATCATGACCAACTTTAAGGGCTATTCTCAGTGCGTGGATGCCTTCATAGAGACCAGCCAAATGGTATGTCCTAGATGCGTAGGTTTCTAAGTCATGTAAAATATACTTGTCACATATTTGGTATATGATTTTGTCATATTTCAGAATACGCTTACGGGTAAAGATATATTTTCTTCAGTGTTGCCCCTTTGCAAAAAGAATAACTCTATAATAAACAACGTTTTCCCAAATCCCGAGCAAGTTATGAGCAAGTTCGTGTTGAACATCTTCCATCTGAAGCTGCAGAAGTACATTCAGACGAAACTCGCCGATAAGAATGACCTCGAAAAGTACTTACGAAACCTGTACGACGTCTACACCAGGTACTTCTTTCTTACCTTCCATTTGCTCAAAGAGTAGATTCACGAGACGTCACCAAATGAACCGTTCAACGAAAAGCTATAAATGTCAGCACGCAGCGAGTCTGCGACGAGCTGGTGGCGGCCAGGCTGGTGTCGGCCGAGGGCCACGAGGCGACGGGCGAGCTGCGGCGGGAGGCGCTGGTGAACGGGGCCATGGCCGCCGGCGCAGACGGCTACGGCGCCCTCGAGCTCCGCCGGCTCAAGGCCGCGCTGGCCGCCGCGCTTCACGACTACTACGCCGACAAGCGGCACGTCAAGAGGCAGCCGCAAGGCGGAGGGTGAGCGAGGACGCCCCGACCCCCGACCCCCCCTCCCCCTCACCCTGCCCTCTCACACGAGCCGCTGGCCTAGATTCCAGGAGCTGCGTCGCGACCTGCAGGCGGCGCTCGGAGGGCGCGCGCCCATCACCATCGCCCACATCGAAGACTACGGGGGCGAAACCTTCCTTTGCCGGAAGCTAGCCGGGAGCATGCTGGCCTCCGCCCGGACCTCCTTCCTCAGGTGTCGGACTGTGAGTGACCGAAGAACCGCCAGATCGACGTCGTCCCAGACCGAAGTTGTAACTTTCTGCTCTGTGCTAGCTGTGTTCCGGTGCGGAGCTGGACACCTGCGCGCTGTCTCTCCTGGAAGTGCTGATCCAGCATCTGCTGGTGGAGCACGTGGACTACGCCTTGGACCTGGGAGTGCACTCCATTCCCATCGCAGAGGGAAAGACCCCACCCCAAGTCGGTACCTTCTGATATTCTAATTCGTCCGAATAACCAACAAGCCACTTTACGGCTGCGATTTAAGATAAAAATAAAATAAAAAAGTAAAATCTGTTTATAATGGAATATAAGATGCAGGTATCAATTATTCTTCATCATTAAATTTGAATGGTAGACATCCCTCCTCATTTACGGCAAAGGCAAAGAAGGCAGAGGGTGTGGCCGAGAGAAACGGTGGCGTAAAAAACTCGGTATTAAAAAAAAATAGCAAATCATCATACAAAATGACGATGGCGAACAACACTTATTTTAAAACAAATATTGCAAATTAATTGGGAGTAGCCTGTCTAGCACTAGTCCCAGGCCCTTTCGATGATCAACTAGATAAGTGTTAACTTTATAGTAAGCCTTTTCGCACAGCTTTTCTTTAATAAATTTCTAAGATTTATCAATAGGCAGAGATAATCAGCCTCTGGGATATTATTTCAGAAAAGTATCCCTTTACCCAAAAAATAATGACTAACTTTAGATAGCCTAGTACGGGGAAATTGCAGCCTGCGTTTGTTCCGAATATTTAGTTATTCTAGTAAACATATCACTACTTTTGTATACAAAAATACATACATAATATTTACATAAATATAATGCACGGAAAAGGTAAGTATATCAATTTTCTTTAAGTAATCTCTCAGAGATTCCCTACATTTTAAATAATTCAATGAAATAATAAATAAAACAATTCAAAAATTCTGCAGGACGAAAATAGTTTCGAGATCAGCAGCATGACCCCATAATAATAAGCTGCGAAAGTATCTAAAATAAACAAGTCTAGTTGTATCGACATCTCGTAAGCTGCAAAACTTAGTCTCTTCACCGATCCGTTAATATGTCCCCTCATATTCATGAAGTTTCGAATCCATAGTGATTCCAAGTAATACAGTTGTAAAATTCAAATTCAATTCCTTATCCTTTATAATTGGTCTAGTATCTATAACCCTCGCATTTTTTGCACAAAATTTAATGCATATTTTTTTGCATTAAAAAGATTATTCATTGAAACCAATGGATAATCGAAGAGAGAACATTGCTCACATCGTCAAAATTTATTATTTGTCGTTTTATTTTAATAATCAACGACGTATCATTAGCAAACAAAACTATCTGATGTTTTTTCTCCACCTGGAAAGGTAAGATAGATTATATATAATACCATTTAGGCCAACAGTGAAAACTTTTCCTCACTGTAAAAAAATCATTAGATCGGGAAGTTCGCCACTTTCAATACAATTGTTGAAAATAATAGCTGAGATATTTTCAGAAGTACCCCAAAGATCGTTAGTGTTCTAAATATCCTACCTATATCGTCGGCACCAATGGGTCGGAATGCAAATACATATGAGCTTGCACTCGTATACATTATTTTTGAGCAGTGCTTCGGCCACGGCGGGAGGTGATCGAAGAGGCTTAATAGTCGCAATTGCAATGTCAGAAAAGTACTTATCAAAAGCATAGCGATTGCATGACTGTATTGCATGATTGTATGACTTTTCAGCGTAAAGGTCATACAACTGTTGTCTACTTTTATAAATTCCCGCTGTCGCCCAATCACTACACGATTTACACTGCGAATGAGAGCCTTTATTTGGGGTAAAGATGGTGTTGAACTCCTTATTAATACACTTAGATTGTTGTTTTGTGTATCAGTGTGTGGGTAGTACCTACCAGTTATAAAGGTCGGTGTTTTAATTCAAATTCAAAAATCATTTATTCATGTAGGTAACACAATGTACACTTATAAACGTCAAAAAAGAAATATACATGGAATGCTTATAATTTTACATTTACCGCTAGTTCTCAAATCAAGGGCGTAGAACGGAAGAGAAGAACTCTGGCAATAAACTCTCCGACACTCTTTTTAATCGCCAAGTTTTTTTTACACAATGTTTGTAAGGAGCTGCAACCATTACACCATGTTCCATACGATATCTTGAGTAATAAAGAATAATAAAATTAATTAAAAACAAAGATTTATCCTCTATCAGCAGGAGGCATGGTGAAATAGGAGCACGAGTTTAGAAAATAAATACTGGTAGCTTAAACGATACGATTGGTCGTATTTAAAATCCTTCACAAAGGTTACATCACAGAATGTTTCTGCGATCAGCATCATGAAGGAACCAAATCTTTCAGATATATTTTTTCGACATCGTCCACGAGACAAACCAAATAGTGAAGATGTTCGGGGAGAGCTTCCAAGAGTGCGTGCTCCCTTGCGTGAGGTGAGTGGGCGCTGCGGAGTGGTAGGAGGAGTAGAGGAGCGTTCGGTCGGCGGTCTGTCGTGACGTGGGTCGGTTTCAGTTCGGCAGGCAAACGGGCCGACTGCGTCCAGCGCAAAAAGGCCGTCGTCGAGCAGCTGGAGATGAAGCTCGACGCGGGTCTCGAGAGGGCAATCTCGGCCGCCGTGGGGTGGGTCAGGATGTACCTGCAGACCGAGCAGAGGAAGAGCGACTTCAAGCCCGAAGGAGACGTGGACACGCTGGCCTCACCGGTGAGATTTCGCAAAGGCCTCGGTGAGCGATCGCTCCCGAGATCTCTCCTGCGACTCATTCGCTCGCTCGGCTTGCAGGCGTGCCTGGGCGTGGTGGCGTTCGTGGGCGGGCTCACGGAGCGGGTGGCGCGGACCCTGGACGGGGCCAATCGGGCCGCGGTGGCCGGCGAGCTGGCCGTCCGCCTCCACCGCGTCATCTACGATCACCTGCACAACTACCAATTCAACTCCGCAGGTTATATCTTCTTTCATCAATTATATTTGGAATATATCTTAGTAAAAGCAATAATTTATATATATAGTTTTCAAATACACATATACAATAAATACCCTCCAATTGGACGTACGCAGACAATTCCTTCGCTTTATCGTATTCTAAAGTTACCGTCTCTACGCTGGTTTGATAATATAAATGATCGTTCCGTTACCAACGTGCGATCACCATACTGAGGCCACTTCCTCTGCGCTCGGTGTGCCCTCTTTTGTAGCTATCGTGAACCGCGTACTACGGTAAACATTTGTCATTATTGTGAACTTTTTCGCGCCGCAATAACACAAGACCACATTAATATTATCAAAAATCGGAATGTTCGAGGATAGGAGGAGGTTAGACTCGCACGTTTCCATGATCGGCGACGGTTCTAAAAGTGAAGAAAAAGAACCCTACAGCACCCACGTTTCACCCCCTCACCGGGAAGATGACTGGCTCGTCCCGCGAAGAAGTAGAGTGACTTTTTGGGCTGTCTCTCCGCGTCCGAATTGCAAACTGCCGCCCAACCGACCACTTTGCGATGTGCGCTCGGCACTGACTAAACTGCTGGAAGATCGCTTAAATACACTCAAAATAGGTAGGTAGGTAAATAGGCTCCCCGAGAAATTACAACTGGGTCTCCATCTATCGATTTAACCTCAAATCCGTGAACGCGTGGGGCATTAGACTATGTCGTCAATGCCAACTTCCATCACCATTCAGAGACTACGAAGCCTCGTTCTTTGTTACCGAGACTCAGAAATATTTTCCGACTAAGTTGGAACCGTTATTTATTACAACGCAACTATTTAATAATTTTCAAACTAAAATCGAAATCTGTTTTATCGCCACAATGTCAAAGTGTGTCAACGCTTTGCAGCGCACGCAAATACAGATCAGGGCAGGCAGGTCTCAAGTAGATTCAATGTCTGGTAGACCCAAGTGCAAAGTGACCAGTGATGAAGAACTTGATGTGGAAAAATCTTTACCAATTTATCTTACACAAGCAAATTTATACTCAAAATTTTAGTTAGAAATTGGATAATTTTCATAAAACATATGTCTGACGGCTTGCAAAGATGGTAGGAGTTGGAATCTCGACGTCATAGACAAAACTGATCAGAAACTTTGAGCATTGAGTTAAAAAATTCCAAGTAAATAGCATACCTATCATCAATGTGTTGGAGATTCAGTACAAAACAAAATAATATGAATGTCAGAATCTGTCCGAATACCTCCGTCGCAACATAGTGTCTGGAGCTTTTAATTGGTATGTTACGTAGTTTAATGTTGCTCCCGTATTTCTATGAGGATATTGACACAATTTTTACCTGGCTGAATTTTTTTTATTTTTTTTTTATTGCCTTGCGACGATGCTATGCGAGCTTCGAAACAGCGAGGTATAATAAAAATGTCGCACGCCAAATATCGCGTACGAGCGGATGGTAGTTGTAAGCACCCCTTGCTCTCACTGCTCACAGGTGCGATGATCGCGATCTGCGACGTGAAAGAGTACAGGTCGGCGGTGTGCGGGCGCGGGGGGACCGCGGCCCCCGCCCCCGCGCCTGCTCTCTTCGACGCCTTGCACGCGCTCTGCAACCTTCTGCTCGTCAAGCCCGAGAACCTGCACCAGGTGTGCGAGGGAGAGACCCTGGTGAGACGCTCTTGAGAAAATTATCTTTGAATTTTATTATTAATTTCCTTTCAATAATTTTATGCAATAAGTACTGCTGGCTTCTAGCTACAGGACCAATTTAACCCTAACCGGCTCATACGTCGCTCTGTATGTCCGCTGATGATCACTCCTTCGTCCGTCTGCCTCGAAGAGTGATGATCGAGCCGGCTTCTGTTCGTTCACAGGCGGAGCTGGATCGTTCGGTGTTGCTCAACTTCATTCAACTCCGAGCCGACTACAAGAGCCACAAATTGGCGACGTTCCTCAAGGGACTCTCTTGAGAAAAACGCACTGCCATCTCCAGTCATTAACGCATTAATAAAAAATGTACTCAAGTTTACATCGTTCTTTTTAATACCTAAATTTCCTTTCCATTATTAAAAAAAATGTCGACGAACATCGATATTAATACCGTTAAAATAATAATTAAACCCGTAACAATTTTAATGCGATCTCGGAACTCGGGCGATCACATTTCGCCGAGTTTCCGAGGATCGCGCTACTCTATATGATATTGTTACAATGCAAAACCGCTTATCAGCGATATCTGTACGGCATAGCTCACTACGTCCATTCATAAAGCCCCCTCCTCGCCGCATCTCTGAATGGGCGCGAGTGTGTGCGTGCGACGCGGGCGCACCTACTGCCTCGCTATTCGGCACTCGGTAGTCAGTATCGACCGCACCGGCCTGCGTTCCACCGGTGTCTCGCGCTCGTAGCTTCCGCGGACTTTACAGTGATACGCGGGCAGGTCCACGGTGACCGGCCTTCGAAACTTTGATTCGGTGTTGTGATCGTCTGCTAATCTGGATACTCTAATCAAAATCGAGAGGTAAGGGTCGTCGGGTGTGTTTATTTTCATTCGAACTCGACGCCTACGCGCCGCCTGTTGCGATTCCAGCGACGAATTTACATGTTATGTGTCGATTGGTCCGACGCTAGGGCACATTTATACTATTATCGGAGTGCACGCGATAGGAACGAACGATGGGCAGAGTTATTATTATTATGGTGGGACGGAGGAACGACACGAACCGGGTGCGTAATCTCGGCGTCGGGTTGTATGGTTTAATCGGTCGAGCGCGTTATCTAGGTGAGACCGGCCGCGTCCGCTCCGTTTCAAGTGTTTTTATCCCGGACTACCTGACTCGACACTCGTCTTGCCGCAAATTGATTCTTGCTAATAACTCGATCGACACGATAGTTTTTCACCGATATGAGATACCGAATCGGGTTATTAATTATTATGCGTCGAACGATGCCTCTGACGGTGGGACTCGATGGGTGGCGATACCGGGTTGTCCTGTTAAAGCTTACAAAGTCCTACTAAACAAAGGCTGCATTCGAGAGCTTGCGACATTCGCACCGACGCAGGAGTTACTACTCGCTTTGGAATTCATCACATGAGTGTAAAGGTAGAATATACAATGACGTCAGTCAAAAGTATCACCGAGATAAGAATTCTTGTTATTATAACACAAATTGTACGTTCAGCTTTAGCGCGATCTTAAATGTTACGTTTGAAGAAAACGTTCGATTGCAACGATAACCTTTTATTTCCATAGAGTACGTATCACCTAAATAGAGCATACTCATGTCACCAGATGCCCTGCCGATGCCACCAGAGCCTGCGACCGATATTAGATTAGGCCGCCTAGGCCTATAACTTCTACTCAGGTTAAAAATATCTTCGATAGATCTCGTTGTACAAATGACTAAACAGTTTCCAGAGGTTCATTAATTATCAAACGAACCCTTGGAAAAGCTAATGCAGCCAGGTGTTTTGTGTGACCTGTATTTTTTTTAATGCTGCCCTCTGCTATTCATTCGGGTATCAAGATATGGTTCTATCTAGCCCGGGGGCTCTCCGACGTAGAGCTCGTTAAGACTTTCAGATCCGGGCCGCTCGAGGCCGAGACAATCTTTAACCACCGGCCATTTTTATGGTCAACCCCAGACCTCTCCCTAAATCGCTCAGCAGCATGATGATGCTCACAGAAGTAGCAGTAAAGTTAGTCAGTCCGCCCAAAAGACCGATACCAGACAGTCGCGACGCTCCCTTGTCCAGGTGATGCACGACGAATTTCTCGGGTCTTGTTTTGTGTAACCTAACCTCACCTAACATTATAGTACTTAATGATATATACAAAGGGTTAATAAATGGTATGACTTATTATCTATTTCCCCGACTTATCTGTGATAAACTGTTGATATTGATTGATAAAGTAACAATCTTTTTTGTATATGGAGATCCGAAACAGTATCTACTCTGAAACAGTATCCACATGAACTCAGATAATAAACGGTTACAACAAGTCAAGTGTTTATTAGTCGTAAATTAAAATCTCATATTGCTTTCATAGGTAGAAGATAGATACGTTTTAAATGTTCAAAAGAATACCCAAGAACTAAAGAATGCATAAAGCTCACGCATAATCTTCAAAATCAAATTTGTGGCAAAAGTCATCACAAAGATCGCACCCACTATTCGGAAGTCATTGAGACAAACCTAATTACGTAGTGTACCTACTTCTGGTCAAATCAGGAATCCCGAGTCGGTAATTCTTATAAATATAATAGGAGACACAATACTTTGGTAGAATGTTATAGCGATTCCGGAGCAGTAGGTGGAAATATGCTGGTGAAAATAGTTCTGATGGTTTCAGGATGGTCCAAATCGGTCAAATCTGATCGTACTCGACTTGAATGTATGACTATTACATGAACAGACATATTAATCAAAAGAATCGTCTCAATCTGCATTTATTTAAAAAGATAACGTGCTTAAAGTAACATTTGTAACAAGTATGGATATCGGATGCACAACGTAAGCTTGTTCCCGCAATGGCTGCTTATGATTCTCGGTATCAAACCCTCTTTGCGTCTCTTATTGACTGTGCTAAGAGTTATATTCCAAAAATATGTGAAATACGAGACATTCGCCATTATTAAACGTCTATCGTCGCCCGTTGGAAAGTGTTAAGCAAAAGCAGAGAGCGGAGGCGACGAATGTTGCGCAGTTACTTATCACGATATCACAAATCCACATCGTTATCTGTGTATAACTGAAGGCCACGCTTATGTAAATTATGTATTCAAATTCAATTTCTGTATTTAGCATAAATATGATACTTTCGTCCAATAAAATAGCCGACATAGATTTCTAGGAAAACGCTTCGCAGAGACCCACTTTGCCAATAAACAATGTAATCTATAATTATTATTTGGAAATTACACGTAGGATTATAAAAAGAATATAAAATATCGCTGATTATAATTCACTCAAACTGAATTATTTATGCAATGTTACATTAATTAATAACTATCCTTCGTAATCGACACATAAAAAAAATGATGTGTTCGAGAGCGTGCCTTGTCTGAGAAAAAGAAGCCAAGAAAGCGAGTGAGCGAGACAGATCATATTCAGGCACTAGGATTCGTCAATAGTTATATTACATTATTGATAACTATACAAACGAAAAAACTTTTACATTATTAAAACTTGTTCATTTTATTATTAATTCGAGTTTTCTGAAGGAAACTACAAATTTCGACATTCGTTTAAATTTTAAAACATATTCATTAATATGTGAACAATAGGAAACATCAAATTGACCAAAGATTTTATTCAAATTAAATTGTTAAAATGAACATTTGAATAATTCAAAGCATGCAAAACTAAAATATTCTCGAGAATAATTGTTTCGCCGAAAGCGGTTTCACTTTAGAGTTTAAGTCACAGCTGAGGTTTGTGCTGTATCGCTGCGGGGGTGGGGGGGGGGGGGGGTGGCACGGGGGATGAGAGGGGCTAGGGTAACAGATGCGCACACGCAGCCTGCGGTCGTGTGAGTATGTTTTAATAGATTGTGCCGTGGTGTGCGTGTAGGGCTACACCTTGCATGCAACGGGACCCAAGCAGGTAGAAAAATCGCCTGCTGACATGAATTCGTTCAAGACTGCGAAACTGGATTTTAAAAAATTAGGATCAGCAATTATTTCGAGGAAACAATGGCGAAATAATGCGTCACGCACTCAATTTCGAATTTTATATAACAATTTCTATATTAGACATAGACATAACCATAAACATTTTGCCTATGAAGAAATTGCCTTTTACAGCGAAAGGAATAACACCAATGCCGCTTCTTGCTCCGCGCCGCGGCCGGGGCGGACACGAACGTCGCTGGCACAGTAACAATTCAGTCCAAGTCCTAAATATAGTACACAATAAAACAAGTGTCTCTTGCCCTTCATTCAAGGCACATTTATAAAGTTATTTTAAACTTAACGCCTTAAAAAATAGTGTTCATTTCGATTTGAATAATGCGTCTCGGTAATTGGTAGATACGTCGACGACTGCGCGGGCGCAACAGAATTTTTAATTATGAATTAATTAGTAACAACTAACAGATCTAAACTCGCGTCGTCAATATCCGAAACGTTTAACGTAGGTTTTATTAAAATTTGAGCAAGACTGTTTCAGGATAAGGTTTATAAAACTATAAATTAATTCTTGAAATCATTTACTAATTTAATTCTACCGTAACTTTCATCAGAATTATTACCTTGAACTCGCTTATCGTAATGTGTACACATATGTCAATAGGTGTAATATCTAAAATACAAATGAATAAACATGTGCATTTTGCATAATATTATGCCGGCCCTGAGACGAGTTCGTCGACATTTTGATAATAAAGCGACACGATATCACTACCGTAACTATATTATTGTGTATACAGAATACTTGTATTATGTATCTACTTACGATACATAGGTCAGAGCACAAGGCGTCTGTGTAATTCACTCAGCCACTCTAGAACTCAACTCACTTTGACACGGTGAGTGTACCAAGGATATGAAGTAGGTACCGGCAAGTTGTAAAACTACTCAAACACTGTTAACACTCAACACAATAGCGAGCTGAAAATAGTTATGCAGATGGAGCTCCTTGGCGAAGGTCAACGGTTTTTAATCTGTCGATTGACACCATAATGAATACTGAGCAGGCAGGGAGGGCTTCAAAAGACACACACGTAAATAAATATTAGCATTTATTGCTCGTCGACATTCGCCTCACGAGAGTATTGTTGCTCCTACTGGTTGAACGAGTTGGTAATTTTAAGATGTTGATCGCGATCTACTTTTTCATTTCGCAAATAAATATATAGGCTTTTGGTATATCAGCAGTTTCATTATTATTTCATCTGAATAAAATTATCAAAAGTATTTATCACGTTACTGTAGAAAATAGAACACGAACTGGATGAAGCAAGCAAGCATCGGTGGGGTCAGCGAATTTTTTAACCCACACGTTACTCATAGTTATGAATGGGAGAGTGCGAGGGGGCGGGGGCGGGGGCGGTGACTATATTTAGCTCAGCAACAGGTGGTACAACCCTTCCACCCACGATTTCGACCAAACTAACAACACTTACCTAGGGACAATTAAAACATTAGAGGATTATTACAGCCTACGCCGTCTTTGTTATCAAATATTCAATGTCGTTTTCTATGTGATAGTGATGGTAAGGGTATAATATCAAATATAATTAAAATCATTTTATGCATTTTATTCATTTTCATACACAGAGAGATCAAAAGGAGTATTCACTTAAACAGTATTTATCGCTCTCGAAACACCATTTGGATTCAATAAAACGTTCGCGACTTGAATGTTTCGTACGTTCCAGTTCTAACTTCCTTCATTCTCAGATGTAAGAAATAGAATTAGCTTGAATTTATCATTAAATAACAACAAACCATGAATTAAAGTAGCAGTTACATGGAAGACGTAATTCATCAGAGTTCGTAACGAACAGTCTAGACGTTTCTTTATTCTATATTGACAAAACTTGTCACAAGTCTCAGAGTTTTAAAGCAGATTTGAGTTTGTTTTGTAAAAAGGTCTAAACTTTTAGCGGCAATCAGTCAATGAAACAACTCCAAGTAGTGAATGATGGAACTTTAAATCCAGAAACTCAATCCTATCATCA
Source organism: Pieris rapae (assembly GCF_905147795.1). NCBI lineage: Eukaryota > Metazoa > Arthropoda > Insecta > Lepidoptera > Pieridae > Pieris > Pieris rapae. The sequence goes on along the minus strand of NC_059509.1, from coordinate 12,823,551 downwards.
GTCACAATTTGCCACGCGCGACTTCTTGGCTAATGTCTCGGCAGCGACCCTGAACACTAAATATAGACGAGTGCAGCCCTTTTATGCACCCATAGACGATAATTCACTCGCTCGGACTCGATTGCTCCCGATTCTTGTCATGTCGAAGCATTTACTGTTATTCCAAGAATTATTATCTACTTGTATACAAAACTGAGATTTCGAGAGAGCTTATCCTATAGACTTCGGAACAGACCTTTAACTGTCTGCTAAAGAAATAAAAACATACTCGTATGTCACCCGGCATTTGCGTGGCAATTACATTATGTACTACATTTAATATACAAACATACGTTATACGGCGTTAGAAAATATTTAGAAATGAATATTATAACAATTTATTGCTACTTCTTCGTCACTTTTTGCTTGATTACATATCCGAGCTGGCTTTCTTCGTCGTGAGGCCAAAATGTTGGCTTCTTTACTGGATCTAGTGCTTGCTCTGGATATAAGTCGTACACCATTTCCATTGTCATTTCTTCAAACTTTGGCAGCTTCTTCATAGCATCCAATTCCTTAGATGCTCTAAAACACACTAATTATATAACTGTAAGCCGTATTTACAACCAATTTAACTTAGCCTCTTAATAATTATTGTTACTAACTCTTTTATATCGGATTCTCTTTCGTCACAATATGCCTTGATCTTCGGTTCCAGTGATTTCCATTGCTCGTCAATGGAAGCCGAAAGTTTATCTTCAGGATAAGGCACCTTAAAAGCCTCGTACTCTTTCTGAAACTTTTCTACCATTCCAGCTACTGGTACCAGGGACTTATACATTTTCCAGTCTATTTTAGGAAGCTCAGGTGGATTCGCATTCACCCTACAAATTAAGTAAAGCTTATTTAAATAATATTACTGTCGAACGTTCATGTCGCGCCTACTCCAGTAACATTAGGAAATTCAATTCTCCTGAATTCATATACCTAAGCCATTCAATAGGTACAATTAGGCAGATCCAACGTCGAAAAAGAGTTCAGTGGAACAATCTGCTACCTTTCAATAAATTAAAGTGTTTATGAAGCATGAATTGCTCGCACCTAATTTCGCTCCCGCAATACTTAAAGTCAAAAGTCTTCGGACAGAGCGTGCCAGTTCTGAGACTTGGCTTCTTATTTCAAGCCTGGTTCATAAGCTCAGCGTTGATCAATGGCTATGGACCTATGGAGGGTTATGCTCGGTGTTTCTCTACGCGATCGAATTAGAAATGAGGAAATCCGTTAAAGAACTAAATTCACCGACATAGAAAAAAGATGTTGATCCTAAACAGACAATGGCAGAGCACATTGTGAAAATGTAAGGGTCTATGTCCAGCGGTCGTGAATAGGCCAGAAACGAAGGAACGATACAATTATTTTATGACATTTTCTGCGATGAATAGGAATATCGATACCTTCGGAGATATGCATCTGCCTTTGCCTTAAATGCTAGAAATTTTCCCTTTTCATCTGGCGGTACTAGCTTTTGAAGTTGGGCCCAATTTATAATTTGCTTAGTGAACCTTTTGGACATCTCGTCTGAAGCAGTTTTTCAGTTTAAGTAGTATTTTCCAAGTTATTATTTTCAATTTACCTAGACAATAAGTGTCACAATTGGTGACATGTTTTGATAACAAGTTTCTTTTTTAGCAAAAAGTATAGTTTTTATATAAATTTCTAGTTATAAATAATTAATAACTCTAAACATGACTGGAGGGCCATGGCATTCTTATATTAAACGAAAAAGATTACAAGAAGCCCTTTTTGGAAGGAATCCAAACGACCTGACTCACTATAAGAAGCTTCCAAACTTGCCCAATACTTACGAAATGCAGGACGATCTTGAAGTCGACCGTTAAAGCTCCATAAAATCTCGTGCCATATTGGCCGAAAATATTTGACTAATGAATTCAGGCATGAAGAAATCGATTGTCCACCACACGATGCAGAAGGGCCAATCGGCACGCAAAGTTGCGTGCGTGCAAATTACTTGAAGCCTTAAACACCAATTTGTAGGTCGGAGAACGTATGTCAACGACTTGGCATCTGCAAAGTTAATGCCCCGGGCTTCGAACCCGTTGCCTACAGGCATTCAGTCAGTTGGGAGATTCAGATATTTTGGCTTATCTTTTGCAGTTTCGAACTTCTTACATTTATTGATTCCTTCCTAATGCGAAGATAAAACGAAGCTACAAAGTTTCCATTCAACCGAAATAAGAATATAATATTGTGTAATGTTGCAAATATTTAATATAAAATCCAAACTTTTAAGCGTCTTAAAGCGATTAGATATGCTGTTATCATATCTTCAGGTGAATATTGTCACAAGCAATTTATATTTTATTGTGTCTGTAATATTCTCTACAGATATAACAACAACTATTTATTTAGAAGCAAATGAGAAAAAATTGACTTTGTTTGTCTTTATGGACTCCGTTACTACTTTATTGCAATGAATCTGCGTGACAATAATGAATTGCTCGCACCTAATTATCACTGTCGACTACACCCCGATCACCCTTCCGAGTGAGCGAACAAACTACACACTGCTTCAATTACAGACATTATGACCACGTTGTCAATGTAAGCATCGTTTCCGGCGGAAATGGCCCAGAGCGACCAGCAGCGCCGAATTCAGCCGACGACATATTTACCGTATCACCCGGTTATTGCCCGAAACGGCCACTCAAATTTTCAAAGGATTCGTCGCTGTATTTTGTAGAGAGAATGAGATGCACGTGCTTTTGGGAACCATTTCCGGCGGAACGACCCGTTGCATCGGCGTTAACTAATCTGAATCGCTTTGATGGAGTATTAATGGGTGCGACGAGTGACTCTACCTTCTCTAATTTGTTTAAATTGTTCTATTTGTTTGTTAATGCGTTCCAACTAAAACAGGCTTGACCCGCTTGTAGCCTATATCGTATCGAAGAAAGGGGAAAAGACGCGTGTGACGAGTGCTGTGGTCAGCGAAGCCCTATTAGTATTGCTGCCGTGTTCGCTGACCATAAAATTAAACCGACGTGCATTGCTATGTAGGGAACTTCACAACACGGGTACTTACGTTGTGTCTTTGTGTAAGTGTACTTTCACACATGTACAGTTTTTTTTAAATCCGTTGAAATTGCGTGATCCAAAAACTATCGTGGAGAATAAATCAACACAGGGAAGTAATTAAAATTTTTTGTCTGTCTGTTCAGTCTTATTTACAAATCTTTTTACACAAGTGCTATAGGTTACTTTTCGGCTTGCTAACCATTTCAGTAGAAATCGAATGAAATCAGCATCTATTTAAAGATGACAATAGTCGCTGTAATAACTATTTTTCTATTAAAACAAATTAAATTGTTTAAACTGTTTAAATTCAACCGTAATTTCTTCGTAATATTTAATGTCGTTTCTGTTTGCAGTCCCAGCACGATGAAGCTGGAATGGACGGAAGGCGAGGACTATGGTCTTGAGGAGGCTGCCTTCTACGAGGGACCAGCGATGGCCGCGCCGCCGCCTCGCAAGCACGTCTCGTTCAGTCTGCGGCTTGACCTGGTACGCTTACTAATACCAACTAAAAGAGTGAACTATTTTCTACATTCACAGATATCGCTAGGTTGTAGACAAGCCTGTTAAAAATAACCGGTATGAGTTAACTAACCGGTTCCTGATCGTTGAAATAAAACCTTGATCTTGACTGACTGACGACGGGATATCCGATAGCGAGGAAAAGCAACATCCTCGCAAACCGACTTGTATAACACGTTTAGAAATCTCATTAATCCAGTGATACATGTAATTTTAGTATTCGGTTCTATCGGATGGTCTATCAATGGACAACTTATAACTGCGGTTCGGTTCAAATTATTTAAAAAGACAAATTTACTAATTATCGTTTTAATTTGCAATCTTCTGAATATGTACTCGCTAATATGGCAATTCAAGAAAGTAAGAGAGAACCTGACAAAAACCCGTCTAAATGGGACTGGTTCGTTGATACTAGAATAACTCGCAAGACATGTAATTGCTAACATACCACTTAAGTAGAATGAGTTCTGCTTGTCGAGTAAGGAATACCAATTGCTACTTGTTTGAAGCCGATTGCAATTATCTATTCTTTAAATAGAGCAAATCATAGGTTAGTTGCATTTTACTTGTTCCAGCAATTTAGCAACTGTAAGATTGTGTTGTTAATATTGCTGGCGAAGCCAAGGATTACACAGTGCTGATTGCCAGCAGGTTAGGTTGATTAGATGAGCATAATATATATGTATATCTTAGTGACTTATGGCTGCTGATGTCAAAAACTATTTTCAACCTGCAGAAGAGAGTTATTCAAGTGCGATCTTTAATTTCAAATGTAGGTAATCTCTGAGAGATAAATCCAAGGAAACCTTTTCCTCGCAATATATTTATGAAAATATTAAGTATGTATACGAAAATAGTGATAAGTTTACAAGAATAACTTAATACTCAGAACAAACGCAGGCTGCAATTTCCCCGTACTAGACTTTCTAAAGTTAGTCATTATTTTTTGGGAAAACGATATGTTTCTTTAATAAAATCCCAGAGGCTCTTTTAAATAGATAATACTAAAAGTGTAGTCCTACCTCAGAGGCCGGCAACGTACCCAAGAAAAATGGGTGTCTATGGGTTGCGATGACTGCCTATTTATATAAAAAAATAAAGAAAAACTGTGTAAAAAACTTGCTATAAAGTTAACGATTATCTAGTTGATAAAGGGCCTGAGACTAGTGTTAGACAGGCTACTTCTAATTAATTAGCGATATTTGTTTTAAAATGTATGTTGTTTAATGATTTGCTATTTTAAAAGAGTGCCGAGAGTTTTTTTACGAGGGTTTTTCCTTCGGTTTTATATCCCGTCTTCTTGTCGATGAGAGGAATGTCAGTTTTTGGCATAGGAAAATTATATACGGCCCGATAAAGAGCTTTAAGATTTTAAATGCGTTACTAAGAATGTATCTAAGAATTAATATTATGCCGTGGTTTTAAATGAAGTGTCATTACTGCTTGAATGATATTTCTGTTTTGGGAAACCGATTTAGTGTCTCCGGTCACGTATCGGGCGTGTTGGTGCCACTACCACCGGAAACTGCCGAACTGCGTGTTCAACGTCTTCACACCACTTTTTATTTTAGCCGAATCATCCTTTAAGCCTACAAGCCAAAACTAAATAAAACCGTCTACTTTGTTTTACGATACATATATTAATCAATGTGTGAGGCTCGTCGTAAATAAAGATTGTATTGTACGACGATTAATCCCCATTATTTGTATCTCACGCGGTTCACTCCCTACCATCCATCAACCAGAATTAGTATATCGAAAAAAGAGTTTCTATTTCAAAGTGCCCGCTTTTTATTTGTTTTATTTTAAAACTTGTCCGTGACACTGACGCTAAGCTGCACTAATGAGTTTCGACATTAGCTCACTGCGACCTAAACGTTTTAGATAATTACGAATGATTATAAGTCAGAACATGTATAATATATCTATAGCAATAATTATTGATAAATAAATTTGGCCGTTCATACGCGCGGAGGTAAGAGTAATATTTATTGAAGCATAGCTCATTAGGGCGAGGCATACGATATCCGGTGTCTAATTAAAGGGATTTGTCTAGTTATACGCTGAGCGAGCTTCGGTGGACGCGCATTAATTACACTCAGATATAAAAATATTACTGAGTTGACTATTTTTTTTTATTAATTGAAATATTGATTATTATTAGATATAATATAATATTCTATAAAAAAAAGGTAGACTTGTTACAACACACGTACCACCGCGAAGGTAAGTTTCATTTGGAATTGAGCAAAACAAACGTGGAAAATGCGTTGAATAATAGCGTTGTTTTGTAAATAACATGGTCGTTAGGGAAAAATTAGGCAAAACTACAAGCGCGGGTGATTTGTTCAATTCTATTACTCAAAGTTCTCTGAAAAGAGGGCTGCTGATAAGTTAACGATAGCGATGATCATTATCTACCAGGTGTCCTTCTATTTATAATACATATTCGACTACTGCTACGCGAAGGGATTCTTGTAAATGCTGTCTTCAGTACTAAAACAATATGAAAATTGGTATTTAACTAACACATCTTCAATTTTAATAATATTGTTATTTCCTGGGAAAATTTCGTATCAACACGTGCTATGACAAATGTTTTAAAATTATCTCTTAATCAGAATGGTGTGATCGATAAACAATTAGTTTATTATAATATGTCTTTTTCACTAAAGCTTTGTATATTTTTCGTAAATTGATTTAATATGCTTGTTTTAACTTGCAGTGATAAAGCATTGCGTAAATATAATAAGACACGAATCACAATAAAAGGCTTATCTTTATTTTTTTAAGGCGTTTTCGTAAAGCGTTCCTCTATTTTTTCTCGACAAATGGTAATTAGTATTGAGCATCCATCAATAAATCAGACACAGTGCTGGGAACGATAAATATAAATGATTTATCAATCACGAAGGTGAGTTGAAAATCACGTGCGGAGGGCGAGCGACCCCTCTCCCTCAACCGTAAATAAAGCCGGTGTTTGTGGGTTAATCGTCGCTCGGCCATCGTTGATGCTTCCTAAGAACGCCTTCAAAATCATACAGCCACATTAAATTTGAAACGGGGCGTGTTTAGGAATACGAACACTCGTCGAACTAATCGCATTCACTCATTTGTAACTTTATAATAAACGTTTTGATTTGAAATAGTGGCCGATTCACCTCCCTAACACATGCTAAGCATCTATTTACATACATTTTATTGACATCAAAGTCAATTTGAAGGACTGAGGCTTTCCATTGTCTTTGCGATTTTAAATCTTGCGAGCGGAAGAAGCACTCCCTGAATGGAATAATCAATAGAACCTCTTTGGCCTCATCCACTTACGTATTACCTACTATGAATACTGTCGAATTAGAAACTATGTAGGTACCTATATCGAATTAGCTCTTTCAAATTGCGACAAAGGCCGGAGAGGTATCTACGAATTTGCTGTGCACCAATTTTAAAGAGTCACATGAGTCGTTTAAATGTTTCAGTGTGACGAGGGCGGCGGCAACGGCGATGCCATCAAGACGGAACCGCCAGAAACGGAGGAGCCTCGCACGATGCGGAAAGTGCCCTCTCTGTCGGACCTCACCGACCCTGAGACATCATTGGGTAAGTTATTTATGAAGATTATTTTCTGGTGGAAAATCTTAAATTTAACATCATACTTAACCTTGAGATAATAATTATACAATAACGCGATTAAAACGAAATATATACTGTGTGCCGTGGTATTCAGGTATAATTCTAATTTGCGTGGCAAGGTAAGTGGCAACTGTCAGGCCCAATCGCCCACAAGACGCAATAAACGGCGACACAGATCCAATCTGCCCTATCCTGCTCACCGATTACTCAAATCCTGAAGGATTCTTCTCTCTGATCTTCGTTACTTTAGTTTGCTACATTAGAGAACGAAAACTTTCAACTTCGATGAGTCTTCATCAAAAGATTACAAGTTCCAGCGAACAGGTCATAGAAAGGGTTTTGTAATCAGAGAAATAGTTTACGGAATGTTAAATATACAATCATTTATAAATTCTTACTAAAGACCAAACAATACAAATGGAAACTATTGTTACTTAGTGCATTTTGGTTGGCTAATTCGGTTCGGATTTAATTATAAAGGCATCAATAGTAAATATGTATTACATATATTAACAGTGGGTATATATGTAAGTCTCAACGTGTGTGCGATTAGCGAATAGATGAACCCCGAATAGAATAATATGCCGCATCCTTGTTAGGAGCGATGCAGTTTCAGTGCGCAGTTTTCATAACCCAGTTTACATGTCATACACTTGACATTGCAATACTAGCTACCTTCCACAGCATCATCGTTGAAATCATAAGATGAATAAATCAATAATAGTTTAGTGAAATGTTTTACACAGACTGAAACTGATCTGAAAGCGTGCTCTACAGGGCTGAATATCGCGGGTGATTGAACTCAGAGTGCGTTCGGGGTGGCCCAAGAATACGGGCCTATTGTTGATGTTGTCTTTGTTTTACATATGTGTACGTGGGAACTGGGAACTGATGTGTGTTTGCTACTTTAACACCAAGTCTTAGCATAAGAAATTGACTTGAAACATCACAGCCGTTTTTTTACGCACGCGATCTTCACTAACCTACTCGCTTTCGCAAATCTACCTTAAATCTTCTATAAAACTATTCGTAATTAGATATCAAGGCTCCGCACTAAGGAGAACAATGCAGTAATGAGTTCTCTCTAATATCTCAGACACTCGGCTGTGACTCATGTTGATTAATTAACTATATCAATATATCTATTACGCACACAATCTTGTCGTTTACCACCTTGAGATAACGTCCCTTTCCGCGTGACGCTCTCGCGAAACTCCATAGTTAATGTTATTTATATCCATAACACATCTGGAAAGAGAAGTCGCAGATATTTTAATAAGTTCTCGTGTTTTCATCAGCATATTAGATATACATATTTCTTTGTAGTGCGCGAAAAGGTTACAAGTCCAAAAGAAATTAAAAATATGAAAAACTCAAGATAAAATGACCAGGTTTTTACGGGTATGAGGCTTCACCCGACACCGTAAAGGATGTTGCGGTGTCCACTTCCCCTCGCTGTTGAAGTATACACAGGATGTTGCCAAAACTACGTGCCGACTTTACACTCGCCATTACTAAGTTACAGAATTCGCTGTATTTGTATTGTTGATTGTTTTCTTTACCCAAATAAACATTCCGGTCTCGTGTTTAATTAATGAAACTAGGTGACTTTAGCGAGCCTTTTACTTAATAATCAGTTTTAAAAAGAACGTTCCCATCGTGGCAAGTAACCCTATGACGGTGGCGTGTTTCGTTTTTTTATGCTTCATCAAGCGGAAAGTTTCGAGTATCATCTGGTTTGGTTGGAACATTATGAAGCCACGGCAGACACATTTATCTGCCATCCATTTTTTATACTTTCTTTGAGTACGCTATACGTTGTAATTGGAGGCTATCATAATGGAATATTTAACAGAACAGTAATCTTTTTATGGGGACAAATATAGCCGGAAATAAGCTTTGTACATTGGTTCTTCCTTAATACAAACGTGGAGACAAAAGTGTAATTTAAGATTGCTTTGCCATAATTGAAATCAAGTTTAGATAAAAAAGTAATTCGAATGTTTTAAAGATGTCAGCGCCGTTACATTCGAGTCAAGAGTCGAAGCTGCGTACATTTTGCAAAAACAAAGCGAGTTATTCCTGAACAAGTTCAGATGTTGACACAAGAGAATTCTCACGAACGGCCTACCATTGCACACGTGTTCAACGCACACAGCCACACTTCATTCACCCGACCGAGAAGCTCGTGAATGAACCACGAAAGCTCTCGGCGAGTTATGGTCGCCTGGTACCGCGGGCGGACTGGTTGACGGACATGTTGCATCGACGCCCGATTTTGTCGACAGCCGACACTGACCACTCACTCGCCAACGCTCTTCGTTCATTTACTCGTTTCGATAAGAATTCAATTATTGTGTACGTACTTAACTTCCTTAATTGAGTAGTATACATACTTTAACAGAATTCTGTTGAACATTGTCACCTCTGCTATCGCATATCATAAAATTGTATCTAATCGTAAGGAGAATGAATGATACACTAATACCACTTCAAAGTTAAATCTAAACGTTCATTACGTCCACAACTTGACCGCAACAATAATTGCTCCTACCACACACCGCACATACCTACCTACTAAGTAGATAAACGAACCCGCGTAGGCGCAGGCATTAATCCCTTCTCGAAACTATTTACAAATCCTCTTTTGCTTTTTTTCACTAAATTATAATATATACTATGTTATTTAGTCTTATCTTTGTAGAAAATAATCTTGCACAAAAATCAAACATTAAATCAAATTTAGGAGTTTTCGCAAAAAAAATGGCGATTAAAAAGAGTGGCGGAGAGTTTATTGCCAGTTCTTCTCTGTCATTCTACGCCCTTGATTTGATAACTTGCAGTAAATGTAAAATTAGAAGCATTAAATGTTTATTTATTTTTATGACCTTCATAGGAGTACATCGTGTTACTTATCAATAAATGATGACTTAGCTGTTTCTCAAAATTGAATCATATAATCTGATAGATCAGATAATGTCTTCTCACTTAAACATTTAACACGATAATTATAAAAACTATATAGTATAGTTGGCATGAATTGAAGCCGCGACTAAAGCTACATTCTAGGGCCCAGATATATTGCATATTCCGGTCATAGCTCAGTCATAGGCAGGTAGAAAACTTTTTATGAACAGTTTTATTAATTTGACTATAATTCTGTCGTACGCTCAAGTGTTTTAAATGCTCAGCGCGTCCATCACAATCGTATACGCATCCAAATGGGTTCGTCGTCACCTCTCGCTTCTGGCCACTGTATTGTATGCATACTAAGCGAGTAAAAATCATGGGCTCACAGAGAATATTATAACTGAACAATTCCAATGCCTGTTAAAAATTCAATATTCTTTGACAAAGGATTTAATGGAAACATATAAACTCTTATGTATAGATATATTAATTATGCTGAGCACTATTTAATCTTATCAAAACAAATGCAGTGAGTGTGTCTGTCTGTAAATGTTGATTTAATTTACATGCCTAAAATATACTTGTACAATGTGTTTCGTAGTTAAGATTTTCTTTACATAACATTAACCAGAAACAAAATAAGTTTTTTAAACAATGTCCTGCGCAACACCGTTTTCGGTTAACCAGCGCCATCTAGTTATGTTTGTAAATAATCGGTACAGACTTTAGGTAAGTGGAAATCAGTACGTTCGTTTATAGCCCACTAGGTGGCGCTGAGATTAAGTTTTACTTCCTGAACATAGATGGCGTTAACTGCAACATTTTTTATAATATAATAATCAATGTATATTATTAAAAACAAATGTAACTCAATAGTTACATTTGTTTTTAATACATTTTGATTAAAAAGAACAACACATAGTCTTGAGGTGTCGTCTTATGCCGAATAGTTGTAAGTTATTTAGGTAAATTAACAATTAAATAAAGCGAATATTCAAATATTACTTTTGTTTGAAACAAATCCTACAATACAATTAACTGGTTGCTTCGTAGCATCATTATTTTTTTTGTCAATTAGTTTTTCACCTAGAGATTCCTCACCCTCTCTATAATTTCGTAGGGGTAATAAAAGCAAGTTGTTGAAGACCGTTGGTTGTGTGGATGTGACGTCACAGGGGGTAGGTGGTCGCGGGAGGGGGAGGCGTGGGAAACGTGCGGCAGGTGCGCGCGCGCCGGCCACTGATCCTGAACGCACACACACGCACATCACAAGGAAACTATCCGTTATTGAGAAAGTTCCGCTTTTCCCCTATTGCCATGATTTTATCTTTAAAGTAAAATAACCAAAGAGCCAGCTTTCATTTATTATAATTATTGTAATAGCGATTTTAGTATCACATGATCTGCAGAGCCGGCGGCGTCGTTGCCAACTGTTTCTTTGTACTTTTCCTGCGCATGTATTATGCATGAACTGGAATTGGACTTTACTCATTACATTTATAGAATTGAAAACATATGTTACCAACTTAACCCAAAGTTCTATAAAAACAAATAAACAAACCCTTCAACTTTCTACTATTGGGTAGTTAATAAGTCTAAAACCTAACTAGTTTAACTTTTGCAAAAGTCTTGTGTGTAAACGAACGCGCCAATTTAACGAGTAACCTGATTATGAGTGGCCAGGACTGGCTCAACAAAAGTCGATAGAAAAATTAGATTCCTCCGTCCTGCCTACCGACCTCTCTTTGATGTCCATTAATAAAGTTCGCCTCGACCAACGCACAGCCTTTTAACTTTTAAAGCCTCCCGAAATGTAATTAGCGGTGTTATTAAAAAGACCCAAACTTTACTTGCCTTCCGACAATCACTATTATGTGGTTAATAGGACGTACTGTTGTCTCTGATTAGTAAAAAATATACATATATAGGGGTAAGGGATTGAGTAGCCATAGAAAATAATACTTAATGTTCGCATTATGAACGCCTGCATTTAGCATGAGAAAGTTCCAGCCCCGTCAAAGGAAATCTATAGCCCATCTAGCAGTTTCAAAGTAATGAAATGCAGTAAACAGCCTCCGGCGGTACGGCCCGGCGTTAACTGCAACTCAAATTAATTAACACTTAATGATAGGAGTCTTATAGCTTGTCTACATATATACATAGATATACTCATGTGTACTCATTTCGATAGTTTTTTTGCGCCAAAATATACGCCATTATTACCGTTATTAACAGTATGAGATGGTTCGTCTAGAATGCACATTTTGCTCTCGTCTCAAACTAGGCTTTTGGATGTACAGAAATAGGTGTTTCGCACTTAACAATGATCGGAAGTAACTGTCTTATAATTGACTATCGATTATTCAACATTCGTTTCACTAGTTTTTGTTTCAGAATTTACAAAAATTCTCATTGAAATAACAAATACCATTTATTGTTTTTCCTAAATCTATATTGTAAACTAAGTGACTGATAGGACAGGACTAGGTGACAGTAATTAGACTATTCAAATATGTAGTGCGCAATTTGGGTTTGAATTTGAATTAGAACAATTCGTAAAATTTTCAGAACCATGACTTCAATAAAAAGCATTTTGTTTATTACTGGAGTGAACCAATTCAAAATCTTTAACTGACTGGTGTTCACTGGCATTATTCTACATTACTTAATCTAAAATACACTATTATCCGCATATTGCGAATAAATCTTGTATTTCGAAACCTTTTTTAATTTGAGGCAAGAGTTGTTACACTTTCGACGAGATGAACATTGAATGTTTGACAGTTATGAGACCCATGAATATTTTGCATTCATGTTTTTTTTTGTGATTTTGCTATTCGGCTCGGAGACAAATTCAACATATTAAAAACCAAAAAAAAATTGTCCTGCCACCCTCGACTTATAAATGTTCGAACAAAGTAGAGAAGCAAACATCTCACTGAAAAGTGATAATTGATTAGTGTTGAATCTGCTAATCGCATGAGATTGCTATTGATTCACAACTATTTGCTTGCTTGCACAATCAGAATAATAGCTCACAGATAGCGTTATCATTTAAAGATCCAGATGGTCATGGCTATGGATAGGTATAAGCGTATTTCTTAATATTTTGAAACTTTTAAACATCTTTACGGAGAGGCCCGTGCAGGTGTAAACTCAATCCCGGCCCTGTGTTAGGTGTTGCTAACAATTAAGTACGGAAATAGTATATTTCTTTCGGATTTGACAAACTTAACTAGTAATCCTAAGTAGCGAAATGAACGAGCGCAATCCTTGACTGTGTTCTGCATCCATTTTGACAATGTAGAAATATTTATTATTAATCGTGAACGTACCAAATAAATGAATACAAGCAAAGTCAATCAGCAAAGAGGCAATATCTGCTTATGACGTATACCTAATTATGTAAATGTTCACGGTTAAGCTCGTCTGGCAAAGTCACGTATGTGTGTCGTTAACATAAAACTATCAAACTCGTGTTATCACCGGTTCGCGAAGGCGATAATGTGGGAACAAAAAGCACCTGCAGCTTTCAGAGTTCGAGTTGCGTCAAAGTTGAAATGATTAAAATGAATAAAAATTAAATCACTTAAGCGATTAATAAATCTCGTTTATCGTCAAGTGACCATTTATTTTGTAGGATTGCTGAATTGTCTTTAATTAATTCTAATTGAGAGTCCTTTCGAGCCGTTTGCGAGACGCTTTATTGCAAACGCCCGCATCGGACCGAGACCACGGGACCCCAAACCCGACCCACATGTTGTAAACAACGCTTTTAATTTCACACGAAAATCGAAGCTCCGTTAAGACTCTAATCGATTACTGCGATATCCTGCCCACATTAAGGAAAGCGATTACGAAGTCAGTTTCGGGAACGCCCGGATTTAGCTTGGAGCTGACTAGTTTTACTTACCGAGAAAAAGCGGTTTTCGGCGTCACACGCTTCGCTACCGTCGGCGCTGCAGTCTTGTATTTCATTAGCTAGAAATCCGCAGAGTGTTTTTCCGGGGTTCCCGGCACATCCACAATGGCGCCGTTTCCGGCCAGGTTCCCGCCAAAACAGAAATAAACTGACCCACTTGCGCGGCCGCACGTCCGGCTACCTCGCGCTGTCAGCGTTTCCGGAAACTTGTCATATTTTATGCTTTATGATTTTTACGTACCTACTTATTTCTCCAAGTCATGGGTCTGCGGCGAGAAAAGGGTACATTTGATATAAATGAAAACGAACGTGAAAACCTGGGATCGTGTGATGAGCGAACTCCGAAGGCTTGCATAACCGCCGCCGAAGTTTTTGGAGCGGAAAGGTACTCGAGGAGAATTGCCACAGCGTGACCTTGCACGCCGATTTATGTATGAGCACCCATTATGCTTGTAAACACGCATTTTTCGTGCGAACTAATAATGTTTCAATAACATAAATAACTTACCAATGCCAATTTTTTTTCAAAAGTACTCGCATTAATTGCTTGAACGCTTATCTGATTGAACAAGTTTACTCTTCGTGTTTTCTTAAAGGTTTGTGGATATTAGACGCAGAGTTTACGAGTGCAAAAGCATTATTGTCACATCGTTGGTACAAAAACGGCCTCGGCCCTGGAAAGATAGCCGCGGCCTCTTTGTCGGCGCACATCAAACACGTCGCACGCGACTCATTGCCTTCGTAGAACACGAGGTCTGAGGTTCGATACGCCAACCTAATCGAAGTGTTCTTTTTTCTGAGAAAAGAATCGGAACAAAACTGATAACGCCCATTTCTATAACTTTTAGCTTTTCTACGAATTCTATGTTTACTAACTCATTCACTATTAGAAGATCTATGCCATTATTTTCTGATAAGGCTACATATTAAATGTCTTATTGTAAGCTTACCGCCTCGTAAGACAGACTTCGAAATCCGTACAGAATCTTCGTGGTATCTCTGAGATCGCTAAGATCGCAGCCGAGATCGACACGACGCGGCTAGTTGGCCTCTGATTGAGCCGTACCTATCATTTGTTCGTTTTGTTTTTTTATTTGCCCCGAGTGATGGCTACCAGTCTTTTTGTTTTCTTATTTGATGTGAGCTTGAACTTTCTCTGTGTATTTGGGTTGAGCACGTAACTTTATTACTTTACACCTGTGGTTACCTCGTAATCTAACGATAAACAAATTTCAGCGCTATTATTTCTAATTGGGCTGGCTAACTTTCTTTTTTTATGTGAGAGAATATATATAGCAATTGTAATTATCATTTTGTATAGGTATTTATTTAGATTAGTTAATCAACTCATTAGTGTAGTAGCAGTAAGTATATTGAACCTACCTTAGGTGCAGAGAGTTCAAGTAGGTTTGAGATTATCTTGCCCTGACGCCAAATATCTATAAGGGACTCTGTTGTAAAGGCAGAGCGTTTGTATTCCTATAAGAAAGCAGTATGTAAGTGTAGTTTTGTCTATACTAGATACTGGTTCACAGTACTTGGGCGGCAGGTGTTTCGAAGCAGCCTCCTCCCATTGCGCCGGCGCCGTCTCACGATTTAAAGAGCATTGCACTGGTCGAGATTTACAAGATCACTGCGGGCGATGCGCAAGGTGCAACCTCACCGGTCACCCCGAGGGACAAAGCGCGTTGAACTTCTTCGCTTGGCTTATCAGCCTAAAGTCCAAGGGTCGCCTTTTCTTTTCACTTTTCATTACTCTACTTATCATCACCTATTGGAGAACGGTATCTATCTGGTCCTTTTTCCTGTTACGCAATTTCTATTAATATAATTTATTTATCGTATCACCACTTGCGACCAATTAGTTGATGATTCGATACAGCCAGATTTCTTTAAACTTGTAATTGGCTCGGCTACCGTCTTCAATAAAGTTTGGATCCCGCAATTAATAGTGTAATTAAATCGAAGCAACCGATTCGTTAAGTGCCGCGACTAAAGTGTACGCCACTGTGTTAGGTATTCGTAGTTGTATTCTAATAATCGCCACATTTCATTTGGCCTAATATCGGTGAAACAATTAAGTTGCTAAATAAATAAATAATGCAATCAAATAAACGTCGCCGTGCCTTCGATCTAAACACAAGCGATGCAAGCAGCGGCTAAAAGGGTTGAGGGAGGACGTAATTCATCACTCGCCGTGCGTAATGCACTCAAAATTTATTTGCGTTTAACCAAGACACAGTGTCGCTTTCGAAAACACACATTCTTCAAACTGTTTTTCTTTATGAAAGAGTTTTACGACTGTGTCTCTCCTCCATTAATTTATACAAAAATAGATCTATTACAACCATAAAGGACTCTATTTTTGATATTCGGCAATCGACGCAGCTAAGGAAGCTTTTTATTTTATTTAAACCCTGAATGAAACACTTAGACAAAACACTAGAGGCATTTTAAAGATCTTTTTCGATTACAGCGTCGAGACAAAGGAGTTATTATTTAATCAGTAATTCGAATCGGTACCAGCAATTTATTCGTAAGTAGTTTCGATGTCGGACTGTCAGTAGTTTTTATAATGCGCTCGTGTGTGTGCCACAAACACATATGACCGATTAATTTAACATACCTCATTCAACTATGAATGGGATGCTGCCACCGTCGTGTCGCAGGGCTACCAGGAACATCTTTTTCGGTTTTATACCTGGATGTAGGCCAATGTCTTTATTACTATTTATTTAGTATTTTATAGTCGGCGACATTTAACGATTTTTCTAATTGACTCAATTTGCAATGATACAATGAAAAAAAAATTATTGCGAAAGTGGCAGCTATGAAACGATTGTGTGATTACAAAGAGGTAGGTCTTCCGCCGAAAGGAAACACAGATTTATGTCAGTAAAGGTGAAAGTATGAAACGTTACTGGCGCCCGCGAGCTCGATGCATAACCCTATAAATAATGTTGCAAATGTAGGTGTAATTCCCACGGTGTGCGAAACTGGTCGCGATAAGCCCACGGCTCGCGGCCACTTAAATTAGTGCTTTGGTGACAGTTTCCTGCCGCAACACCACCGCCTCACCACCGCCACGCCGCGTCACTGCATCGGGCGTTTGAAAGGGTTTGATACCGACGACGATGCAAGCCCTGCTGTCACTAAACTGCTCGTAGTGTCGTTATTTATACGTGGCCATACTTCGATGCTCCGTTTTCGACTTCAAGTCGTGTTCGGTTATCGACTCGTCGTTGATGGCGATAGGAGATGAGCTGGAGCACAAAAAGTGGTGTAATTGGGCGTACTCTTGAATCGAAACATTTTTTTTCTTTGCTAATTCTGAGCATTCAAACTTAAGAAATAAAATAAATCTTCGAAGCGCGAGAACCTTTCAAAACATTCTTTCCGTTATGTTTCTTAATGGACAGTTTAATAATATTGTATTTAATTAATTATACCGGTCTCGTTCGGACTGTCAGCGATTGACACTCGTGGGAAATTATTTTTGACGCGCTGTCACCTTGCTTAAATATGTAATTTTATTCAATTATTAAAAGTTTACACAAATTTATTTTATTATATATTGAATTTAAAAAAATATGTTTGTGTCATATGTCACGGATAGGTTGAGTTCATATGACGGTTCCAGTCTGTTACACAGATCATGCTGTGACCACTGGAGCATGTCAAATGCTCGTTTTAAGCGAACGTCCATATCGCATGCTCCATTTGCTGATCACTCAAGAAAACTCGTTCATAGCGTCAACCTTTCCAGTTACAATTTGATCTCTCGGTCGGATCTCATCAAGTGAAATTGTCATTTGCCCCTCTTAAAGGGAATTAATCTTTTCGTTGGGGTGTCGGGTATTTACATCTGAAAATAGCCCGTGGCAACATCTCATTAGAGCCGTCGGCGATCGGCTCCGCTTTGAAAAATGTCTTCGAGCGAAACTCCTTTGACGACCGTTGAAGGGTTAACCACAAATAAATACGGAAGCGGGTGACGCTCGATTTTTAATAGTTTTTAATTAGGAAACAGCTTAATTTCCAAACGGTCGGAAGCTCAGACACTCGTCACGATGGCAAATAGGCGTGTGAAGTGTTTACAAACTTGCATCCAAATTAATAGCCGATGAAAGATAACAAATTAGCAGACTGGAATGACTAGACTATAATATGTATAATACGTTCAGCTGTTTGGCAGTAATTTGGCATCTTAAATAATAAAAGCCTATTGCCTGCAAACGTAATAATTAGTAATTTAACTAGTGAAATAACACACACATTTTGCTAATATTTAAACACGAACAAAACATATCTGAGGATAATTATGTAAATTGCTCTCGGCCGAGGTTAGATATTTACTGTTATGCACCCTTTCACTCATCCCCTGATGTCTGAACACGTCCTCCGTGAGTATATAGAACCAGTTTTGATAGAAAGACATCAGTATCAAATTTCAATTACCAGCGAAAGACTCCGGATGACCACGCCTCTTCCTGAATTAAAAAAAGAAGACAGTTACTTGTCTCTCTCCCCTTATCTATAACGGATTGACGGGTGAAGGGTGACGAATCTACTTCTTTTGAGTTACCTTTATTTTATGTAACGAATAAAATATTTAATAAAACTAGTACGTATTTGAATTATATTTTTGTGAATTAATACAATCTATTATGACATATAGATATTCATAATGTGTCTAGTTAATGCGTCATCCGAAGTCAAATGCCAAATTATGCATGTCTGATGCAGGATGTTTTGTGGTTCGTACGTAATTTCCGGTTACGTACCAGCAGACTTACATCCTCCCGTAGCAGCCTGAGAATAGCAAAATTCTTATCGCCATATATGAGGTCTTAGTGCCAACTTTGAGACATCAACGAGAACCTGAACCTAACAGCTTGCACGTGACTAGACACTCGACTTTCTAAAGTTGCCGTAAAATAAACTAAGCACACTGCGAGACACTTTTTTGTTTTTTCCTGCTCTAGACTCATGAAAAATATTCTTTAATTTGTAATACGAGGACAAGATTTGTTGACTTCTTATTGTGAATGGGTATGCTCAATGGTTAAATTAGTTTTAGCAGGGTTCTGGTTTTTCATGTAATGGTAAACCGGTCGGATTCATTCATAACAGACTCGCCCAACAAGTCATCTAAGCCTCACACATTCAACTTTTGCCTCAACTATTTGAAGTCGCGCAAATATATGATAATTATGTCCCAATAATTTCAAAGTTCATACAAAATTTACTATGATAATTTCTAAACATATTAACATCGAAACAAGGAAAGTGTTGCAATCAATGATTTTTTTTTTCAAATTTGAATTCGCCCGAATTCCGTTTTAACAATAAAAAGCTATTGAATATTATTGAATTTAACGTTTGAATAAAACGGAAATCCAAGAGGTTATTTTTTGTGTATGATTAATCTCAGTGAAGTTGTTTTATTAGTGCAGATACATTTCAACATTTAATAAATTAATATTAAAGTGCTTTTTTAATTTACGTTTCCTTTTCAATTAAAAAACAACTCACAAAAACTTGAGTTTTTAGTTCAGTGCAGTCTAAATTTGAGATAACAGTATTAATAATTAATTGCGATTTGATAACCTATCCGTATAAGGTAAAAATATCAAAATAAATGAAGTCACATTTTTCAATAGCGGTACAAGTTATAGATAAAAGAATATATAAGTTATGGCTAAAAGTTTTGTTTTCTCTGACAAAACAAAACTTTTTAAAGTCGAAAAAGATCAAAGCTAAGATTAACCTTTGACGGCAAAGTAGGTGATACAAATTACAGACATGAATTCGTAATGGCACACGGCGCAATAGAATCAACAGAACAGGTAAGAGAGGCCGGCTGTCAGCACATCGTTTATTTTTGTCATATCGCGGGCTAAAATTAACCCGGTTATTTAGTGTATTGGAAAAACAAAACCCGTGAAAAATCACCTCGCGCCTTATGATGGATCATTTCTCGAAAGCGGGCGCTCTCCCGCCAAAATATTTCCAAAACATGATGTGTTGATTTGTTGGTCTCATCGAGTGAGATATCGCGATCATTTCATTTGACACGTCTCAAGCTTGTCATCTTTGTTATTAGGATCGTTATAGCATTCATATTCATCTTCTTTCACCAAAAACATATACACAGTTGCAAACTATTGTTTTTTAGCCCTTTTTTAAATATGTAGTTACATGTTGTAATTGTTGTAGATGTCAAATCTCTATTTGGTTTTCATAGTTTATTCATTTTCAACATAAGAACGGCTCTAATATAGAGATGACTGTGTTGTTTAGGGCATAAGAGAACGAACACGTTGTTTATTTGAAAGCTACACGTTACACGAAGGTAATCCGAATAGAATATGATAACAGGCTCAACAATGAACACAATACAAAGTCGATAGACTACATTCATAATTGAAAGATGATACAATAATCGGCAGGGTACGCTCAGGGTATCAAATGACAGAACAAATCGCTCGTGCATAATCGCAAAGTGTGCTTTTTGTAAAACCCTTCGAGGACAATCGAACTATATCCGGTAAAACTCAAAAGTCGGACGAATTACAAAAACTGCTCATTATGGCAGAATAACTAAAGGTGAAATTAGACGGAAACATCGTTATCATAAAGGTGGTTTTCGTCCCGAGCAGGTTCACCTTTGGAGCTTTGTAAGGTACGATTTGTAAAAAGATGCTCCTTTTGTGGCTGCAGACAGTGTGGCACCGAACCTTTTTTGTTTGTGCCAAAAATCTTCACGAAATTTTTAATGCAAAGAGCTCGATGCTCGTATTTCTTTCCATGTGAGGCCTTTCGTAACTTCGTTCAACTTAGTGGTCAATTGAGATGAAAGAAATAACACTAAAAAGTGTACCTATTCAGTTACTTGAGATGCGGATTGTTCTTGTATGTGCTGCTATTTTAGCATAAAGTAAGTATATACAGCATAGTATTTATCCGGTGGGATCGTGGCCAGCTTGAGACGATTAGCGAGGAGATAGTGGCCACTCATTCATTACGAGTTCTTCGCACCTCAACAACCACAAAACGCATACCATTCACTAGAATCGAGTAAATCAACCGAGAATATAGTCGCTGCAATGTGACACAACGGGTGAAGCTTCCTCAGACGGAAAGCGGCTTTCCGCTTCGGCCCGAACGACCACTTTCGCCTAGGCCTTCTATTAGTTACATCTTTTTTCAATGTCTATTTCGAGTCGACTCCATACTCGAGCTAACTAAAGGAACGAAAAATAAAAGCCCATTCTGATGATTGATAATGCACCTTCTCGGGATGAGATAAGACTCAATTTCGTTTGGGCGGCGTGAGGAGTTGCGTGTTTATGAATGAGTGTTTGATTTTATGAATGAAGCTCAGCATCGTGAGCGGAAGCTAAGCCGGGCGCGGTGCGCCTTTCCCGCACGGGCAGTTTCATTAATAATTAAAACGCTAGTAGCAGAGTGACCGGATGCGGCCGCAGAGATGATTTCTAGCCGCGTTCTCGCGTTCTGTGCGGGGCCCTTCCGCGGCAATTGAACGAGTACGAAATTGAGGAACTTATCGCACTCACCGACTCGCGCGACGCGAAAGCAATAAATAAAAAAATACGGCCAACTTTTATAATAAGCGAGCGGTAACCTCAGACGACGTAATAATTTATAACGGTCGGAAAATATTAAATTAAATTCGACTACCTCATTACGCAATCGCTATCGGAATAGTACCGAGGAGCGGGATAGATACAGTATCTCGTGGCACGGGTTGAAGAGGGACGGAGGACCGTTAAACGAAAGAGTGGAATATGACAAAGCAGTAAATGAATGAGATAGAGTCTGCGGCTAGATACGCACATCCGGCGGCCGCTTCCTGTCCCTGGAGCCGTTCCGCGGACGAGATGTTATCGGCTGTCGAAGCCAGTTCAATCGCCTCACTCCTGACTTTTTCTTCATCTGCATGGAAATAAATGAATGTAATTTTGACGGGTGAATGCGAACGAATAAATTCAAAATATGTAATTAATGACAAACACGGGCAAAGAAATAGATTCGTTTCCTTTCAGACTTGTTTGTGAAACGGCTACCTATTTACGGTATGATATTTACAATTAGTTTTCTATTCTCAGCGGATCAGTGTTCCACCATTTGTTCGTTATAAACACCGTAAATAATGTTTGGATGAAATCAATAATTAAACACATCTAAAACCTACAAAACCCCATTCATATGGAAAGGGTCCTAGATAAATATAACCGTTTACCACACACTGTTTGCTTAAATGAGAGCGTGCATAATTGAATTTGGTCGCTTAGTGGGCTAGTTGGAGCATCCTGCGCCCACGCACCCTTTAATTGTGCTACTCTTTTTGTTTAGTTGTCCTCGCCTTAACTCGATTAGGACAATCAGAAACGCTCTTTGACCCGTGTCGCCCCGGCGTCTGCGAGGACCGCACTAATTACAACCAGCTCTCGTCGTTTCCGTTATTTCCTATTTTAGTCAATTCAAGTTTTACCTTTTTTTATGTACTACATATTTCACATATGCAGTACATAAAAAAATACACGGCATGCAGAAGTTATACGCACCTGAACAATTAAAAGTGTATGATCGTTTTGTTCTTGGCCAGATCAACTTGAATGTATTTGTGTCGTCTAGCTGGTAACAGCAGATATGATGTTTATTCCCATTTCTACTCAATTAAATGCTTCGTTTAATTCGAGCGTAATTATAACTGCGTCGCTATCATAATAATTTGGATTTTATTTGTAGGAGAAAAGGGTCCATTTTTGTTTAAAAGATGAAGGGAATACGTGGCGTTGTCGCTCTGACAAACTCATTTATGAATGAACTCACAGATCGAGCGACTTCCGGCTAACTGTTGAGATAGTACGACGCTCTTCCTGGTTCCTGCTTCGGTATAATTACTCACCGGTGTACACGGGCCCTTTTTGCCTTGGACCTGTCGCGTATACTGTAATTTGGCTTCTAAGTGATTAGTTATAGAACGAAAAATCCGATCAAAATATTGTATCGATCGAGCGTTCATATCGAGATGGTTCAAACTCGCTGTAACATGTAGGATCGGCTGGCCTAAAACCAACTTTATGAATGCATCGTAAAGTTAAATCTAGAGTGAGACAAGACGTGGTGTGGTGTTTTTCTCAGTTCCATCCCGTCGTTTCACCGTTACGCAATATATCGTAAATAATTAGCGGAAGTCGATATTCCTGTGTCTTATGGAGATGTCGACTATCTGGTTTTTTAGCCGGACATTTCCTGCCTTAACGGGCCTCGCTTCGATCTTGTGTTACGGCTTCTCTCATTCGCATACACTCGGAAGCCCATATTGTTACATATCTACTTTTTATATATGATCAAAGATACACGGTGAAAAAGGAAACTATTCCATAAAGATTGAGCCGACAAATTAAACTGATTTTTGCTTAAAGGTATTTGTCGGTTCGGACTTATGTTAATGAACGAGCGACAAAAAAAGTATTATTAAGCTTTGCAAGCCGTTAAAGGGGCTCCGATCGATGGGCATGGCCAACATTGCTCGGGGGTATTACCAAACCAATGCATTTTCACACGTCTTGACTTTTTGCCTCGCATTCGCTTTGAGTGCTCGTATGACTTTTGCCAAATTGCACAATTTAACTCCCAATGCCGCCGCAGGCTTCAACTTCTGTTTTTTGACGAATGTCGTTACTGATTAATTGTAATGCAGCCTTTTACCGCTCACATGGAGCTCGGTTCAAATCGACTTTGTCCTTATCTTCATTCGATCCATGTCAGAAAGTAAAAAAAATAACTTACCCAAAAATGCAAATCGATTCTATAAAATGATCGCCTTCTTAGACAAAAAACGTTCTCACGTCTGATATAAACAAGGCCATTACTAATTTATTCACAAGAGCCGAACCGCAGAGCTATTTATTACGAACACATTTTTTATACAATATTTGTCAAGAGCGATGAAAACCCACAGATAACATAATAAAGGCAGAAAGGAGAGCGTTAATGAGTCGTTATGCCTTGAATAAATTGTGGAGTTAATAAAATTGTTGTTTTGTTCTCACGAAGGCGCTACTACTCGCCGGAGATTACGACTGTTACGACAGCCCACTTCGAGACCGGTCCGATGATCTGACCTCAGGTTCAAAAAGCGATTAACTTTTATTTTATTTAAAAGTGCCTCTGAAAGCTCATGGAGACCTGGTACTTTGATTTCATTAGCCAGCATTGGAAACTGTAACCTAAATGAAATATAGTGCTCAGTCGATGCGAGCCCGTAATGGGATTCTGAATCACCTTACCATTTATGCCTCTTTGTTGGCACAACAAACAGTGTAAGTAAACCTGGGCGATACTTGGCTGCTGCATTACTCGTTTACCGACATGAATCAATGCACACGTGATCATCTCATCTCATAACTCAGTGCACAAAGCCTTTTTTTATATAAACTTTATTAATGTTTCACGTATGTCGTTAAAGTGTGTTAATATTATAACAGTGTGTGTGTGTGTGTGTGTGTGTGTGTGTATATACATAAAATATTTTTCACGTGGAAATCGTCTTCCGTTGTAGGATGACGTATGACTAAACAAGAATCGTAGTTGGTAATGAATGAAATTACATTTAACTAGTTCTAGTAATTTCTCCTTGGATGTAGCGACGAAAGCAGACCTACAAGGTTCATTCATCAAACCAGTCCCCCTCCGGCCCCCGCACGCCGGCCAGCACCATTGATGCCAGCACTTAATGAACCAACTTACATGTTAAAATAAACACTTGTAAATATGGCGTTTCTTTACCATCCGTTGCGTAACCGGAAACCGATTTTGTATAATATTAATTCAAATTACACGGTCTGTGAATCAGTTTGGTTTCAATTAATGTGTTAGATTAGATGCAGGTGACTGTTTCATAAGTATTATCTCCGGTCGCGGAATAATTAAAAGATAACGATCTTAAATAAGGAGTATTCACTGAAGGTCAGTTACAACCTCATTCAATATTTGAAATACTATTTAAAAACAAAGCTAAAACGAGGCGTTAAAATCCTAGAAAGATGAGACAAATATGGAACGTGGTGATTTACTTAAAATGCCTTCGTAAAAGTGTACAAATAGAGGTGTCACAAGTTCCGCTGAGCAAGGTCATGTTGACATTATCGAAAGCGGCGACAAAAGATCCCGGCTCGCCTTAAACTTCTCAAATATTTCATAAACCTTAAGAAAACTTTTCCAACGAGGGTAGAGGAAAATGAAAACACAATACAAACTTTCAAAAAGAGCAAGCACGCAATCACCTGAATGTATAAAACCTGTTCTGTTTCTTTGTCGTTAATTTGTTTGCCAAATTAATATTGATAACGCGAGTGTCGCATTGGGAAATAAAAGCGAGCTCGATAAACTTAAAAATATTCTCACGCTACTGGCCTACCACGAAACTTGTCCGCGATCGAATCGCAAAACATGATATTCATTGGAATTATTTCACGGACCTGTTTGATCACCTTCTCCGCAAACTGATTTAAATGGATCGGTCATCGCATTCAAGCTCTCGCAGCTCTCAAGGAATCTGTGAACACTCGGGGACCAGGTTACGTCGGTGAAAGGCCGGCAAGGAGGCGTCTCACGGGCGACGGCGACGGCGACATCGCAGAGCCTTCGGTTCCCGCGCGCGCCGTGGGAACTTTATTTTCGTATTTAAATACGACCCT
Organism: Pieris rapae; assembly: GCF_905147795.1. NCBI lineage: Eukaryota > Metazoa > Arthropoda > Insecta > Lepidoptera > Pieridae > Pieris > Pieris rapae. Next base: position 12,797,760 of record NC_059509.1, on the reverse strand, counting down.
CATTAAACTGGTTTGGCTTAAATTCGCTGCCTTCTTTCGACGCCTTTTACTCAACTTTTTATAGTTCCGTTCGACATTTGCTGTCCGTAATTCAAGTCTAGACTGCGGCGGCAGGAATAATGATGCTTTGCGAATGGTACCCGTGCTCAGAATGGAGTAGTTCTTTTCATTGATTTCAACGGCTCCCGAATGCGAACCACAGTCCCGGCTAATGAAAGGTTTATTACTATTATTAGATAGTATTATTCATAACATTACAAGCACTACTCGTTCTAAATATACTCATCCTAAATAGAAAGCGCGTGGTGACCACTTTCCTACTGCCTTGCCGCACAGTTACAATTAGCAAAATAAATATACAAAATGATATCTCACTTTATTACTTGTCTTAAAATGTTAACAAGATATATATGTATATATATATACTTACTCGTAGTGTATTTAATACGGTATTTGACAAAATCATAAATTCACTCGCAAGCCGTAAGTCAGGCCTAAAATTGTCTGCACTTCCCCACGGCATCGCGTTACACTGCCGTGCACCGGATGCTAGGTAAGCCTGCATCCCAACCTAACCTTCCGCTTTAGATTATAACTTTAATCTCTAGTAGATAAAGTTCAGTATGTCTTGACAATATGAGAATCGATGCTACACATCCCGAGCATCTATTCACTGTTCGATATCAGCTCCAATTCTCTAAGGCGCAGAGTTTATTTTCCTCCGTTACAAAATGTAGATTGAACCGGAAGGAGTCATTGTATAGGCTCGCTACCTGGTGATAATTTTCTTTGTGGACTGTATACATGAACAATTATGGATGTAAAGAGCACCATTTAAAAGCATTCTTTGGATACTTTGACGTATGCTACAGATATGCAATCTATATCCTTATCAGCCGCTATCTTTGCGGTTTCTGATCGCACAGTTTTCGAGAATTGTGCGTCTTATTACAGTTAAAGTGTAATGTATAAAGGGGAGCCAAAGTGTCGGTTAAGTCTCATTGAATTAATTAATATCTAGTATATTCTATCTTAGAACCTAGATCGTATACTGAGTACTGGTCAGCAGGCAACTATTATACAGACAGCCAACCTTAAGTGGGCAACTGGGGAGCGACTAGTTTTAACAAGATGTCTATTACCAACAAATCGTATTATTTGTATTTCAAGGAGTTCTCTATATGTTGTGTCATCTGGGTGAGGGTGGCGCGAGGGGGAGGAGGGACTCCCCGCGTGCGCACATGAGCACCTGGCGCACAGCAAGCCTCACCGGGATCCGTTTGATTTGTGATCATATGTTTTCACTGTACTGATTCGCTCTTTGTTTCTCTCTCATTGTCTTTATGCTTTAATCTCCACATATTTTAATGATTTTAGCTATTCCTTTTACCAAATTTATGCAGTAAAAATAGCCTACAATAGTTAGGGCCCGAGAACTCCGTCGCTGCAATGTACAACTATTTGTTATAAATGCATGCTTTGAATAATCATTTTTGTAAATGTGAGACAATGCAGCGTTGACCCAATGGTGTACCGAGACCGCTGATGACAATACGGGCCACATCCTCTGTTTGTCTCAGTGAAAGTCAATTGTTGCGTTACAAAGTCCTAAGCTCATTGGCCAATCGGACCGGACAGGACTCGTAATGAGCTTACAACTTTCTACGTTTGTTCTCAATTGGTGACGAGCGCTGACTTTGACGTGCACAAGGTTCAACTTTGCCGCAGCTGAGGGCCACACAACAGTGTTTTGGAAAACACAACGGACGCATTGAGTCTCTGGGTCCGAGTGAGGTCTCGTGTTAGTACAACAAAGCGCTGATCCACGCGCATATTCTAGGACGCTATGCTTCGCTGCTGGCGCGCCTCGCCTATCGTGAACAATGCGACCCTCGCCTCCGCCAGCGTAGAGCTGCGGCTGACGTCACGCACTTATGCCGCACCTAAACGAGCATCCTTTGTTTTTTGTATATTCATTATTGGCAGTGATAAGGTAAACGTCAGAGTCCTTTTGGAACTAGTGTTGGGCTAATTCCATACATATCCGCGGACGACCCCATCAATGAGAGATGAATGATTTTCGTCAAAGAAGATAACGAGTGAGCCATAGAGATAGTCCCGGCGGGCTCACGACGCGCAATATTTACTACGCCGCCTCTCGTCCCTTTCACTTCCTCCGCGGGCGCGGCGACAACCTGTGCGAGAGCGGGACGAGCCTACGCGCCAGAAAGGGACGCGGCATTCATTCATAACCGAGTCCGCCATCCGGTCTGCGCTCTCGTCGATCACTTCATCTCCTTCTAACGCGCAGTTTCCTCTCGAGTGCGAGCAGGTGCCGCCGGATGCGTGACACCGCACCGGAGCTTATTATCGGAAGCTCCTCTCGAAAAAAGTCACTCGGTGTCCGGAACAAAAATCCTTCTGCGAGTCGGTCGCGTCGCGTTCGGGGTGTGCCGGTGTTTAACTCAAAACGAATAACAGTGGAATTAGTGAAGAATCGCAATTGGTAATTTTCGTAAGTCGAACTGGGAGTGAGCTTCGCGTCGCCCCTCCGCCGGCGCCGGAGCGGTAGTCGCTCACCGGCCGTAGACGCGCGCGCGCGCCCCCACACCCTATCGCTGTCGTAGAGAAGGTGAATCCGGACGTACATCGGACGAGTGAAATGACCTATCCCGAATCCGACCTGCCGCGAAAAGAGAGCCGTCTCCCGGTTGTGATTTCGCTAATCGGTGCTTTCGAGTGAGTGACACGGCGAATGTACGAGAACCCGCAATGGACATTGTAATGGCCCAAATTACATTAAATGGGTAATTGCAGTTCGTCATTGGATAATGGATTCGGTACATGTACCCACTGCATTATATCGCTGCCCGTGCGCGCGGTGCGCCCGTGAATTTTGCACTTGACTCCCGACCGTCTTTGTTTTATGCCGTTTGAATTCAACAATGCGCCTCGCGTGCGCACGAGATAAATACAACGTTGAAATGACGTTTCGTAAAAAATAACTTGTGCCTCCGACAAAAAACTTGTAAACTTATTCCTATATTACAAATGTAAAGCGGTGGGTCGTCAGTTGAAATGCCTCTCGTATTATGCGTGGTCCTTAAGACGTGTCAGGTACTAGACAGGTATGGCTTATCAGGCGAGCTCGCTGTTCGAGCGTGGGAATGAAAAAAGCATGTTAAACAATAGCAAACAGATAAGAGTATCGTCGGAGCCATTTGGGGGACTTCGCTATGTTTTCACTCCGTCGTAACTTAGCAACGCTTTTTCTGTTTTTATGTGATTGCGTAATATTTATTGTATGTACTTACTACTGTTTGTCGTGACCTAATTTTACTTGAAGCAGAGCTACCGTATACATTATATCCTCATCTCCAAGCCGCTAGTTACAGGTGCCGCTTGTCTGTGCAGATGCCGTGTCAGATCTTACACTAACGAAAGTATCCAAAGACTATAAATCGCGTGGCTGGGCGTTTTAAGTTTTAGAGCTCACCTTGTTTTCATCCAAACAAACGCAAAAGGCTTTCGCTGGTTTAAATGTTAATGGTTTGTAATTCTATTAAAATATAATTAAGCCAAACACATGTTCCATCTTTCCACAAATGCGTCAATAAATTTGCTGCGATGCAGTAGGTGCGTAGGAAATATTTTTAGCGGCCCGTTACACGCAGTTAATAGCCGCTGATGTCACAGGGACTCCGCCCTATAAACTACTCTTAACGACCTATCGTTTGTCATATTTTTGTTAATAAGGATGTTTTTATTTTGCAATGCAATCTGACACTCGAGATCGAAATATGTACCTACTGGCATTTGAGGCGCAATACGCGTTTCCAAAAAGACGGCAAAACCCACCTGAAATGCAAATCGAACTCCATACTAAAATCGATAATTACACATTTAACATATGTATTGTTTTGTAGACTTAAAATACGGGACGGCGTACCTTTATGACCCACGTCTGCGACACTGAACTTCACCTTTCCTTCTCCGATTAACATACAAATGTTCTGAAAATATACCCATTTGAATATCAAATTAACCTTGTCAACGATGCCCTCGTCGGGGATTGTCGTTGTTCCTATAGATTCCGTTTGACCCTCGATGGCAAAGCGTATTTACAAAATTAACTGCCAACTAAGAAATAATGCGTTTCGTCAAAAATTCGTCGAGGATATTTTGCGAATCCGACGACCGCTGTGGGAGCCAAAACGCCGCCCACCTCGATTATCAAAATTAAAAGTCGTGAAAAGTTTTCTTTAGTGTAAATTTTCCCGCGGTTAGCGCGGCGCATGCGCGTGGGCGGCGGGAGGCGTTCGCCAGCCTCGCAACTCCGCCTCGCTGTACACGCCTTTTAATCTCGTTTACCCAACTTCAAATACAATAAATATACTGTAAATCACTAAATGCCAACACCATTACACTTTATGAAAGCAAAATGTCCGACCGAGAGTTCATTCTCGACTCAAATTTGAATCTCCTCATTTTTATTTAGCTTCTAAGAATGGTTTCTAGCCACAACCAAATTGGAAAATTTCATAAAGAAACTTTTAAATATTATTACAATAGTTTTGTTTTCTGATAAAAAACAATCAATATAGATTGGTCAAAGCACCACGTCGTATTTCAGGATAACGTTAGTAAACAATATATGTATGTATCTGCATAATTGTATGTACGGCATATGTCACCGTGCGACCGTTCTAACGTTTTAATTGAGCACTCTGAGGTCAAATCACTTGTAGGACTATTATTATTTAGTCTGTGACCGCTCGCAACGGCCAACGTAGCGAGGCTCTCGGGCCAGGAATGTAGCAACGAGCATGTATAATTTGGGCAAAAGCTGCGGCGGGTGCGTCCAAACAATGGAGTACAATGTGCTCGAGCGTCAACATGCCACCAAAATGTTACACAAGCATTGTTCTACATTTGTATGATCCGCCCGCGTCAAACGTTTCGTCGAAGCATCCATTGTCGCAATGTTTGTTGATGCACGCGCAAACCTCGCAAAACCGTGCAAATCTCGCGAACGCACCGTCAAAACAAAGCCACGGGAACGCGATTTGTTTTCAAAAGCGAATTCTGACGAGAAAAGCGCGCGTCAAATCCGAGTTAACATTGTTAGTGTGCGTGACTATGCGGGTGTCCACTTTCCTATTAAGAGGGTCGGAGATGAGATAGACGTGACCCCAGTTGATCCCGCACTGCAATTGACACCCAGCGCTCGCTATTTGCTTTGACGAACGGCCGCAAGCAATAATTAACATCTAACGCCCCTTTAATGCGATAATATACAAAAAAATATGCTAACGATGCCGTGCCAATATATCTATGAAAATATCATACACTAAAAAGATAAGAACAAACTCGCTGTTCCCACAACTAGACTCTATAAAGTTATAATAAATCATTCATAGGTCAAACTGTGCGCTCCTGTAATAAACTAACAAGTGATGTGGTAAACTTGTGATATAACAAATTAAAGAAAATTTTAAAAAGAAGCTCTCTGGGAAAGCTTATTATACAATATCGGATTACCTAGCTCCAGCTACTTACTTTAACTGTATCTAAATATTCAAATTCAAAGTCTGTCAACTAATTTGTAAAGTTTCTCTTGTATTAGTTGAATAACTAAATAAAAGGATTGTAAATAACTTTAAACGATAAAAAAACTAGCCCAAGGTTCTTGGCTTGCTCCTTATGTGCTGGTCGCTATTCCGAACCGGCTGAATAAATGAATTTACCAAAATATCATATTTTCATGATGTTATATAAATCTCAATTCGATACGAAGCAATGAAGAACCAATTTGGGGTCGCTGGGGACAAATTGGGCGCGACAATCGAGTTAGCTGACCCCGAGTGCTTGACACGACCATCTCGGTGGTATTGTGTCGACGCAGGGCCTCAATCAAAGTCATTCTTACAAATTGTATCAATCATTTAAACAGCTCCTGCTGCGACGTGTGACCTATTACATATTGTAGGAAACTGGCAGCCGATGTTTTTTGTTTGCTGACTTAATACGTCTTTATTGCTATAGAAATGAGTATGGATGTGTATGTGTTTTTAATTGAAATACATTAGCATGCATTTCCATTGAATATTCTATGTGCAACTGTAGTATGAAGTGATGCATCGAACATTGTACTATTGTTTTCCGATATAGGACAAGTGAACTAGACATTTAAATCCCGCACAGCCGCAGAACAAATATTATATCAAAGTATAATGTGAAAATAATAAAAAACATATATTGAGTATAATTTATTCTAATATATATCATATAGAATAGTAAAACCAAACATGTTATCTTAAATTAGGCAAGTTGTTTTCGACATTAATTTGTGATTAATACGACGATTTGGAATCTTAACGCGCATTAATTTTATTCTATAATAATTTCTTAACAATTAAATATAAATAAATATAGTCGTGAGAAGCTGCTGCAAGGTTTGAAGTATCGTTAAACAATAAATCTCTCCAATGCACCACATTTAACCCTCGACAGTTATTAAAATGTAATGGAGTTGTTTACTCGTTAACCCTTGAACCCCTTATATTATGGTCTTCTGCATCATTACTATCAATTTGTTACATTACACATCCATGATTAGTATTTAAACTGGTGTTTAATACGTTTAGAGCCACTTAACCGATTCGAATTAAGCCCTTTTAATATGCAAAGTGTTTTCATCATCCAGCGATGAATGGTGGCTGTCAATGGCTTGATTAAAAATAAGCATCGCCTACAAATTGATTTTGATTAGAGTTAAGTTATTGGGTTTCTATGCCACCTCTCATGCATCCACACCAAACTCTGCATCGAGTAGGCAACGGTCAGTGAAAGTATGAACACTTTAAGCGTAACCACAAAACATAGCAAAAGAATCGGTTCCGGGCCGGCGGGCCGTGTGAGAACGCGAGTGCGGCGGGGGTCGGCGAGGGTTGGGGATGACGGTGGGGAAATGGGGGCCGGAAGCGCCTGTGCTGGATCGCACCACGCACCTGTGGGAATTCTGCTCGCAATTTGAATACACTCACTCGATACCGTACAGAGCGTCGCCTTGTGACTTAACGCATCGCTTATCTTTTAATTATTTTATTAGACGCGAACCGGTTTTATTTAATAGCAACCATTCACGAACCTAATCGAAAAAGATAGAACGTTAACTGTGTCATGAGCGGAGTCGAATGCAAAATTCACGAAACGTGTACTTTTAGTTGTCATTCGGGCGCTCAGCGAAATGAACAGTAGTCGGCGGAGCAACAACTTTTCAACCGTGACCTAAGCGATCGTTCGCCAAAATGAAAAACAGTGAGGAGTGTTTACCCCGACTTTGAGTCGCTCTAGTAGAAACAGTGTGATATTTATGGATCTTATTTAGTTATAAAACTCTGAAAGAACGTTGTGAATAGTGCTCAAACGAAACAGAAGAACCCGCGGCAGACCCATTCGAGGCGACGGCGACCATCGCAGGCATGGGAATCAAAGTCATGATGAAAGCTTTCAATAAGCCGAAAGGTGAGTGAAACAAGCGGAGTTAGCATTATATAGAGCACATTGAGTACTTAAAATAATAGAGCCCGAAGGTAAGTATAGGTATTGCACAAAGCTACACACCAGTGCCGGTTGTGAAAATCCAAAGTGATGATACTTTACTATACCCGGTGACGCAAGCAGACGCAACGCTCTTGGTTTCGCCTGCACTTGTCCCAGATGCTAACCCGCCGTGACCGAGCAATATATGAAAACAGAAAACGTATTGTTTTTGTATACAGCGGCGCGCATCACTTTATGATATGAGTTTTGTTTTATTTATCTCGCATTAACGATAAAGGCTAATAAATAGTAGCATTTTTAAATATATGTACCTCCAAGTAAAGTTAGTTCCTTATCAAATGGGCTCGTTTATGCAAGCCGCTCTCATTACTCTAATTATGATGTATTGCTCTGATGATCTTGAAAGCGAACACCTCGCCAACGACCGTGATTATATGAGTTTGTTTACTTACACTGCAGGATAGCGTAAAACGGGCTATTTTCTGATGCTTAATTACATTCGCCTTATTCTTTGCAATTTATTTTAAACCTATGTCCGACGCAGTATTAACGAACGATTATTATTATTACAAAGCTTCCCTAATATGAGGTTTTAAAAGTGCAGTTGAGTGCGGTAGTAAATTGTGGTGAAATGTCGTTGAATCGTATTTCGATTTAGAGAAGATGTGATTTGCTCCGCCATGTATTGTTTAGCTGCCGCGAGTCGAGGAGTGCGGGGGCGGCCATTCACGCCGCTGATTGGCCCATCCGGTGCGCGCTCAATGAGATGATGCGCCTGAGCCGCCTCTGTCATTGAGCTGAGGTCTCTCGCCTACATTTATGATCGTTCTAAACTTGGCTATATCTACCGATAGTTAATTACTACAAAATCGCGTTCAGAATTGAAAACAGAGCACGCGCCGTTTGCGTCATGCAACGATCAAACAGAAAACAATGCTCGGCAAAAATGGCGAGAGCTGTTGTTTCTTCTTCGGTTTAAACTCATGTTTTCCTCAATTTAAAATTAATCATTCAAGAGGTTACTTTATTAAACTGTATGTATAAAAATAAAAGCGGCGTGCGGTATTCATTCGACAAAATTAAAAAAAAGAGAAAATTTAAAGTTTTAGGTGTCTCGTGACAAAGTGACCAACTGAAGAAGTGTTCCACCCTCCGTCAACACCTGTTGCAGCCGCATGGGGCCGCACTTCAACAGACTGATCCTCCAGTAGGGCTTGACATGGGTTGTAACCTGAGACGTTACAATCAACAAGACGTTTCAATCGGTTAACTACTGGAAGGTACAATCCACATTTGAAGGCTAAATGTTGCGGGCATTATTTTGGTGGGCAGCGGGCCGCATCTCCTGCCCATTGTGCCGTTATCTACGCTATTCACAATTCGGCCCACACCACAGATGTGGCACCACAATTTAGCATTCGATTCAATACTAAAACAATGAACGTTCAGCAATTATAGTGCATTGACAAAAAATTGCTAATTTTGGCTTCCATTATAATTTAAATTTTAAACTTGATTTGATTTACTTTAAAATCTAAGTTATTGTACAGTACAAAAGAGAAAAAGCTTCGAATTTGAATGCTACAGAAAAGTGGGAAAAAAAATTACGACCAAGATTCCTTTAGAAGTCATTTTCTGCGATGCGTGTTCGCAAAATAACTTCTACAAAATACACATATATTTCATGAAGTTTTACATTTATGCCACCAGAAATGAGTCCGATCACAAATACGACAATTAAACCCAAATCTCTCCGTTCACATTACTATAATTAGGGAAACGGAAATGTTGACACGCTTTATATGCGAGAACATTGCATTTTAAAATTAATAGTGCTGTATATTCACGATGAAATTACAACTTAAATTTGTGTTAAAAAATATGTGCGTCTCTATACGTCCAAACATTCACATACAAATTTTCTTTAGAAAGAAGCTTTTGAAATCAAAAACAAAACACAGACAGTTAGTGAAACTAAATTGTTGCTTGCACGTGACCAAACAATAGCATATATGTACTATATGGTTTACATGCGATAATTCCTCTACATCTAATTAATTACATAATTAATTTGCCAGGTGTGCGCTGCACGGTGCGAATACGTCATCTTTTATAGGAATTAGAATGTTTCTCTTCCCCTTAAGTTCCGTTTATAGACTAATTGTAGATTATAGTATCATTCAATGAAAATTTAAATTGTTATAAGTAATGCGCTTTAAGAAATGGAAGAATCGTGAATCTTGTTTTGACATTTTTTTTATAATACACATTTGAATGCTATAAAACAAACGTGCGACTGAAACAACCAGTCTGGCAACTCCATAAATAATAATGACGCCTTTAACCTTTGATAAATTAACCAGAGGAACTTTTATCCAGGAACCTGAAATCTCTTTCTCGTGTTTTACAATCGTCCAACCTTTTAACCGATAGTCGGTGAGTTGGTAGTCTGGAACCGTCCTCATTACTACGGGGATGATTATAAAATATACTTTGAAACATATTTAAATTGATCAGAACGATCCTCCTAGATGAGAGCGGGCACCGACCGTGGGATTCGAAGAGTACAAATCTCTACATCTCAGAACTGGTCGGCAGGTGTGCAAGCGCACACGGCCGCACACCCACGCACACACGCGCGCAAACCAGACGCTCTTATGAATGAACCAAAGTACCAACCGGCACAAGAACGCCGCTTTATCATTGATTTATATTAAAAATCAAATAATTATTTGTTGTAGAGAAATACCGTGGATGAAGTAATTAAATGTCCGATAATCATCTCTGTTGATGAGTTTGTCGTCTGATTAAACGACACACGCCGCGACGACTCAAATTTGTGTGTTAAGTGTTTGTCTACTTTGAAATACCGAGTTCATTATTTTCACTAATCGTTTTCGTTTCTCTTTGATAGCTGCGAGTATTAGGTTTTTTATTAAGCGAAGTATGTAATAATAAACAATTTTCTACGAATACAGAAAATTGCAAGTAAGGTAATTGCTAAACACTCGTTTCTGTTGCAGACATCCCGTCGCAGGTGCCACCCCTGACGCCGGGCACCAACAAGAAGATGGCCGAGGCGCTGAAGGCTACCTTCGCCTCCTGGGAGAAGGAGCAGCTGCGCCTCGGGGTACCTAAAGGTGTGTTATTACTCTTCTATTTGAACATAATTTAGGGAGGACTATACGGGAGCGTGCCAATTCTATTGATTTCATCTTTGATTTCATACGTAGCTTTCATAGACAACGCTTTGATACAATATCTCATAACTCCATATAGAAAGCCAAAAAAAATATCTACAGCGGACTTCCGTTTAATGGTACATACTTATCTTGGAGTAAGACAAGGCGATCCTCTGTCGCTAAACCTTTTTAAGCGGTACTACAGCTTACTTTTGATGACATACATTGGCCAGCAAATGGAATCAGAACAAATGGGAGGAGGCTAACTCACCTAAGATTTGTTGATGACATCGTCATTTTTGCCGACCAGTGGCAAACTAGAGGAAATAATAATCACACTGAAGCGTCAACGTGGGATTCATATTGAGAACCAAGATAAAACCAAAATAATGACAAACAGTAGAACTACCAACATCAATTTATAGCGCAAGCCATTAGAATACGTAAACAACTTTGTATACCTCGGAAAACAAATATCATTCAGTATCACTAACGAAGAAGAAGAAATAGAACGGCGAGTGAACGTTGGATGGAAAAGATACTGGAGTCTAAAGGAAATCCTAAAAGACACCTTCCCCCTGCGTCTCAAGAAGATGGTAATGGATACATGTATCCACCGATTTTGACCTACTGCTGCCAAACATGGACATACAAAGCAAAAATAAACAAAAAACTAGCTAACTGTCAGAAATCGATGGAGAGAAGCATACTGAAAATAAGAAGAATGCAAAAAATTAGAAGTAAAGATATAAGAGCCAAAACCAACTTAATAGACGTACTTTATCACGCTCGTACACAAAAATGGCGATGGACAGAACACCTACAGAGGTACAAGAACAACAGATGGACATAGAAACTACAACATGGGAAGGGCCTGCGGGAAAAAGAAATAGAGGTCACCCAAGGGACAGATGGATCGACGAGATAATTCAAGTAGCTGGTAAAGACTGGAGCGGAAAAGCAACAAATAGAAAAGCACGGAGTAAACTAGAGGAGGCCTTTACCCTACATGAGGTTCCAATGACATGGTTTTAGATGAATAGTTATAAGATAAAAATGTTAATTAAGGTTGTTGGAAATAATTAATGGGCTTTATTATTTTAACGGATTGAGTATAGATTCGAATTCTCCCTCAATTGAGTCGATTTCAACTAAATCACGTTATCGTTAACCACCAGCCGTGGTGGATCATAGAGCACAGATCGGGTGGGTCAGAGGGTTGTCGTTCGGGATCGGCGGAAATGCATGTCTAGTCTGCTCCGTGTTTATTTGCACTTCCGCCCATCTCAAGAACTCTAAAACTAATTTATGAACATAAAAGGAATTTAAAACTCGCTTAGACTTATTACGGCTTTGTAAACAATTAAAACGGAATGATAAAAGTTAATTATTTCATTGCTGTATTGTTACGTATCACTTGTTTTTAAACTGAAAATAATTTGCATACTTTAATAAGCAATCGACCTTCCTTAGCTTAAACGCGATTTTTTTTATCTAGTAACATGTTAGATAAGCACTCCACCAGGCCAAGGTTTCCGAGAGACCGAAGCCTAAGTTGTCATTAACGAAGAAGGAGGCTTCTGATTGCTTCTATAAAAAGGACTTAGAGCAACTCTTCCATCGCATTTCATTATTCCCAATAAGTGGGAACAGCCAAGTTACAATAAAATAAATATTTTTTTAGCAGAATCAAGTCGCAGTTTTGTATGCTTTTATAGTTGGAACTCTTTGTGACGCACGTGTCAAACAAACAAAGCATTAGCGATATGTATAAGATCTTTATATTCATATTATAAAATTTTAGAACTAAAAGCTCTTAGAACTAACCCTGATTTGGTGACGATAAAAAATGTCCGTATAACCACAAATAAATTATTCCATCCCTACATATAAGTAGGTATATATAGTTATTTGTCAATTTCTAGTAAATAGCAAATACTTGTCGAATGATTAGTAAAAGTTTGAAAACGCCTAGTCACCTCATCAGCAGTGCAGAAGCAGCAATAAACGGCTGCCGGCGGTTGAGAGTCGTAATTAAAGTAATTATTTGTTATTAGTCCGCTCTCGTCCCGCTTTTCGCTCGGAAAAAGTGAAGCTGCGACCCACACCGCAATCTGAAAATACCACTGCCACTTAACTGCATTTGTGTCGGCCAGCTTTCCACCTTAGCTCGGATTTTTCTCGCGAAATAATCGAGTGATCTTTAAGTAATCGGTTGTGCTCGGAAAGCCTCAGGATTGGGTAAACAGTTTGATCATCTTCAGCAATAATAGAAAACACTTAAGCGGTGGAGCCGCGAAGGTCGCGGACTTCCTGCGCGCCGTGAGGCAAGTTCCGGAGTTGGGTAACGGAACGCCTCACTAATCGTTCCTCTTGCCTCATATTGGATACACATTATTTTTCCATTTGCCCTTCAATTGTTTTGTTCCTTTGTTCTGCGATGCAAATTAATGTTTTCGGTTTTGATAAAATTCCTATACTTATTTTGCCTGCTACTGCCACCAGATCCTCGCCAATGGAGTGAGGCGGCGGTGGCGGCGTGGCTGCGTTGGGCGGCGCGGGAGTTCTCCTTGGAGGGCGTCGCGTTGCAACAGTTTGCGCGCGCGCAGGGCAAAGACATCTGCGCCATGGGGAGAGAGGAGTTCGTGGCCCGGGCGCCGGCCTTCATGGGAGACATCCTGTGGGAACACTTAGAAATACTACAAAAAGGTAATACTTTTTTACAACTATATTACATCGCATCGAATGTCTGGGGCGTTTAAAAAATACTTTATATGTCAGACGTGGAGAAGGATCGGTCGCTGCTTGCCAACGTGCCGCCCAACATGTACGAGAGCAACGTGTGTCTGCCCGAGCTGCCCGACTACGTGCCGCCTCCTGCCCATCACTACAACAACAATAACAACACCGGTACGTATTTAACTCCTAACTTGCTTTGCCCCAATTGATCGATCAGTGTGGCATAGGGCAATCGTTGCTCGTTCATTAGCATTCTCAAATTGCTTTAACATGCCATAATTGTAATCGGTAGTACTGTCTGCTCATAAAGATATGCGCTTCTTATCTACGGTGGTAAAGTTACTCTCATTAAACTTCCATTGACGATAACCCGACAATTATTTAATAGTTACGACCCGATAAAACCATATACAACTGTAAGCAATTAACTCTGAACAACATACTTCATTGTAATCGTCAGATTTATTCAACGACTCGGCCGGTCTCGTCCATCTAGAAAAATTACATACATAATAAAAATTCACATCGTTCGGTGGCTGCGCTGTGTCACGTATAAAAGATCATTTCCACGAGATATAAAGCGGAGTTTAGTACGTTGTAAATCATCGCTGCGGGATGTTTTGACTGCGGCCGCGAACGAACAGCTACTGAAATAATAAATTAACTAAGAGACGGGATTTCTTGACGTCGCTACCACGGGTGGTCTATCGCTGCATCTAGACGTGTATCAGTCTGACGTGACCTTTCCAAGACTCACCACACAATATATGGACAGGGGTTAATATACCTACCCGAACCCATACAAGGAAATTAAAACTCATGTTATAATTTCTATTCACACACCGCTTCCATGGGGTTTGGTGTTGCGCCACCTTCTCCAACCCCCGAGAAGCGCAACGCGACCTTGGCGCGGTTTTTCCGCTCTCTTTCAGTCGGCGTACTCTTTATGTGTGTGTCATCTTCATATTTCATAACTGGCTTAAGCACACGTGCGTGACTGATTCTTGCTTGTACATGGCTGATTCTGTACTTATACGATTTTTATTATTTTAGTATATTTCGAGATTTCCATTATAATTTGAAAGTCTGAAAAGGCATCATCAGCTAAGCTCGGTGATCATGACGTGCTGTGTTACCTTCTCTGCACTAATCACTAATATCTATCTTATTAAGTGAACAAGTAGTTTTTGAAATATAAAAGTCTTAATTAAAAGAGATAAGATTAAAGAATATGTTAATGGCATCATATTTTGAAAAATTGTCTCGTTATTGCTCCGGTGATGTGAGATCTGAAGTTCCTTTGATCTTTATTATTTATTTTGAAACATTAGGATCATGTTTGTGACAAATTCTCAGATGTATGGTCCGGATCACGTGTTAATTATATTCTGATTAATTTGTCTAAAAATTTGTTAGTTTCATGTAATAATCTTTGGCAAATTGCTTTATTTATTTCCAAAGTGAGGCCACGTTCGCTTGACCACTTTTCGCGGCGGCATTGAAGTCTGCGTGAATGATAAAGACGCTCAAGGCGATGCTCCCCTTCCACGCACCTTCACCGCCCGCTCACAGCGGCACGGGCCAGTCTTCAGCAATTGTTCGGACGCGTTGTTACTTACCATTTGCCGTAGCTCCCTACGCTTTGAAAACAAACTTTCTTATAATTAGTTTCATAGAGAACGGAAGTCGAGGAATCGACTCAGTGCGTGCCTACGACAGTGATCAGTGCTAAATATGGCAAAGTTGGATTCCGGCTGAGATATTATGTTCTTGCATCCGAGCTCCCGCCAGAGGGACTCCGACGATCTGGATCCACTGTTAATTTGGCGGGGTGAGTGACAACGGGCGATCGATACCTCGTAGATGCCTATCGGGGTGCGCTACGGCTTTGGTGCATATCGTGCGGCGACTCGAGCGTAAAAAAATAATGCAATCGGTTCGACGGCACGAAGGTCAATATAAAAAATCTCCAAATTAGGCAACACGGTACGAGGATTCGTGCAACGTCCATCCGCGCTGTCGCAAGCCGCGCATCCTCGGCTTGCGCACAAGCAGCGCTAATCGCCGGACGTGCGCCGCCGCCGCCGATTGCCCAACCGCTGCTGAGCGAAATGCTGTCTGAACTGAATAAAAGATTCCGAGGAAATGCCATACCTACAAATATTTGCAACATTTACAAATTTATTGGAATCTCCATTTGAAGTATTCGCGAGCCGAGCGATCTCCATATTTAATTCAGAGATCGTGAGTCAGATACTCGTTGACCAATCGAGATAAATTGTATTAGCATACGCGACAGCGCCGGGAGTAAGACAGAAGTTGGGCAACCCGCGAAACGCCTTGTGCCCTTTTAGCCGACGATTTATCACTCGGCTCCGCCCAGACACCGTCCCGTTCAATTATAATGCACCTTAAGAGACTTTTTTACTTTTTCATACAATTAAAGAAAAAGCTAGCAAGGTTCTCATTTATACGCACAAAAAATCTTACTTCATTAATTCAATTAGCACAAACTAGCAACTAAAACCGCGTATAAGGCTATAACCGAAAGGATTTTCAATCCACCTGTCGAACTACGAATATTTGTTTTATAAAAGACATAAAGATTAGGCTGCATTTAAATATATATCTCATTTCAGTCGGTAAATAAATGTATTTATCGATCTATGTAAACCGTTTCTCGTGAATGGCACAATGGCGAAGCGCGTGCGCCCGTAACTTGATATCAATGATCTAATATAAGTTACGCGTCACTCGGGCGTCAACGGGAGCCGTCGATAGGAAAATATTGAGCTTTCTTCGATATCAATAAAAAGATACGTGTCACTCGAAGCGGCCACATCCGGGAACCATTGTGCTTCAACTGGCTTCCGGTGCAACCCGATACACTCCTGCGCACGTGCGGACCTTTTCAAATTACGTAAATCGGCACAATGCATGAATTAGAACAGAAAATCAAAGTTAATGAATTTCTCCTTGCTTTCTTATCTACTACTCTAACCTGACAGCCTTTGAGGATCTACTTTAATATAAAAGGAGACATCTCGATCTAATAATGAAGTAAATGGAACATGTTGATCCATTGTTAAAAAAGGGTCCAAAAACATAATACAGTGTTAACAAGGCAGGCACGAAGGCAAGAAGGGCAACTCGAGGGTTGGCAGACGAAAAGAGCAAGGGTGCCGAGTATATTTATAGTGCTCACCGGCAGGAGCCCTTCAATGAGCTCTTAACGAGAGCCCTCTCGAAGCGAGATTCCTTTTTCAGGTGGCCTTGATTCGATTTGTAAAGTGATTGTGGATAATGCAAGTATTCAAATAAAGCGCTGCGCGGGGTCAGCCGAGTCACAAAGGGTTTGAATATTCAAAAAAGATCCCTATCGTTCGTATATTATTATTTTCGTCGAAATTAAACGTTCAGTCGCGATAACATTTGATGGTTCAATAAAATTTTATTCCCTTTTAATAACAACCGTCGAACCGTAAAAGTTAACTAATCGAAAAGTTATCTACGAGTTATCAATAATCGTTACGTGGACCATTATTTAGCGTGAAGCCCCCGCCTATGTACTGCAATATATACAATACACAACAATAGCTACAACAATAGAACGTCAGTATGGTTCATGGAAGTCTGCAAATAAATACAGTCAGTCAGATAAGACGTTATCGCGGCCACAGTTAACGCAGTCGTTTTCAGTTGTAATAGGCCGTCGCTCTGAATGCTAATCACTACTTAAACTTTACGTTGCCGGCTTAATATGTGAATAAAGTCCTTGATCCTCGCAAATCTGGCTTTCGTTGAAATTTAAGAAACGTTCATTGTTCGCGAATTACGCAGGTGTTTCAGCTCGCACCTAAATACGTTCGCACACGGCAAGTGTGGGAATTACGTCGAGCGAAGGAGTTTAGAGTAGGCGATGTTCCATATCGGTGTCGGGTTACAGGGCGGCTTCAGAGCCACAAAGCCCACGGCGGGCCGATTGAAGTGCCGAATTCAATTAATTGCGCTATTTGCAGAGCTCTGCCCATTGAAGGAATCCCTCGCAAAAACAAATAATTGCCGGAGACTTCATATCCGATATTGAGTTGCGCACGTTACACTTATAAGGAACATTTCGTTTTAATGTAAAGTCGAATTTTGTTCAATCTCTATTGTAGAATGTTCCCGAGAAGTGGGGACTTAACAATACTAAACGTACGTTTGAATTCTAAGAAACAATTAACTAATTACCGAGATATCAGTAACGATACATTGTTATGAACATGCCTTTTTAAAACACAAATCCTTTATTCGTAAAGCTATTTACGTATGACTGCTGTTTTTTTTATTAATGTGATATTAATCCATTTCATAAAGTATTGAACGGCTCCGTGCCAAAGTCCCAGTTTTTGTAAAACTAAATAAATGCCAATATCTTATCGGCCGGGGACGGACGGCGTGGGCGTTGTCCTTCATGGGGGCTGAGATATCGCTGTCACAACATCGCTCTGTTGGGACATGCGACTACTGTTTCTGCTCTTATCTACATTGTCATACGGCTAAACCCTGATAAAGGATTTCTACTAAAAAAATTGTTCACATTTAATGATCACTAGTAAAATGAGTCCTCGGTCGTTCTCTACATTGAATATACATATTAAATAATTATTAGAAGCGTCTCGTCCAGAGCCAAGAGGAATAAATAATAATTGGTAGGGGAAATGACGTCGCGGGCCCGAGCATGATCCAATTTAAAATACAGGCCACTGCCGTACTGTTTAGTGGGTAAGGTTTAGTGTTCGTCTCAAAGTTGTCGAAACCAAGCTAAGGGACATTTTAAATGGACTCAATCACTTTTGTAAGTCTGTTCTTTAAGACCGGATGCGTTCGTATAATTAAAACAAAGGTCATGAAAAAACTTTGGCCATTTATTAAGGCACTCGACGATTAGCATAATATGACATTTACATAATATCACTATAACTATTAGTAACATTTTTTTTCTTTTTTATTTAATAACAAAAATTAACTTAAAGTAAGGGCAATGTTTTAAATGATTTTACAGTGATAATAGCTATAAAAATCTATAAATTACCTATAAAGGTTAAAGCTGTGCAATGCGTCGCCTAGCGAGGGAGCTGCTTCATATTCGAAGCAGGGCTAGATATGTGATTGAATAGTATTTTTAAATTTCGACGCCAAAGGAATGAATACGAGTGGACTTTGTGCGATCGCCCGCCGCTAATATTACTACGCCTTTTGCGATCCATATTACGCATTTGCCATACGTAATTCACCCTTCTTTGTTGCCGACATTTGCATTCGTATGGAAATATCTGACAAATAGATAATCGAAATACCTGGGAAGGTAAATGAGTGAATTTTGACTCGACATACATTTGACTAAGCTTACTATAGGTACATAAAGTGTTTCAAATGAGGCAATTTCCTTCAAAAGACAATATCCCGTATATGTTTGTTTCCGCCGTACATTTGTTGAGGTATAGAAACCTCATTTCCCTCGTCATTTCCCGCAAAAGCCTCCCTCAATAATTCAATCTCGGCCTGGTTCCATCGTCGCTCTGTAAAACTTGCACTCACAACTTAATGCTGTTATGTTAATTTTATTATAAAACCTTTAAATCGCAAAAATGTTTGAAACAATTCACCAAAAATATTTAAATACTTATTGAGTTCCCATTATAAATCGTGTTGAAACGAAGTGTGCAAAAAGCTATCTTCCGTCGCGTAGCCGTCTTCGTCCGCTAGACAATGGCGGTCCATATCCGGTAGCAGTCGGCAGCACACGTGCTCAGGTGGGCATTATCCCGAGCTCCCTTGTCCCCGCTTTTGTGACCTTAGAGACCCACCCCTGGTAACTTGACCCGGTTTCAGCACCGCCTCTTCAAACCCTCCCAGTCCCATCCGATTCGTTAATTCTATGACAATATTAGAAATTGATATTTGCGAGCATACATCTGTCTCCTCGAATTTTACCTGCCGTCGATTTAAAGTGTTTCTTTTTAGGAGATAGGAATTAAGGTTTTCATTTATAAGCTAGTATTTGTAGAAACGAAATTTTCGAAAAAGTAGGACATTCGTGGAATATATATGACATAATTCTCCGCACTGCAAACATTATGACGATGTTCAGCCGCGACTCGTTCCCAAGTGTCGGTCCTCGGTCGTCGGTCGTCGGTCGTCACTCAAACAAAACAATAGGCGAGTCAAGGTCATTCGCGTCCAAAGTCATAATCATTACTGTGATTGCAGCTTACTTTGTCATTCACAACATTTATTTATACATTTTAAATTAACCATCCAGTTTATATTTAACTAAGTTTTTGGAGAACAGCCATTCACTTCTATGGAGCCACGTCATATTTTAAAACATTGTGGAAACCAAGTTAAGTTATTGACGATTTTTTTCTATAATTTCTACTGAGCCGGTGTAAATACAAAGTAATAAGTATTTAAACATTATTTTTTTCCCTTAGGAATTCTTTTAATTGTGACAATAATAGGTACGTTTATTAATTAAGAGTTATTTTCCTTGAATGATAACGCACAGGAAAAACACTTCTCTCGCGAAACATTCATTAAATTGTATCGTAAACAATTAAGTCACGATTGTTATAATCAACATTAGAGCGTATGCTAATTTTCACGAGTCTCGATTAGCAAAAAATCAACGGTCGTGCAACAGTTGGTCTCCGTAGCAGGTGGCGTGACAGGTCGCCACTCGGGACGCACACTTGCAGCCGGTCGGGCGAACTCGGCCGTCTTCGGGTGGCACAATACGCGGCCGCCCTCTCTAGATCCGCCCGAGGCGGAAAGCTCAGTCGACGATTAAGCGCAAAGTGGTACGGTTCGCTCGACTGGTGACGGAGCGCGTGTATTGCTCAACGTAATTACTATTTAGAACGGTGACAACTTTTTCTCGTGCGTTGAACGTTTCCATTCAGTTTCCTTTTAATTATTTTCAATATATTGTTATTTCCGTTTTAATTCAACAAGTGCGATTAAATGAGGCAATCGTAGTGTTACGGCGGTGCGCATCCGCCATGCTGCTAGTAGAGCCGCGAGAAGCCGCCGGGCCTCCCTGCGCGGCACCGATCCATCTCTCCATGTCCGCTGCCGCAAAACTCCACTTCTCAGACTACAGTGCTAAAGTGAAACCTTACGAAAACAGTGATACGGACAGCAGGTTGCACTACGACCAAACGCCAAACGCGGCCAGATTAGGTTACGAACTCCAAGGGAATAATTGCAACAAGTTGCAGTACGAGCATGGCAGACTTTCCTTTGATCCCGCCGTCGAGAGCGTTTGCACTGACCCGTCCTACATATTACCTACAGGTTTGCTTCTCCGCTTAATATTTGTTATTAAGACTATGCGGACTGCGGAATTCATTCTGCGAGACTGCACTTCTATTCGCTCGTCAAAGCGCTTAAGTAGATAATTTATAATTACAATACTTATAGACTAGTTAGTTATATACAGAATATTCACAAAGAAGTTTTCATAATCCTAAAATGAGTCCAATGTTTCTTTTCATTGGTTATGATCACTACTTTAGTCGGTATTGCCCATTCGATTATTAAAGTTGACGAGTCCATTCGTGCGAAGGCATAGAAGCCAACTTGTTATGATATCGTCGAGGTAAGAGTCGAGCTTCATTGAGAGCCGTGGCCGGAAGCACTCAGACGGCCATGTTGGATCCGGCGCGGGCGCACCTCGCCGAACTTCCGCCGCGTGAGACGCATAAAAAGCTCGTAGAGTATTGTCTCGTAGCCATAGCTTACATTTGCATACACAAAATACGTGAAAATAATGTGAACACTTCATCTACATACCATTATCGATATTACAATGAGTTGAATCATAACAGAGTTATGTTTCCTTCTCTTGTCCTTCGATAAATTAATTATTATTAGCGTTTCCTCAAGGCGACCGATTTGATGTATTACACCTATGAGTGTAAAAGCAGAGGAGTGCTGCGTCGCCAGTGCCAAATCGCTTAAATCGGTTAGCACATAGGTGTTTAACGGTGCAGGTCGACCACCTGAACGTAATCACTTCCGTCCTTTTACGGAAGCAAATCTCAATCGATCAGTTTACGTGCGTGAAATCGCGAATTACTTTTTCGAATCCGTTAGGTTTTTGCAAATAAAGAGACATTCATATATAATTTATGGTAGATCGATGATGCATTATTGCATTATTCAGCAATCAGAGATTGCGTATTAAGTAAAAATCTTTTCTAATATTAAAACAAACATATATAGTTTGTGTCCCACGGTGATAATAACGGTTCAGTAGTTGATAGTTAATTCTGGTTTCACCGATTCTCACGAATCTATCAATTAATTGCCGACGAAATCCGGTCAGAATAAATATCAATGAAATATGGTAATTAATATCATCTTTTGCTTTTAACAAGTTTACCTATTCACTTAACATGATAGGGTAATATCGGTGAGAATTGAATGCATTAATATTTTGTCGCGAAAATAGTTATCGCATTAAAATAACCGACTTCTATAAAAAAATACTTTACGCCGTGGAATAATGAAAAGATGTTAGTTAGCGCAAATTATTTAGTTAGCCACCTGTCTAACGCAGCTGGTGCGGACGACTATGCTGCGGAATGACTTTGACCTCTACTTAGATAGCCTCAATTTACGTACAATAACTTGCACCCCATAAAAAGGATACGTTGTAGCATCTACCGTCACAGTTCTGGAAATGACGTCGTGCCGCTCATTCGCATACACTTCCGCCAGCCGACTAGATTAACTCTGGAATCGCCTTCCTGTGCACTTCGTTGTAGTAACTATTCTTTCCTAGAAATTGCACACGTCTTTTAATAGAAACTTGCAATAAGTAGCGACGGACGGCTAAGCTGGCTGGCTTTTTGTCATTGCACTTGACTAAGAAGCGTTGCGGCATCAGTTAGGTAACTCATAATTTACCACAATTACATTTGTGCCTATCTGCCGCGTGGCTTTTTATGGCGATAAATGCTATTGACGTCACAATTCCGTGTCACGTCTGGCCATTGATGCGTCCGCGCTACTTCCGCTGTCGTAGCGCCACGACATCCTGCCTCGACACAAGAATTATAGTTCCTTCTTTTAACATATAGCCGTAAAAAGCTGGCGACGTTATATAAGTACGTATTATTAATGTAAACAGAATATAATAGCGCCAGCTTTAAATGTTGTCAGCATATGTTTCGAGGAGGGCAAAGTTTTATGGGTTCCCCATGTCATGCGCCGCGAACCCCGTACGGCAGGTCCCGCGCTGTTTTTGTAACGACCGACTCGTGCGCAGGTGTCAACACACCTGCCAAACTAACGATTTGAGGCTACATAGCATATAGCACTATCGCAGAATTTACATAGGGGTCAGTCTCAATTCGTACCTAAGACCATTAACTGGAATACCTATATCAAAAGTAATGCAACATTTAAATATACAAATAATTTATTATAAAATATCCCAATACATGCCAAGTAACCATCACCGTGTGCGTTTGTTTTTTGCTGCTAAACTTTAACTTAACAATGTAACTTGCATTCCTAGTGGAAATTGATCATTACTCTTTGCACGTTATTTTTAGACAGAAACAGCGACGCGTTCATTTAATGATTAGCAGCGTAAGACACATTTTATTAGCAATAAATATCGGAGATCTGCCGTTATGATTGCGATGGATCTCGTCCAGGAAAATCAGACGAAGTTCTTTATTTATAAAACAAGTTGAGGTCACGGCTCGAGTTTTTGATTGAAAATTATGCGAACAGTTCGTGCTAATAAATTATTTAGAACTCAATGAAAATTCAGCACGTACCAACTCTTCGGACATATTTCGAGTAAAAAAAACAATAATTATGTTTGATAGAAATGGCGAAGAATGGCATCCGGCTGGACATTTGTATATTTAACATTTCCTGTCGAATGATGCTCCAATTTTTAAGTTTGATTTAAACTCTCGCGACGACAGCAATTTCCTCTTATTTCGACGTTTTCCCACGTCTCTCTTTCAAATTGTGCCTATTACATGCAACGCACGTTTTCAAAATTCCAAACTTATTTTGGGATGGAATTACACAATTTCCAATTAAGTTATGTATGCTTAATTAAAAATTTCATCGTTAATGAGCTGCGTCTGTCAAAATAGCGGCACACAGATGACATCCAGCCATCGTCGGGAGCTCACCTGCGCCGGCGGTCTAAATTAAAAATCATATTCGACTTCCGTTTCAGATTAGGAATTGGCGCAGTGAACTCATTCCTTCTGAGCAAAGTACGGAAACCTCATTAATTAAAAAGCAGATGATTTTAAGATGTTTGTGTTAACACCGATTCACCTTCCTATAGGGTAAAACCGGGATAGATGCCCCACTTTTCGAAACTGTTTCATTATTTGAATACCAAACATATTTGCTTAGATTGACCCTGTAATATAGTTAGTTTAATCATTCATAAAGCTTTAGAAACTGTATTTAATTACCTAACCATTACTGGTTTTGTAAAAATGTAATTCTTGCGAAACACATTTTTTGGGGATAGATGCCTACCTATATGGATAGATGCCCCACTATAAAATCACTTAGGAGGATAGATGCCTGTGATGCGGGATAGATGCCTTTTTAAATAATCGACAAGAATACATAATCAAAATGTAATATTTATTTATTATCTTCATGTGTAGGTAATATAAAATGCTTAACCATAATTATATTTATGCATGTCTTTAACAAAAAACGCAAAAAAACTGTTTAAGCGATAACATATTAAAATTATCATATAGAATCATCTCAAACGAAACATTCCCGTTTTAACGTAGAAATAATTATTTAACAATTATAAAAATCAACATATTCTTATTACATATTATTTATATCTTAACATATTCTTATTATTAACATTCAGTCTTGTTTATCTTAGATTCTATTTGTTTCTTTTTCTTGCCAGCAATATCCCTTTTTTCTTTTATTTTTTCTCTAGAATTGAGAATATCTGCCGATTGTTTAGCTCTCCTTGCTAAAGTCAGAGGAATTTGTGATATTGGTGATGCTTCGACTAAAAATGTAGATGTTTCTTTTTTTTCGTTATCTAGAGTCACTTCTTCTCTGCTAAGACCTTTCGCCCTAGCGACAGATAAACCTTCTGCTTGCCTAATAGACAATTCTGGATTTCGCTCAATAAAGCTTTCGAACCATTAATTCCCAGCTATCTGGTTTTCATTATCAAAATTGTGTTGAATCTGCTGCTTTTCGGCAAATTGGTATGCTAACGTACGCATAGAACGTCTATCTGGGGGAAATACCGCGTCGCTAAGCTTCAAAATGTGCGCTACCAACCTTTTTTCGTGTTTAAAACCCAGGACAGGATGTTTTCCCAAAGTCAACTTAGTTTGGTTTTTAATAGCGTAACGCCTTTGCAATATTCTGGATGGAATCCCAAATTGCCTGGATATTTCATTGATCCCCAATTCTTTTTTATCCAATTCATGAAAAGCTGACTGTAGCTGCTCTGTTGTCCAAGAAACTACTCGAGCTCATACGGCCTCCTTTCTTTTGTATTTCCTTGGCATGGCTCACCTACAATAAGCAAAGTAAGTATAAATAAAACACTGTATCTACACTCATTTCATTACATTCGAAGTATGAAATTAAAGATGGATACATTTTTTTTGTGTTTTCTAATATTCTACTATTAGGAAATACCAAAATATTCACGACTATGACTTTTAAATACTTTGATAAGGCTTTTGCAGTATAGAGGGATAGATGCCCCTAAAGTCAACTATCCCTTGTAAACTCGGGGCAACTATACTTTTCACTAGGGATAGATGCCTTTCAATATTTTATAAATAAAATAAATGCAAACATCAGTGATTGACTCTTAAATGTGTTCTCAAAGAACCAATGTATTAAAACTATTCAAATAAAATGTAATCATTTAACTGTTTATAAAGATATGGAATAGTGAATACTTACGTTTGAAATTTTGAAGCGTTCGTCGCGTCCGCTGCAAATGTAATTCGACACACAAGGGAGAAACGTCACTCTAGCACAATAACTCTTGCATCACCGAGATGGTCAGTGCATGTGGCGTGTATGTAAACAACGAATTTGCTGTTTCGTTCTCTGGAAGTTGATTTTTTAGAAACGAGGCATCTATCCCAGCGGGGCATCTATCCCGGTTTTACCCTATGGAACAGGACACGTTCGCAGGAGGTAAATTAAGTCTCGTGAAAATGGTTGAGATGATGATGATAGTGATATCTAACAGATAATGTCAAGCCGAAGCTGATGAAGAGCTCATTAGAGATAGGGTCATGACTAATCTGGTCCGAGTATTGAGAGCTTTTAGGGCCGCAAAGGACGGACAGCTCGTTCCGCGCCAATAGCCGACGAGCTCGCGACCTTTCGACCTGGCGCGCGGGGCGTGGCCGCGCCTCATTGGCCGCCCCGCCCCGCGCCACCCGCCGCCACGCCCCACCGCCACTGCACGATCTTTGTTATATTAGATAAAACGCTCATTTATGTCATAATTATTTTATTCCGCCTAATTCCTCTCGTCCACGAAGATTGCGATGTAAGATATCGCTCAATATAATAGATATACATGCGTCGGATCGTCCCTTAACATAATATAATTATTCTTGTCTCGTGGTGACGTACGACAGGTCAGAGGTCAGTGAGGAGTCCCGCGAGAGTGCTTTGCCTATTCTTAATGTTTTGGAGCAGATTTATGTTCGCCGCTGCGACGACTGCAGGGAATTGTAATGAGCCGCCGCTGCTTCATTAAAATACTCGCGTTCGTCGATTTGACGCCGCAAAGTGATTTGTTTACGTGTCTTTGTTCTTTGCATCGTTAAATCACTTTCGTGACGTTGAAAGAACTTGGGTGTTTTTAAGTTTGTTAGGAATGTTACTTGGAGCGTGAAATATTTGGACGGTTTTTCACGATAGGAGCAACACACTGCTTTAACAGCTGACTACCTCGTACCTATTTCTTTTAACTTTATTTTATATCACATTTCCAACTTTTTACTTTATTGAAAATTTTTAAAATACTATTGTAAAACTTTTATCGGATCCTGCTTTTTAATAATATTAATCCGTTGATTTTATAGTCATGCAAATGTCATATTAATTATCATAATATGTAATAAGAACACATTTATCACAATGTAACATTAACACATTATCATAATGTGTTTTTTATATACTTAGTTGTAGTCAAAACTTATGGTCTAAGCACATAAAGATTTATCTGCCAATATGTAGTTTGATGAAACTATTTCGCGTTTATGTTCTATAATCTATAGCTATGTGTATCGCAAACTGTTGTAACAATAGATTACAGAGCGTTTGCGTGTCAGTTGAGTGGTGTACCAAAGACCGAATCTTGCGATGGGCAACAACAAAAGCACGCATAGAGACCGTGGGAATAACACCAAAGTCATTATAATGATTAAGTAGGTAGGTAGGTACGATGATTTAAAAAATATTAACCAAAAGGCAGGCAATGTAGTGACCGCGATGACTCGAACATCGAAGCGATCACACCTAGGTGTGCGATTGTCCCAAAATGAAATAATCATTAACGTTGTGTCTTCGTAGCGTTCGTGTTCATCGCGTACTTTAGATTGCAAGTGACAGTCGACAGATGATAAATAGATTATGTATGAACGGTAATCGTGTGAGTAGTGAGCTGTGACCGGCCGGCCCCGTATAATAATATATGACCGAGCTGATGCAATTATCCAATCACTGGCAGTTCACGCGACGCCGCAATGATTCGAATTGAATTACGAAAGGATTTCGTCTTTACGACCAGCTCTTTGGGATTTCAGTTCTTTAAGTAACTGGCATTGCATACGACATCGGTCCTTAATACGACACATACCAAAGACACATCCCACTTAAGGTTATTCTATGAAAGAAAAAAAATAGAGAGCGCAGAGAAGAAGGTAATATCGTTGATTTCTATATAACTGTTAAAGGGAATAATATTTTTATTATTCAGTAGACCATATTCCTTATGCATCGCTATTGCGCAGTGTGTGTCGGTAAAGCGACCCGTGGCAGCAGCGCAGGCTCTGTTGAGCGCGCGGCCGCAGTCCGCAGAACAAAGGGCGCGCCGTGAACCGCGACCGTCACGGCTCGCTGCCCGCGCACACCGTCACCAGTTAACTCACGCACACCATCACGCACAGACACATCCACACCCGCATCGCTCACCACGTGCCCTTGAACCGGCCGTATGCGAATACATTCCGCAGACGTATCTGATAAAACCTAATCGGTTTCAGGAGGCTACACTACGGGCGGCCCCCGCGACGGCGGCGGCTACTACGGCGAGAGCGGCGGCCCACCCCCGGCGCCCACGGCGTCGTCACCCCTCGAGGAGTTCTACCCCCCGGAGTACCCGCCCCCCGCGGCCCCCGCGCAGCCCTACCTCGACGACTACTATCACCACGCTCATGCGCACACGCAGCCCCTCATAGCGCACGAACACAAATACCAGCCACACTCCTACACCAAGCCCTATCCTAGAAGTGAGTAAGAGTTGGGCAATGCTGCACGACCCACCGCGAGACTATTGCAGAGAACCGACGATCACTAAGATGGTGTACATTTTTAACCTTACAATTGGGGTTACAGCGACGGGCGCGCGTTACGGCGAGGTGTACGGCGAGGCGTATCCGGAGTACGGCGGCGCGTGCGCAGAGTGGGGCGAATGGGCGAACGAGCAGCATCCGCTGCCCCAAGATAAGCTGCCCTATCCCGCGACCGGACCTTGTTTCACCGGTAAAGAATCCTAATAAATACCCACCTAACCGTAAATATTTATATCGCATCGCCGGTCTCTTAATAATAAAAGTTCGGGGCTCGCTCAGCCCGTCCGGATACAATCATGCGGTACATCGTAAAGCAAGTTCGGTTCACGTGTGCAGGGTCAGGTCCCATCCAGTTGTGGCAGTTCCTGCTCGAGCTGCTCACGGACAAAAGCTGTCAAGGATTCATCTCGTGGACCGGAGACGGCTGGGAGTTCAAGCTCACCGATCCCGATGAGGTGCGTACGCTCGACATTTTCATTTTCTTATTCCTTGACCGAGCCGAAAGCCGAGAGTAATGTGGCGACGCGTGGCAGGTGGCGCGGCGATGGGGCATCCGCAAGAACAAGCCCAAGATGAACTACGAGAAGTTGTCCCGCGGCCTTCGCTACTACTACGACAAGAACATCATCCACAAGACGGCGGGAAAGCGATACGTCTACCGCTTCGTGTGCGATTTGCAGAGTCTGCTCGGGTGAGTCTTCGGTTCATCGTGACGGCGACGTTCCTCTTTCGTTACGCCGCTGTCGGCTGTACTACTGAGAGTAGTACAGAGACCTAACGTGACGCGTTGGTTTTGCAGGATTTCGCCGGAGCAGCTGCACGCGATGTACGAGCCCAAGATGGAGAAGAAGGACGACGACTGAGCCCATCTCCGTCGCACGCCTGACGCCTGACACCTGACACGCTGACACACAACATTCGACAACCGACCCGCATCGATAGCCAGCATCGCTTCTTATTTATTCCTCGGACTCGATCGAGGCGATCGGTCGTTTAATGAAACGTTACTCTTCGCAGACGAAGTCGGATTTGATCTCATTCGTGAATGTCGCGTGGAGATTCGCGTCGCGAAACCCGTTCACCGCCGTGCCTTAACCCGCGATCGTCGTCAACTCTGCCGAAAGCCGATTCCGGTATCTCTATCGAATGTGAAATTTATACATAAATAGATAAAATAGTGAAATTCAGCTATCGATTAACAATACTGTAAATATAAGTTAAATTTGTTACTTTATAAAAATTAATTAGCTATTATATTATATTATAGTAGACGATAAGTGTTGTACGTTTGGTTCGCAAATTGTTGCAATGTGCGGTTAAGCTGATAAGATATGTGATGGACATAACTAAATTTTATTACTTATCGAAGAGTCCAAAGACCGCGCGAAGCTTTCGTCCGCCGAGAGGCGTCCGATCGATCGCCGGATGACGTCACTTGTCCTGATCTCGTGGTAAGGGATTGTAATGTCTTACTAGTTATGAAATTAATTAGTTTTATTATTTTCAATTTTTATAGCTCCTAGCGTAAACCGAAGATATTTCGATAAGATTATTTTGTAAAGTATTATTCCTCCATCAATATTATACCGAGGTGATTGCTTTTAGTCGTAATTCTCCAAGTTATTACTTTTATACAAAGGTGCTGAGTGTGTGAGGTGGCTGTTTTTTCCGGCGATGTCTTCCCTTTTATTGTAAATTGTGCGTTAAAACCCCCATGAGATGTTCTAACTACCGATCAGTTAATGTAAGTATTGATGGAAGATTTGAATTTAAAAATATATATATTTACGAAAAGGTTGTTGTTTCTTTTCAAACGATCAAATCAAGTTATATCTAATAGATATTTTCCCTTTGCGATTTCATATATGTAGTTACATTATTAGCATTATATCTTAATGTATAAAACAAATTTACGTTACATATCTCTTATGTTATTATATCTCTTTTTTGGTGGATACTTTTCCGCTGCGAAAATATCGAATAACAATAAATTTATTAATTTCACGAATGCAAATGCCGTGTCATCTGCTGACAAAACTACGCACCATATTACATATAATTCGTATCGGTTGAAGAAATTCCTATCGTGAGGTGAATGAGCATATGCATTACCAGGCTTTGATCTTGATCGAAGACATGTGTTACCGCATCTAAAAATAGAAAAAAAAGAGAAAAGTGGCCTAATGTGTATTCTTCTTTCGTAATGGCAAGCAATAAAACATTTCTGTATTTGCAAAAAAAAAATTGTATTAATATTATTACCTTAGTAAAATTCTAAATTAAGTTTAGGTAACTGAATTTAACACGATATTATTAGACAAGTTCGCCGGGTCATCCTAGTTATAAATAACAGTGAATACGGTAGGGGCGAGCATAAACTACCTGCCGAGTCACAGGTGAAACGTCCTGTAATACGGTGGAGTATCTGGTGGCTCAGTTACGACATGGCGGATAAGTACCGCAGTTAATTAACTGCTGCCCTGCGTGTGTGGAGCATAAATTGAGCAACATTATGCGGGACTTGCTAGGTTTGTATCAGGTAAGACAAGAACGGGCCCTTCGGCTAGGTCACTTGTAACTTCTATGCCAGTACCAACATGTGTTATGTTACATGACAAAATACAGAAAGACCCGAAACTTTTCAGTGCGGTTCTTAAAAACGTCGTGGGACTCGATAACGATTATCAACATGTACGGCCAAAGGCTGACACACTCGTTCCAAATCTAATTCAAACAACGAAAGAACCAGAAAACAACCACTACCGGAAGACTTTGTAGACCGCTATATTTATGTTGGGCAAAACATGTCACTGGGATGTGGGTCAAGAAGTAGTCG
This sequence comes from Pieris rapae, assembly GCF_905147795.1. Classification (NCBI taxonomy): domain Eukaryota; kingdom Metazoa; phylum Arthropoda; class Insecta; order Lepidoptera; family Pieridae; genus Pieris; species Pieris rapae. The sequence continues at coordinate 12,766,810 of NC_059509.1, read as the reverse complement.
AGAGTCGTATTTCGCAGATGGGCAGCATTTGTAGCACTCAAAAAAAGACCTTCGATTAGTGCGTCTTGTATCTCACAACGCTCGACCGAAGCCTGCGGGTCGCGCAGCAGTCGATGAAGCATTGGCATCTCACTTATTGATCGCTTACGAAATGAGGCCATTTGTGACAAAAACAGCGTGAGTAACGTAGTAAGGCACAAAACGCATGGACCAGAACCAATTGACGACATCGTCAAGGAGGTTGATTCCCAGTGCGGGATGTACTGCATAGAGATGGATGAGGCCTGCGTCCAGAAATAAATAATAATTATGAAAAGTCAACACCACATATTGTTTGTAATGTTTAATAAACATATAAACTCTGGCTTAACAGATTCATATCCTTTACTTCACTCGGTCTAGGTCTGAAAGAAAATAGAAACCTGACGTAATAATAAATATACTTACGAGTCAATAAATATTAACACAATCTTATTCTACTTACGAAAACGTTTCGCTCTATCCTTCTCACATGCTCACTTAAATGTCATTGATTGTGGCTCGGGCTCGGGTTGTCTCTCTCCTTAAAATATGGCGAGGGGCCGATGGCTGACCATGCGTCATACTCGTGAACGGGTGCTACTTGTGGTGATTGGTCGTACATGAATTGGTGTATGCGGCGATATTAGTTGTTTATACTACGTATTTGCGTGTTGTTCTTACGAGTATGTAAGTGCGTGCTCCTATTTCACCATACCTCCTGCTGATAGAGGACAAATCTATGTTTTTAATTTATTTTATTATTCTTTATTACTGAAGTGTCATATGGAACATGGTGTAATGGTTGCAGCTCCTTACAAACATTGTGTAAAAAATACTTGGCGATTAAAAAGACTGGCGGAGAGTTTATTGCTAGTTCTTCTCTTCCGTTCTACGCCCTTGATTTGAGAACTGGCAGTAAATGTAAAATATGAATAAGAATATTTCTTTTTTTTTTGACGTTCATAAGTGTACATTATGTTACCTATATGAATAAATGATATTTGATTTGATCATCTATTTAACCAAACGGCATTGACACCTAAATCTTCCAACATTATAAAAGGTCCTTCTGCATCAATATATTTTTGCTTATGAATTATGATTCCTGCCATATACATCGCTTCTTGTGCTGTTCCTTCTCTTTAAAAGGAGCATCAAATTAAACACTGGTCCGAATGGGATTCTGGCAGCTTTGGATTTGACGTTAGATAACAAAATCGATCGCACGATACGGTATCGCATTGCTAACGGAAATTACGGAGTAGGTATCAAAGCTGGCCTTTAAACAAAATTATTTTGCGACAGGCGTGACCCACCAACGCATTCCAATTGCATTTGTATCGAACTACTGACATGAGCCCGATGTCAACAGCAGTATACTATAAGTATATAGTTAGCTGAGCCTCCCGGTTTTCTGTTAGAATTGTGTGTAATGGTGAGGGAATAACGAACCTATTTGTCAACCTCAAAGGCAATCTTGATATTGAACGGGAGCGAACGTTATACGTTAGTGACAAGGAGTAATAATTTTTAAGGCCTACTGCCAAAACTTCTACACAAGCGCCCTATATCTTTAATTTTAATCACTAAAATAGGTCTGTGTTAACTACTTCAAATAAATTATTATTATCACATTTTATATTAACATTATTATAAGATGCTTACTATTGCCACAAGTTACAATTACCAATTCTGCTAAGTAGATAGAAACTGAATTAATAGTAAAATTCAAAACCGAGACTTAGAGCGAACATTATTTCATTAAGTTTTAATCGATATGGTTGGAAAGCTTTAACTCAGTCGCCGTAGGAAGTAAAGGATAATCTTTACTGTGTCTATGGTCCAGTATTGCTTTAAAGATCAAATAGGTAGGTACTAGTTATGGTTTAAGATCCGGCTGCAGGATTAGTGCGCCTATCGGTTATTTGCTAAAAAACAATTTTTTATGTATAACTAGGATATAGTACATGTGCCCAGTTGCCTATAAAAATTTTGCCGCTAGTATTTTTAGTGAAATTATTTTTAAGAAAACATTTCGTTCACTTGCTACTTCAATAAAATATCGTCTGCATTACGGAAATTTTCAAATAGATTTTAAAAAATCACGAGTTCCGTTGATCAAATCAATGATTAGTTGATTCAATTGTTAGTAAAGGGTAGGTAGGTAATATTTTTTAAGGCGACACAAGAACATTCTCGAGCACTTTTTGAATGATGCGGTATCGAAGTCAAGTACTTTGCTTTTTTTGTAACACAGAAAACAGGACTACATCTTTATCAATTTTATTTTACGTTCATACATAAACAAAACAACAATTTAAATATAAAAAGTTTTTAATTACAAATTCAAAACTGACTCTTTCACTTTACCTTAAATATTTATCATCTTTAAGAGCAGGTAATAATTATTTGCGGCCAGATTTAACAAGGCACCCATATACGTTAATTAATAGAAAGAAATAATTTCAATATATAATTAATAAATGTACGTTGTGAACCTATAGACGTATCGAAATCATAGCTGTTTACCGATCAAAGGCACCCGTAATTTTTTTATATGTTTAATCTTTATGTCAATTGCTGTCAGAGACTAATACTTTATTTAAATAACAATTGAACGAAATGTTTTCCCAAAAATTAATTCAAAATAATTTCACTAAAAATATTTTTATTTTTTTTATAGGCAACTTGGTAGATATACATTCTTCTAATTACTAATGGTAGGGGAGCCCACGATGCTAAATGGGGATTTACTCGAGCGTCGTGGAGACCTATTGGGTTGCAAAGCTTAGATGATAAGAAGAAAAAAATGTTTTATGATATATACCTTTTCATCGGTGGGGGAAGCGGCTATAGATTTTTAAATATGTAAAAAAAAACTGTTGCATGGACATCCTCGAGCGCGTCAGATATTGATAGCATCAATGGCCTACGTATTTTTAATAATGTACGTAAGTTAATCTGATCATTTGCATGATGCGGGTGTATGTAAGGATCGAAAATGAAAAAAAAAATTTAATCAAGCGCGTCAGATTTTCTAAGGGGCTGTTAAGTGCACCAGAAAAAAAGCTCTCATTCACTAATCTGACGATTTCGATGGGACACAAACTCGCAGCCATTTTGAAATCAAACTTGAACTCAAGCGCGTCAGATTAAGATATATATGGTTCATCTTTATTTTCTAAACGTAACGTCTCATAACTCTCTCTGACGATTATCTAGAGGGATTTGCCTGATCTGACAAAAACAATATTAGAAAAACGGTTCACCCTAAAGGCCGTCCCTGCAATTTCATTCCTGGGCGCTTAAAATTGTACTTATGAGCCCGCTGAGTTCAAAGATATAATATTTCTATGCATTTGAGCTCTCCTTCTCTCGAAAGTATGATAAAAGTTTCATAGAACACTATTTTTGAAATGTTCAAACCCCAATAACTTTTGAATGGATCAAGCTATTTTCCCGCGGTTGACGGCGATGTCGAAGTTATGTGAAAGAAACACTTTTTTTCAGTTTTCTTTCGTTCACGATATCTCTCGAACGAATCAACCGATTTTGACCACTTTGGTGGCGATCGACGTCGTTTTTCAAGCTCAAAGGTTTTTAAAGTTGTTGGATAAAGTCGTTTAAAAGTTATTCAAAAAAACACTTTCAAAAAACAAATTGTTATTTTTTTTTGAGATTTTTCAAAATTTCTCAAAATCTATCGGTCCGAATCGGTTCAAATTCACATGAAATCTAATTTTGAGGGAAATGTAGGCATCACGCAGCTGCACGCGTTTATCGCACGAACTTTATCGACGAAATTTTGTTATTTCGATTTGCGTAAATCGTCAGATTATATATTTTTCAATATTCTTCAATTATTTCATTCAAAAAAAAAAATTAGCTCGAGAATGTCAAGATGACTTTTTTTTACAACTTTGCTGCCCTCCCCTTTCTTTACGTCACTCTCAAATTGTCAGATTAGTGGAATATACACTTTTTAGGATGTAATTAACTCACACTACCTTAATCTGACGCGCCCGAGAATGTCTGATGATCTATTTTTTTTTACTAATCTGATCCTGTATCCTTCACGGGCGGCCTTATATATGGGCCTCATGTTTGTTGGAGATACTTAACCGGGTACTAGGTATCCCTCTGTCTATTAATCTGCCGCGCTTTAGTAAACCCGAAATCCCCGCTTGGGCTCCCCTACTATAATAATATTATACATAATATTTCCTTCCTTTAAACTATATTCAATGTTGTTTTTTTTTCTTCAATTTATCCCTAGTGGGAAAGGCAAAGGACTTTAGTCCATACAGCCAATGTTCAATATTGTTTGCACTTGAATGTTGACTCTTGACAATTGTCATCTAGTTTACAACACTAACCTAAAAAGCGTACTTTTTATTTACAACTAATTTGTTAAATTTAAGATTTATGTAAATCATGAAACTCTCAAGAGTGTTGTATGCTCAACATATTGGTTTTATGTTCAAAAAACATTGGTTGATTCAAGGCAAACGTGTACCAATCGATACAGGGGTAGAACAATATCTGAAAGAAAAAGGAATCAAAGTTGAAGATGCCCTTGATTTTATTAAGGAGCCGCAAGTTCACGAAAGGTAAGGTAACGTTTTTGTAACAACCACTAAAATACTCATACTTAATTAATGAGATTAATAATGCTTTGTAGAGTTGATATCATTGGTCCATTTGAACAACACTTACCACTAGATGAAAATCACCCAAACTTTAAAGAAAGACCATGCTATACTCTTACAAATACAAATGTTCTCCTAGAGGGAATATCTCAAGCTCAAGTTCTTACTAAAACTGTAATTGCTGAAGACAAATTGCCTCCAAGAATAGAAGAGCTAGCTCAATTACCCGCACCAAAGGCTGTTCATGAAGGTGTCAAGAAAGCCATTTTAAGTGCTAATGTATTTGATTGCGAACAGAAAAAATTACCTAAAATTAAAGATTCAGAGAGACCAGCTTATAATTTTACAAGAATTTTAGGCATAACAGATAGAAGGAGAAAGTAAGTGGATGCCAAATTTTAACTTATCTTAATTGTTATTAAATTAAATTTTTGGTTCTTAATTACATGTTTCTTTTAGTCAAATATTAACAAACAAGTTAATGCACTTAGTTGAAAAAAGCAGTGATGTTGATGTTACTCAAAGTAAATATGTCTTAAATGATAGTGAGTGTCATACAGTATTTGATAAAGAAAATGAATTGATCCAATTCAAAGATGTGTCTAACATTTTGGTGACAAGCAACAAACCCTTGAAACATGAAATTGATGATAGCAATATACCATTTATTGAAATACCAGACTTGTATCCCATAAAGCACACTGTTACTTTACCAAAAGAGCACTTTTATGATGCAGTTAGTAAATACCGTAAGTATTTTAACTTTTTTATAGTGTATTTTGAAAAATCTTGATACATCCTCATTACATTCCCCCCAACTTGTTACTCTCAAAAACTTTATAGAGAAGAACATAATGCAAGCTCCATTCTCTATCTGTCTAATAAAGCTCTCTTTTAAATAAGAAAATGTGATAAAAGTTGGAAACTAGTGGTTAGTACCATACACACCTATAAGTTGTCACAACTTTAACAATTAGCAAAATGATTGTGGTATACAAATGTGTACAATTTAATATTTTAAACCATTTGGGTATAAAATATGATAAAACCCTTTAGACTGTTGTTTTGAGGAATTTTCGTTAAAATAATTTTAAATATTATTTCAGCAATTGCATTAAATATGTCATTGAAACATCCTCACACAACTTGGTTACACTACAATGCAACAGAAGTAAAAAATTTGTATGAGGAACCTGTGACACCAATACAAGTGCTCGGGCGATCACTCACACACACTTTTACTATTGCGTCGTCATTTGCAAAGCAGTTATATGGAGTATGTATAAGTTTTCATTGCTCAATATTTATTAAGATACATTTTTCATAATTTCGTATATCATGTGTTTCCAGGAGGACATTAAAGATTTGCCCGAGCCCGTTTACGTTAATTGTATTCAAACTGACGGACAGCGCTACCACTTCGGCGTACTGGAATTGAACACTTTAAACGTCGACGGGACGGATGGGACAAAAAATGTCTGGTTCTGCAAAAATGACGTCAAATTATATGACTCCAGCAGATACCTCGGCGGAATGCCGGCATTAGAGAACTATAATCCTGCCGTATACGGTTACATTAATGCATTTTACAACTGTTGAGTAAATAAATAATATTAGTCTAAATAAATATAGATCATTTGATTGTTTTATTTTTTGTAGCTGAAGAAGAAGAATGAAGAAAAAGTATAATTTAAATGTATTCACGTATATATCTCATTATATTTACAAGAACATAAACACATTAGTTATCGATTTCAATACACAAGTTAACACATACCAGAACACTTTGTACAATAAAAGTAAGAATAGATACAAAGATGTAATGCAGACTCTTTCACAAGCGACCATTCAATTCTCTAAGCTGAATTTCTGCAATCGACGTCTTCTCAGCTCTTCGGCGTCGGCGTCCGGCCTTTCGCTGGAAATTCAATTAGTTATAGATATTCAGAAGCCTCTAAAGTGTAAACATATCAACAATCGGGACTACCTGAAAGTGTCGGTCGGGAGTTTGTCCGCTTCGTCAAAAGCAAAGTCCTCGAAGGTGTCGGAGGAGCCGGAGGGTCCCGGAGCTGCCTCGAACGAGGTGCCGGCGACGGCACTCGGGGTCTCGGCGGAGCTCGGCGCCGGGGCCGGAGCCGGAGCCGGAGCCGGAGCCGGCTCGGGGCGACTGCGCGACAGATCCACGTCAGATTAACACGAAAACCAACGGAGAGTCATCGGTACATTCGTAATCCCGAAGCGACTCACTTGACATCCGTCTGCGTGGCGACGTCGTTGCGGTCCAGCGGCAGGTTGGCGACCACCGACGAGTATTGCTGCATCAGCAGCACCGACGCGTCCAGCATCGCCTGGATCTCGTGCAGCAACTGGAACGGGACCGTCGCGTACGTGGATCGAACGGAAATATCAATGAATCTGTTTGAAAACCGAAAGTCGACTCACGTGTAGCCGGGCCTCGACGTTCCTCCTCTCGGTGCCCTCCATCCTCTGCAGCTCCTCGGCGGAGAGCGTGGCGAGCGACGCGGGCCGAGGCGGCGGGGCGGGGGGCATGCCCCAGGCCATCATGGCTGCGAATGGTTTCGTCGTCAGTCTTTGGACGTACACATCGATACATCGTTATATTCGATGACGAGCCTCTCGCCCGTCGTACTCACGCGGCGGCGGAACGTTGGGGAAGGGCGGCGGGGGCGCGGCGTGGGGCGCGCGGGGAGCGTTCGGAGCGTGGGGCGCGGGGGCGGCGTGCGGGGCGTGGGGAGCGGCGTCCGCCGCGGGGGCTCGCAGCACGTTCAGGCGGCAGGTGGGGCACGTCTGCTGCCGCTGGAACCAGAGGCGAAGGCACGCAGCGTGGAAGATGTGGTTGCACGGAAGCTTCTTGGCACCTGGCGGTGGCAAAGTTATTTTTGTATATTTATTGTTATAGTCTAAAAGCCTAAAACACAAATGTGTTATAAATGAGACGAACCTCCGTGCATCTCCTCTCGGCAGATGATGCACTCGTTGTCCGCGGCCGCGAGCTCCTCGGCCGTGGCGTCAGGGTACAGGGTGTTCATGTTTCGTATGGCCCGACGCGATAACACCACGTCACTGTACGCTCGCTTGAAACTCCTGAGGGAGAAAAGTCAATTGATTCAATATACATATAATATGGTTTAGGTTAGGCCATTAAAGAGAGAGATGGAGAATATTATTAAATTAAACATAATCATAAGCATTTTAATTCTCAATTGTTATCTCATTTTACATCTAATTTAGTATCTGTATAAGCCCCCAATACATACCTCGTTTCGAAATATTATTGACATGAAAAAAGGCACACAATTCGTAAATTGCTTTTTATGTAGTACTTCCTACTACCCAATCTTAAGTATTAAATACTATTGCAACAATGAGACAAGTCAGACTGTTCACAATACGTACAAAGACTGACAGTGTGTCGATTGGCCCATTAAAAATATTACGCATGATGATGAGGATGTATCAAAATTTTTGATATAAAATCTGTATTTCAAACAATATCTGTGTTTTGACTCACCTCATGGTCTCGTACATGGGTCTGAAGGCAAAGAGCGGTAGAGTGAATATCCTAACCATGATCACTACAAAGCCGATGTAAAGCAGGACCTTGAAGAAGTTGATTGCTAATTCAGTGTAGAGCAACACTGCTGCCTTACTTTCCCATGGAGCTTCCCAACGCGAGTCTATTGCGTGCAAAATATACTGTAAAATTTAACAAAAAGCAGTTTTAGAATTTTTATCATCACTATTAACTTGATTAAATTTAAATAATCAGTACAAAGTAACTGTAGTATTGTAAAAACAAAGTTGATTTTCTTATAATAGTTTTTATCATCCACATTAATAGATAACTATTGATGTAATAATCTTTTACATAATTACCTTTATCAAAATGTTTACTATCATCACCAGTAATATGCTGTATTCAAATCCAAATACAAGTTGAACTGATGGTCCTTTAAGAAGGGTAAACTGGTAAGCGTGATGGATGAAAAAGAAATCTGCTTGTGCCAACAGCAAAAGCAATGTCAAAATCCGCACATGAAACAACCAACCTATGACAGGACTCCTCTCCATCTGAAAATATAATTGTATTTAAGGTCAAAACATTGCCAGAGATAAATGTTTCAAATAGTACATAAAAATCAGTAAAATAAATAATTTTGTTTATAGTTGTATAACAATGATTAACTCACATAATCAACTCGATCTTCAGCCAACCAGTGGAATGCTTTCAAGAATAATAAAACAGTAAACAGTGCTATAAACTTAGGGTTAAAATCGTCCCTGAACACAGTGAAAGCTAAACAAGTTTCTGTGATTGCATACCAGGACCTTTCCATTAAATGCTGAAAATACAGACATAATAATTTTAATAAGAGGTTATAAAGTAAGGTTTAAATAAGCACATAAGACAGATTTGTCTAAAATTTTACAAGAAGCTTTTATATTTTGTACGGAGACAAAGAATCACTACTGTGAGAGTGACATGTGATGCGCTGGTCCTTACAAGAATCATATTATAAGGTAATGCTGGAGCAGGTATATAACAAAATATTAAGGAAAATTAATCTTATGTAGTACTTTGTGATCACACTGTACAAGGTCAGAGTTCACACTTGCCATGAACTACAGTGCCTTAGCCTCGGTGTCTTGATGGTTACATTGTCCACCCAATGCTATATGTGCCCACAGCCACTAAAAAAGGCTCTCTAAATACATTAACACACCATTATATTTTGTTCACTAAGTCCATTTCTTAGAGACTATTTAAAAATAAAACAAAAATTAACATTGAGGTCATACACTAAAACTTATCCTTAATGAACAATGCATAGGCTTGATGATGATAGTGTGTTTATTAAATAATTATAAAGCATAAATATATATAAATGGTTCCCTTAACTTAAATTTCAGTCTTATTACATGAAACTGTCAAAGAAACAACACATGAAATAGATGTGACATGCTGAGATAACAAAATAAAGGGGGGAAAAGAACAATGTATGTTTTAAATACCTCAAGTTCAGCAGGACGCAGCTGTCCAAAGAAAATTTTACGTATAATTTTCCCAACTAGAAGAACAAGAATTAATCCTTGTAAATACATGACCTGTAAAGAAAGTCAAAGAGGATGATATTATTGAAACAACAATATAACGAATATTTATAACATTCATAATTTCTGAATGCACTTACAGCCATGCTAGGATTTGAGTTAGTGAGATAAACAACGGAAGGGTAAAACTGTTTCTTCTGGTAGTATGCATTGCCGATAACTATAGTTGTAAGTGCAAGACTGATGGCAGCTGCAACTAAGGCCTTCATTTTTACAGTCATTTAAAACATTTATTGAATTCTAACACAGTAAATTTCATAAAAAAGTCTTCAGAAGAGTCTAGGCACTCCAAAATCTATTCTTTTTCAACAAATTCATTTTCAAAACATAGTTTCGTATCAATAACTTCAACAAAAAATAATAATGTTGACCGTTTGACGTGTTCAATCTTTATTAGTGACAACTAGATGAAATGAATAATTTTATTATCGGAAACATGTACTGAGTTAAATACTAGTTCCTGGTAATCTTCAATTACATCATCATCATTATTATATTGAATATAAAAAGCTGTCATGCTATAGAAGTGAAATTAATTGAATTTTTAAATGATACAATTAAAATTAGAATTTTCATTTAACAAGTTGTCAGTTAAATGGAAACAACAAAGTAGAAGTCAGTGCTACAAGATTGTGAAATTTGCTATACATATAAATCTACGTTTATAATATGGCGAAGCGGAAGGGCTTAGTCAAGATGCCTTAATACTTAATAGTAGTTTAAGTAGAAAGTCGAAAACTAAATTTGGATGAAGATTACACTTGACAGTTAATGTCCACAAATTTTCATAAAAATTTTGATTTCGACTTTCTACATAAATCACTGTTAACTGTTAAGCCTTCTCGATTAAGCCCCACGGTCTAAAGACTTTAGCCAACCTGGAAAATGTGTATTAAAAAAAAGTATTCAAGCTTCAGATTATGACAGTTGACAACTCATATAAATAAATATGTTCTGACTTCTGAAATCACAATTTACAATCAAGATGGTTTCTGTTGACTGCTGTAGTTATTTGTTGTTGCAGCTAAAGACGAAGCAGCATTGTCTAAATAGTCTATGAACGTAACATTCTATTAGGATAAATAACTGTTACGACAAATTAAATTTATAATTAATTTGCTGTAATAAATAAAAACCGTCAAAACTTATTTACAAAAGAATAAGCTTGTTGCCGCGCAATCAAATTATACTTTGTGCCAGTTTCGTTTATTACATTTCATTGAAGTGCTGGTTGTGTTGTAAACCGTTTTATTTTATTATTGTGCAGATTATATTATGTATACATATATATCAATAAATATTTAATACAACATAGTGTCATAAAATCAGTCTAATGGTTTCAAGTTTTGTTATAATTATTTTCACTTTCAAGAAAAATGGTAAACATTAAAGTATTCTATTTGAATGTCTTTGAATCTCTTATATTTAAAAAAAATTCTTACTTTTTTTGCACTTCAGCAGGGTGATGATCCACCTTACCTTCCAGTGGGAACTGATGTTAGTGCTAAGTATAAAGGTGCATTTTGTGAAGCAAAGGTAAAGAAAGTGGTACGCAACATTAAGTGTAAGGTAAGTTTTAACAATACCTACCATAAAATCATATGCTTAATTTAATCAAAATCACAATGCGGCCAACTTGGGCATTATTAGACTTATGCTTCACATGGTGAAAAGCTATTTTACAAGATATATGTGTATACCAAAAATACACATACAAAGAAAGTACAATCATACATCAAATTAAGCTCCATACCCTGCATAACATTTAACTGATCATGCCTCCTCCAGTAGACATCAGTGTTAGAAGAAATTGCCCTGAGTACAATTAAATTTTCAGAGAGTGGTATTTCACTGGCCAGTGTAACACTGTAAATAATACTAACCCAACCCTAGATCCATAAACATTACAATAACATGAATTTCTTAATTACATTGAATCTTAAAACAAATTGTTTTCATCACTAACATTTTCAAATACTTTTTTATAATAGGTAACTCTTAAAGCTGGAGGAATTTCTACCGTTAACGACGATGTAATAAAAGGAACCTTGAGAGTTGGCAGTACTGTAGAAATAAAGCAGGATCCAAAGAAAGACCCCATTGAAGCTGTCATTACTAAAATACAAGATTGTAGCCAGTACACTGTTGGTATGTTGTTATTCATTGAATTTAATTTTGCTACAAGTTTATTCTTCTACCTGGCCATTGAACTAACAAACATCGTCCAGCCTTCAATAACGTAGATATTTGAGAATTAAAATCAAAATACTTGTAGACCACAGTTTATTAGAAACAACCCGTTACAGTATTCGACGATGGCGACATCACGACATTACGTAGATCGGCTTTGTGTCTCAAGAGTGGAAGGCATTTCAACGAGAGCGAGACCCTGGATCAACTGCCCCTCACTCATCCGGAGCACTTTTCCACGCCCGTTATAGCCGGTAGACGCGGGCGCAGAGGCAGGGCACAGTGAGTAGAGCCTGTCATTCGTCTATCTCGTTTTAACCCCTTTTTTGACTTCACAAATCTCTTCACAGATCCGACGAAAGCGAAGGCGAAGGGAGCTCGCGTCGCACGAAGGCGGACAGCGCAGAGAGGGAGCCCCACGTCGGCCGAGTGGTCCTCGTGGAGTCGGCCAGCGCAACGGAGCGGAGGCGACCCCACCAGCCGGCTTTCCCGGCGCTCGTGGTCGCGCCGACCGCTCAGATCAAGGTCAAGGAGGACTACCTCGTGAGGTCCTTCAAAGACGGCAGATAGTAAGTTCTAAACGCCCTAGCGCGTCGGTAGTCTCGGCGCCGAATGACGACCTATTCCCTCAGCTACACTGTGCCGAAGAAAGAGGCGCGCGAGTTCCGCAAGGGCGGCGCCCCTCCGGAGTGGAGCGGCGTGGAGGCGGCGCTGCAATACCTCGACGACGGAGTGCTGCCGCCGCACTGGGACCGCGACTCGCTCTTCGACGAGCCCCGAAACACGTCCGACGACGTACGTATCGGTTCCTCCATCGTCGGCGACCGCTCCCCTTCTCCGGTGACCTCTTCTCGACCGTTTCAGAGCTCGGACGACGAGCCTCGCGAGGAGAAGGACCACTTCGTGGCGCAGCTCTACAAGTTCATGGACGACCGCGGGACTCCGCTCAATCGCAATCCCACCATCGCCAACAGAGACATCGACCTTTACCGACTCTTCCGAGTGCGTCATCGGTTTCCATTTTCCACCCGCGACGCACCCTCGTCCCCTCGGGCGATGGTGCGACTCTATTTCCGTTTTTTAGGTGGTGCAGAAGTTGGGAGGCTACAATCGGGTCACCAACCAAAATCAATGGAAGACTATAGCCGATAAAATGGGCTTTCACCCAGTCACCACGAGCATCACCAACTTGTGTAAGCAAGCCTACAAGAAGTGAGTGGCGCAAAATCTTCGACGAGCACGCCCACAGAACTCGCCCGCGAATACAGCACCTTCTATCGTTCACTCCTCAGGTTCCTCCACAGCTTCGAGGATTTCTATCGCAAGCTGGGCGTGACTCTGGTGGCGCACCCTCGCGGCGCTCGGACGCCTCCAGCCGGCCGCTCACTCATCCGAGACCGTGACAAGCAGCCGCCCGCGGCCGCCGCCTCTGCCACACCCGCCACGCCCACGCCCACTCCCACGCCCACGCCCGCGCCCACGCCTTTGGCCGCCGCCTCCACTCCCACCTCCGTCTCCTGCGCCTCCACCGTAAGTACAACCTGTTGATAATGTCGCGTTTCACGATTCTACGCGAAAAAGATTCTCATCGTCCGAACATTACAGAGATCATTCACGTTTACATGGAGTCCATATAAAATAATTGTTTATATTTATCTTTATTAAGTTAAGAATAGGCATAGTTACTTTAAATCTACAATTAATTATTCTTTTTTAATAATTAATTTAATTAATTACTCTTTAGAAATGGATGTTTGTGTAAATATTACAAAATAGTTTCATCCGCGCGTAAAGATTCACTTCAATAAATTACAGCGCGGGAGAGACAAGGACTCGGACAAGAGCGAAACGGAGAAGAGCGACAAGAGCGAAAAGAGCGAGAAGGAGGAGAAGATAGAGAAGTCCCGGGTGAGCGACGAGGACGACAGCGCCGACAACCAGCCGCTGGCGCCGCGCTGCGCCACGCCCAAGTTAGTGTACCGCGATCGCCCGAACCAGACGCCCGTGCCCGCTTTATTAACCTTTCGCATCGCAATACTCAGGTCTGAAAAGGAGAAGGAGAAAGACAAGAGTTGGCCCGCGAGCGAAGAGAGAGTCCCCGTTAAGTCTAGATCCCTCTCGAAGACGAGGAGCCTCCCTCCCGCCAAGAGCGAGTCGCACGAGAAGCACCTCCCGAAGAGGAGGCCCCTGTCCTCGAAGCGTACGTGAGGTCTCATTGTATTAATGCTAACCGCGCAGAGCCCATTCGAAATACCAGTCGGTGGTCTTTCGAATGAGCCCGCCGATAACAGTGTTCGTGTCGGCCACAGTGAACGAAGGCGGCGGCTCCATCTCTCGAGGTTCGCGAAGACCCCACGTGTCCACCGACAGCGACAGTTCCGGCCGGGCTTCGAGGTGATGATATCTTAATGAGGCGAGGACGAGGTCGGTGAGGCTCGTCGTCGAGCGTCCACGTTGACGAAGGCGCTCTTGTCGCAGGTGCGGGCTCGGGAAGAAGACGCCGAGTCGGCGGAGTCAGAGCGCCAACTCGGCGAGCAGCGGCAACACCGTCGCCTCCGACGGCGGCAAACGACCGCGCAAGAGGAAGTCCACCGAGTCAGTGCGCGTCGGCCCTCCTCCGGCTCCCTCCGCGCGCCGCTCTCGGCTTCTCACGGACGGTTGTCGTTTCAGGCCGTCCGCGAGCGAGCCGGTCGGGAGATCGGGCAGTTCCAACGTCAAGGCGCAAGTGGGCGACAGGCTCAAAGTGTACTACGGCCCCGCCCAGTCGGAATCGAAGGTAACGCCGACGCACGCGAGCCGCTCTCGCGCCGCCGCCTCTGTCCGGCGATTATTCAATGTTCCCATCGACGCTTCCGACCAGGTGACCTACGAGGCGAAGGTGATCGAGGTGTCCCGCGGCGGACTCCTGCGCGTGCACTACACGGGCTGGAACACGCGCTACGACGAGTGGATCAAGCCCCGACGCATCGCGCTCAACGTCTCGCAGCTCGAGGCCGAGAAGGTCGCAACTTCGTTCTCTTCGTCGCGTTTCTCTTCCCCTTCCGGAACTCTCCAGCGTTCGTTTTCTGTTGTAGGGGACGAGCGTCGGCAGACGAGCGAGGAGCAAGCGCCCGGAAGGTCTCGCGGCGCAGGTTTCGGGCAAATCCGTTCGGTCGGACAGCGACAGCGACTCGGACGCGGACTCGAAGGGGCCGCCGAAGAAGCCGGACGGCAAAACCAGCCCGAAGAGTACGTCCGCCTCGGTGATCTCGCCGGAACCTTTCGTGTTCGTCGCCTATATTTTTCGTTTTCTCTTTTAGCTCCGACGCAATCGAAGGAAGCCAAGGCCGGCGGCGACGGCTCCGGGAAGCCTCGGAAGAGGCCCGGCCGAGCGGTGTCCACTCCGTCGGCCTCCTCCCCGCCCAAGAGGCCGCGTGCCGACGCGCCTCATCCGAACCAGGGACGCCAAGGCAGGGATTACGACCTCAACGAGATACGGTCCGAACTCAAAGGGCTTCAAACCGTGAAACAGGAGCCGGAGGAGGCGATCGACGGCGAGCTCGTCCCGGCCGACCGGTCGGATGCGGATCCCGCCGCGGCGCCCACGGCGTCCGCCGAGGGGACCCGGTCGGACGGACAGACCGAAGACGTCTACGAGTTTAAAGAGCCCGAGCCGTTCGAACTCGAGCTGCACGATGAGAAGAAAAAGAGAACTCATCGGATCTTCGACGATATTTCGCCCACGAAGTACGCCTCGACGCTGTCCAAATCTCTCAGCGAAGAGATATCCGAAGATCCCTCGAGACCCCGACCGGCGTTCGGGTCCCCTTCGCCCTCGCCTTCGTCGTTCGGAGACTTTGTTCCCACTCGCGACCCCCCGGAGCGGCGGAGCCCCGAGGGAGACTCCAAAGACGGGTCGTTCTCCCTGGACGACGACTCTCTTCCCGGCGAAGGAAGTTCGGGGCCCGTTTTCGAAGGGTTCACTCCCGCTAAGAACCAAGAGACGTATTCGAAAAAAAATAAAGTTCCTAAAATGCGAGAGATGATTGACGACTCTCCGGAGAGTCCGGCCGATGATGAGCGGTCGTCGGAAGACGAGAGCGAGATCACCGTCAAGGAAGAGAAACGTTCGCCCAGCCCGGCGATCTCGACGCCCGTCGTCACGAAAATGGCCGAACCCATCGAGGAAGACCCCGGCGAGGGAGAACCTGAGCCAAGCGAGGAAGTCAAGGATGCGATTACTCTTCTGGAGGCATTGCCGCCTCTCGAGTCTATACCGATGCCTCCCGACACTCCGCCCCCGCAGGGCGAGCTCCAAATCACCGGAGCCTCGCCGAAAGAAAACGTCGAACGGACTGAAGATGTGAAAGATGAGAAAATAAGAGCCGAAGAAATAAACCTTTCGTCGATTCCGCTTCCCGAAGCCGAACCGAAAACACCGCCCAGGGTAAAGATAGAGAAACTCGACCCCGTCCCCGCACCGGCCGAACTCGACGCTCCCGCGAGCCCGATCGACACCGAGGAAGACAAATCGGAACCCGACAGTCCCGCGCGGATCGACGTCCTACCGGAGCCTCCTCCCGGGTTCCTTTTGCAATCCGAGGGACCCAAGATCGCCGAGAAACTGCTCAAAGCCATCAACAGCGCCAAACGCCTGTCCACGTCCCCGCCCCCGGCGGAGGACCGTCCCGACACTCCCGAGAGGGTCCATTCCACCGTCAAAAAGTTAGACGAAGACGAGTCGCCCGTTCTCAAACTAGATTCGCTCAAGGCCCCGGCCCGGCTCGAGGTCGCCAAGAGAGCGAGTCCCGCGGAAGCGAAAGACTCCATATTCGGCGAGCCGGCCGAAGCGGCGGACGCGAAACGCGAAGCCGCGGATATCAAGAAGCTGAAGCCCAAAGAATCGCCGCTCTCGCCGCTGCCGAGCGCCCCGAGCTCCCTCGAGAGGCGGAAGAGCGTGGCCGATTTGCCGCTCGGCGCGGGGAAGAATAACAAGGTGCTGAGCGACACTATTCAAAAACTATCCAGTCAAATCAACCAATCGGCGTCGGCGGCCGCTCCGCCCCCGCAGCCCTTCCGGCCCGAAGACGACGGAAGCGACTCCACGGATTCGGACGACTCCGACAGAAGGTTCGTAGTCGTTAAGTCGTCGGCTCGCTCCGTCCGGCGCTCGGGCGGCGCGAACGGACATTCAGAGACTGTTTTCGCGCAGGTTGATCATCGACAGGGCGGCCGACGAGCGGGCCGGGCCCCACGCCGGCAAGTCGGCGGGCGAGTGGAGCGCCGGCCAGACGCTGCTCATGCTGGAGGACGCCTGCAAGAACCAGCGCAAGCACGGTCGGCAACTGAACGGTGGAATCCCGTCTCCCTATCTCGACCGCGCCCCGTTCACTCTCTCGCTCTCCGTCGCAGGCGCCAACGTGGTGGTGGCCGGCGGCAGCCGCGGCGCTGCGCCCGAGGACGACGGCAGCCTGTCCCTGCTGCTGTGCGAGGAGACCATTCCGGGCTCCCCGGCGCCCGACGCCGAGCCGGCTCCCTCGCGCAACCCCGCGCCGCACACGCCCTTCGCCTGTGCGCCGCAGCACCATCACCGGGACGCCCCCGGGGGCCCGGGCGTCTTCGCCGGGGCGGCTCGCGTCGCGTCGGGCGACCGGCGGCGCGACTCCGCCGAGGCGCGGCGGGTCGAGGCCGACGCGGCCCGCGACGACGACCGAGCCGACGGCTGGCCGAGGAGGCACGCTCTGATCGACAACACTCCGCCCACCACGCCCGACAGCAGTCTGGACCTGTCGCCGCCCAGGTACTTCGACCTTTCAGTGACGCGGAGTCGGGCTGCTCGTTCGCGGTTAACGCGTCCCTTTCTTTCCGCAGAGAGCGACGCACGTCGGAGCGAGACGGCCCCGCGGAGCGCAAGGACGAGGAGGAGGACGGCCGAGCGCCGCCCGACGGAGGCAGACCTGCCGGTGAGTGCCGACGCTTCGGACGGACGAATCGAATCTATCTATCTAACGGAACGCGTCCACAGCGAGCGGACGGGCGCGGCTGACGTCGGAGAGCTCGAGCGGCGGACGCGGCAGGGGCCGGCGCCCCCGCAGGGACACGGACGACCACCACCCGCTCAAGTACGACTTCTACGTGGATCTCGGTGAGTTCCCCGCGACTCGGCCGGATCGACGTCCGAGCGTCCGACCTCCGGTAACGTCTCCTCTCATCCGCAGACCCCGCCTGGGACTCTCGGTCGCGCATCAAACTGCTGACGACGAGGATGTCGGATCTCCGCAAGGCGTACCACTCCGTCAAGGTAGACCGTCGCTCGAACCGAATCTCTCCCACGCGATGGGACCGTCTCGCAAACTAACGTATTGCTCTTTTTCAAGGCCGAGTTGGCGGCCATCGATCGCCGGAGAAAGAAATTGAGACGCAAAGAGAGAGAGGGTGAGTTTTCGAATTAATAATTTTCGCGGCGCTCGCCGGCCTCTGCCATTGTCCGATTGGTTCCAGCCGTGAAAGCCGCCAAGGCGGCGTGCTCGTGACGGGTGCGGCTTCTCTCCGCCTCGATCGTTGCAGAATAGTGCGGCCTTCGTTCGAGGGTGCGTCGGCAGCCAAACTCGACCGACCGGCGTTTCTTTCGTTCGTATGTCTAAAGAGAAAAATGCACTTTAAATATGTACGAAGGTATATGTGTATATTTAAGTAAAAAATTATGTATGAATCGATGTTATAGAAATTTACATAATAAAGCGTTTGCACAATATTCTCTTCTCCCGTCTCTCTCGTTTTCATCTCACCACTGTTTACATTTGGGACTAAAATTAATTTATCTCTCACTCTCATACTCTGATGATGCCTTCTTACGTCTCACGTGAAGTAAATTCCGCCGCGAAGTCGAATTAAAAGTTCCGCGGTGATGACGTGATTGAAAAGTGCGTTTCATCGCTACCAACATCGAATAATTTATATGCATTTTAGGGTAAGTCTATGAAATAATATTATTAAGAGCGCACTTGCCCGTCCGACGAACGGTTGCGAGCACGGCCAAAAAGCTTGTTGTTTCATCCAGCGCAATGTCAGAGCAAGAGGCAAAGCGTAAAGAGAGAGAAAGCGGCCGAGCACTCGCGGCCGCTCGGGCTGCGGGCGGTGGCGAGACATTCATAAAAATAATCTCGTATCGCTCGCTAGCCTCGCTACACTGCCGCGGTGCCACCCGCCACTGTTACTAACTATACTACATTTCTCTAAAATAATGCAGGTTTATAAAGACCTACATTTATTATGTATTACCACGTTGATCAAATAAAACAGTCCAAATACAGTTGGATATATATTTCTTTATTCTCAACAACTTTGTTACACTTTATAAAATACATAATATATATAAAACATATCGGTTGTCGAGAAAATTCAGATTTCTTCCAAACACCAGCTTTTCAGAAGTGTTTGAAAGTTTTTTTCAAATTTCCACGAAATATAGTTGGTATTGAAGAAGGCTTGAATTTTTGCTGCTATTGGTCTAAGGTCATCGGGTATTTGCTAAAAACCAAATTTCTTTTTAGTTATATACAATGAGAATGTATAGGTATGTACCAAGTTGCTTATCTAAATCAAAATTAAATAAATTGCGCATGCGTCGAATGATGATGGTTTCAAGTGAACAGATGTGGCGTTTTTATTCTAGCAAAAAACCACACCGTTTTGAAGTTCGTAATAAACAACGTTTTATATGTACATTGTTGTTTTATTAGTGCATCAAAAAATATTAATTAAATTAACTTTCTCATAAATATCATGAATGTCCTTGCTTAAGTTTCAAATTTGTAAAATATTCGTATTTTTATACTTTTTATATGGAAGGAATTTGTTCGGTAATAATTCTCTAATTAACTAATTCAAAGCCCTCGTTAAAAGTAAATGAATCAATAAAGCTTTTTGTAAACGTTCATAAGTGTACTTGTTTACCTATATGAATAAAGATGTTTTGAGTTTAAAAATTTTATTCTTTTACTCTGATTTTTATTACCATAAATTTACATAAGTGTTGCTACTAAGAATGTTCTCCACCGAAAAACTGATAAATTTTACCCATTTTAGGACATTAATATAAAATGCTACGTAGTTTTTATGTTTTACTAGCAAAAAGGTAAGAAGAATCAAGAATCAATGAATCAATCAAGAATCTCTAAAAATTGCGTGACGTAAAAACCGCACTTATAGTAAAACTTGGAATATAAGATGTCTCTACATTTTGTTTAACCTATGAATATTCGTTGAGAGAAACTGTTTTAGCTGGCGCTGATAATTTTTTTGTGAAGATAGAATATTGTTTAAAATTGTGTGATATAAATAATAAAACTTATTACATAATTCCATTTAAGTGGCCCCTTGCCAGATGGGTTATAACTTATAATTTTTTTTATAATTGCTACAACAGAATCAGATTTCATCTTCACTATATTATATAGCAGGTTATTATTGGCACGGCAATTTTTTTTACTACATTGAACAAGTGATTTTATCTATTTACTTCGATATTTTACTAAGTACTTTTTTATCAAATAAAAAAGGAAATACAATTTGATTTTACTTGTTTCCCATACTCTACATAGCATGAAACCTATAAATGTAACTTTCAAAGATATCCGTTCTTTTGATTACAAATTGATATTTCTTGAGGGTGCTTCATTTATTATTTTTTATATTTATATATTTTTGGACCACAAAATTAGGACAAACACATGCCAAAACGAACATACATACAAAAATATAAAAAACGGTGTTGTCCCTGTAACATGTCGAAACGACCAGCAAAATCAAGTAGATACAATAAACAGTGTACGGTTCCTGGGTCCTAACCGTTAAACCTACCGTTTTTAATATTCGTACTTATAAAAAAAATGTTTTTAACCACTGGCAGTAGGCCCAAAGGTCATTGTACGAAATTCTTCGTGCTCCGCGTCCGTACTATACCTGTTTTCCACTGTCCACGGCTGGGCTAATATTAGCCATATAATTCAAGAGGATGCTAGTGGTACTCCTCATAGGCCGAAACCCGTGTTGCGCTTCTGATAGTTGGGAACTCACTTGATTAAATATGCATTTTTGAAGTGCCGCTTCCAATACTTTCGCCGGATATTCCCTTGGATGTCAAAAAATTATCTGCTGATTAAGAGACTCAAAACTTTCCCAGGTGCTGGTACTATTGAAACTGGTCTATAGTTTTGAACGTTTCTATCTCCACCCTTGTGTATAGGTGTTACCCGAGCAGCTTCCCATACTGTACGAAACACTCCTTGACGCAGACTCGTTATAAATCATGCATAGGGGAATCGACAATTTTCGGCACATTTCTTTAGCACAACATTAGGTATATTATCTAAACCTATACCTTTCTTTACGTCTTACTTCTTAATAGCGGCCTCGAATTACAAATATTTCCAGAATCACATTATGAAACGATCCCTCATTAACACCAAGAGACTAGGCCTTCAGTTATTGTAGAAGAGAGATCTATATCTGAAGAGGTTGTAAATGGTATACTGATTGAAAGTATTTTCAGAATAAATCGCATATATCTTGGCCACCATTCCCTGTTTAGAACCCCAAAGGACTTGGGCTTTTATTATGAATATGCCTCAATATCACAAGAGATGAATAAAATAAGTTTTTTTTTTTATAGAACAGGGGGCAAACGGGCAGGAGGCTCACCTGATGTTAAGTGATACCGCCGCCCATGGACACCCTCAATGCCAGAGGGCTCGCGAGTGCGTTGCCGGCCTTTTAAGAATTGGTACGCTCTTTTCTTGAAGGACCCTAAGTCGAATTGGTTCGGAAATACTTCAGTTATTAAATACAACATCATTTCAATAAAAATTGTGTTTTATGTAATTACTAACACTAGTCTGAAATAAATAAAAATAAAAAAAATAAATGACATCGGAAACTGCTTTCTAGAATCTAAATTCTTGATGTTCGCTGATGATTTAAAATTATATAGAACTGTGAACTCACTCGGGGAAGCAACATCATTGCAAAATGATTTAGACAATCTGATTAAGTGGTGTAATTTAAACGGAATGAACTTGAATCCTGAAAAATGTCTGAAGAAACGCTTCCCAACCAGAATTTACCATATCAATAATTCATTACTCAAGAAAGTCAGCCATACTCGAGACTTAGGTGTGATTCTGGATGGTAAGTTGCGTTTTAACCTGCATGTTGATGACATTGCAAATAGAGCTTTTAGGATTTTGGGCTTTGTCCTGCGTAACTACAAGGAATTCGGGAATCCTAGCACTAAAATTACAATAAACACATGTCTTGTACGTAGTATAGGTCTAAGAACAGAAAGTGGTATGTCTGGCAATCCGGATGACGCCCGGCGCCATCTTCCCGGGAGAGGTGGTGTGAAATATGCTACCGGCCATGCGGCAGTGGATCGTCAGGCGCCGCATGGAAATTCAGCTACTGATGAAACTAACATCTACAAATCGATTCGTCATCCCCATCTCATCGGAACGTGGAATGTGCGCGATCTTAATCAATCAGGTAAACTGAGAATTGTGGAAAACGAAATGCACAGAAACAATATTCACCTGCTAGGGCTAAGCGAAACACACTGGAAAGGACAGGGTCATTTTACAACAGGCCTAGGAAGTATAGTATATTTCTCGGGCCCGGAACTCGAACATAGCAGAGGAGTGGCCTCTGTTGTGCCGCGATCGCTGAACAGGTGTGTTATAGGATATAAACCAATTTGTGATCGTATAATTACAGTTAAAATCAACACCATACCTTGTAAGCTAAATATCGTACAGGTATACGCGCCCACATCGCAATCTACTGTAGAAGAAGTGGAGAACTTTTACGAAACGCTGAGTAAGACACTGAAAGAACTTCCAAAAAGAGAAGTTACCATCATTTTGGGGGACTTCAATGCCAAAGTTGGGATAACAACAGACGATGACCATCTTCGTCGTATTGCGGGCAGATTTGGGATCGGAGAACGTAATGATCGAGGCGAGCGTTTGCTACAGTTTTGCTGTGAAGAAAACTTTACCATCACCAATACATGCTTCAAGAAACACATCCGAAGACTGTACACCTGGGTACCCCCTGGCGACAGATGTCGAAATCAAATAGACTATATATTAATAGGGGCCCGATGGAGAAGCTCAGTGACGAAGGGAGTACTTACCCGGGTGCTGACTGTGGATCCGATCATCAGCTCCTTGTGGCAACTGTGCAAGTGCGTTTTAAGAGAATATATAAACCTAAGCAGGGTCCAAATATGCAACGTCTAAACGCCGATGGATTCAGACAAGGTATTGCTCAGAAAATGCACGTGTTTCATAATGAAGAGAGAGATAGAACAACAAATGGGAGAGTCTCAAAAGGGTGATCGAAGAAACAGTTAGAGAAAACATGCTAGTGAAACCCGTAATGAAAGATTTCATAACACCAAAGACGGCCAAAGTCATCCTAGAGAGACGGGAACTAAAGGAAAATGGTATTCGCTCGATAGAAAATCAGCAACGGTATGCAGATTTAAGCCGTCTGGTTCAACTTTACTGTCGGAAAGACTATGAACATCACATCAACGAAATCTGTCTCGAAATCGAACAGCACTCTTTGAAAAACGAATCCAGATATCTTTTTCAAAAAGTAAAAGAGCTGACTGGTACTCGTAAGCCAAGAACGTGTGCTATCGAAGGTACAGATGGGCGTCTAATTACAGATGTGGCTCAAGTGTTGGACCGCTGGAAGAACTACTGCGCGGAACTATATGACGCTGAAGGGATTAGCAAGAGCAACTCATGGGCAACAGAAGAGCCTGATATTCTACCATCTGAAATTGAGCATGCCATCAAAGCTCTCAAGTGCAACAAATCGCCAGGTAAAGATGGTGTGACAGCCGAAATATTAAAAAACCTAGGTCACCGAGGTACAAAGGCTATAATCGAGATCTGCAACACCATCTGGCGGTCTGGAAGGTGGCCAAATGACTGGACAGAATCGGTGTTTATACCTCTGCACAAGAAAGGCTCTTCTAAAGTCTGTGGGAATTACAGAACTATAGCATTGATATCTAATGCGAGTAAGATCCTCCTCCATGTAATTAACCGACGTCTTAATTACAACCTTAGCCGACAAATACCTGAGGAGCAGGCAGGCTTCGTTAGAGGCAAAGGAACGCGGGAACAAATCCTTAACATTCGCCAAATGTTATTCGACATTCGACAATGGAAAATTGGGAGAAGGGTTTTGCAGTAGGCGGAAAGAGAATAGCAAACTTACGATATGCTGACGACACGGTTCTTCTGGCAACATCCATGGAAGATATGGAAGAACTGTTCTAAAGACTCGAGCTAGAAAGCACAAACATAGGCCTCGCAGTAACAGAACAAAAACTAAACTGATGTTAGTGGATCGAGCCAGTAAGCTTCCACGTGTCACTTGTAACATTCCTGGAATTAATATCGTAGACCGCTTTATATATCTTGGATCCCAGATCTCCAACGACGGCAGCTCTGTCCCCGAAATAAAAAGGCGAATCGGCATGGCTAAGGATGCCATGACACGTTTAGGCGACATCTGGAAGAAAAGAGGAATTGGCATCAAAACTAAAATAAGACTGATACGGGCTCTGGTTTTCCCTATCTTCCTGTATGGAGTAGAAACGTGGACCATCCTGGCTCGAGAACGACAAAGAATCGATGCCTTTGTGCTGGCGGCGAATGCTCAGAATACCGTGGACTGCGAAGGGCACCAACACATCAATCCTGACCCAACTTCGCATACGAACTCGCTTGTCTACCGTATGCCTACAGCGAATCGTATCGTATTTCGGCCACACAATGCGCAAAGGCGATGAGAACTTGGAGAAGCTGATCGTGGTTGGTAACACAGAAGGCAAAAGATCACGTGGCCGTTCACCAACCAGATGGACCGATCAAGTGAAAGACTCATCGTCTTCAAAGCTATACAATGTTATAAGAGAAGCGCTGGACAGAAACCGGTGGAAGCAGATAGTCCGCGCTAAATGTTTCGTTGCTGACCACGACGCTCAGAAATGAGCTGCCGACTAAAGAGAGAGAGTACGTAGTATCCTCGAATATTGCAGTTCTGTGTGGAATCCGCATCACGGTATCTATTAAAATCTATTTCAAAAAGCTAGCAGCTAACCTAATTAGTGATTAGGATTTTATCAGGGATATTCAATAAATTTTATTCAACTAATTTTGTAATGTTTTTAATTTCTGCTTTGTTTTATCTTATTTTGATTATTTTTTGTGTGTATATGCTTCATTAAATCAGAATGTTGTGTGCGCCTATAATTGGGGTAGCACTAGGCATGTGTGTGTGTTACATGCATGTATCAGTGTCTACTCTGTTGGTGCAATAAATAAATAAATAAACTATTTCTTTTTCTAACAGATTTCTTCTATCTTCTTTCCATTTAACGCCAACTTTTTAACTTTAAGATTTGTACAGTCTCTTGAGTGTCATAGAGTTTACAATGTAATTTGTTTACAAGACGAAAGTTCAGACAAAAAATGTTTTTTTTCTTTTTCATCAAAATTAAATTGCTCGATAAAAGCAGAGAAGGGAGTTCTGTCAGTGAAATGAGTTGCGAGTTGAAATTACGGATTATCAGATCACCGAGGCACGCGAGCCAATAATAAAAACACAACAGTATATATTATGTCACCTATTTATTGAAATAACTTGAAAAATTTTAGTGAACTATTTCTATGTCTTAATACTAACCCGTAAACCTATATTACGAACGTATTCTCTTAAAAGTCCATAAGAAGGGAGGGAAGTCCGAACTTGAGACCGCGTCAGTAGTCGACCGAAACCGGAAGACTGAACTCTCTGAACGTTTGTGGACGGTCAGGTAGGTGTGAACAGATTTTTACTTTATTTGCAAAAAATATGCAAAAATGACTCCACTATTTCACGTTAAAAGAAGAAACACGTCAGTCAGTGGTGGCGACGGAAACGCCAATTGACTTCTTTCGTCGTCGTGAAATGTTTAATTGTAATTCGTCAGTTATCTCGGGCTAAGAGGAAGCGTTGTCGCGGTCGCTAATAGTAGTTGGGGTACTGGGGCCAAGGGGCATGGGGCTGGTAGCCGGCGGGCGGCTGCTGGTAGCCCCAGGGCGGCTGGTAGGACTGCGCGTAGGACTGGTCGTACTGGGCCGCGGCGCCCGCGCCCCCGTAGTAGGCGCCGCTGGCGGTCGTCGCGCTCGTCTGGACCGCGGCGCCGTCCTTCTTCTTGCCGTCCGCCGCCGCCGCCGACTGCTGCGCGGGCGTCGCCTCGTGCTTATCCTTGCGAGCCCTCTTGCGCAGATGCCGGTCGAGGGCCCTGGCGTGCCGATGGGCGGCCCGGGCGCCGGCGGCTCCCCCCAGCTCCTCGGCTAGCTCCCGCCAGCGCCACGCGAAGCGGGCGCACGTCTCCGGGTCGGCGCCCTCTCGCTTCTCGTAAGAGCGGACCAGTTCTGCGGGAGTTGTGGGTTCTAGTCAGAAAGTTCGTCACACCAAAGGAGCCGTCTTCCCGACCTGAAATCCGACCGATCCTCACCTTCCAATTGTTCGTAGGGCGTGTCCGGACAGTGCAAGGCGAGGTCCAGCCTCTGCAGATGCAGCCTGGCGTTGAGAGGATCGCGTTCCACGGCGTCGTCCAAAGCCTTCCGGGCGGCCGCCGGGTCCCTCTTCACGTGTGTCAGGAACCGGGCGTACTTCACGGAGAGGGCCGAAGCCACCGCCTTGGTCTTGGCGGCGGCGATGTAGCCCTCGTACAGGCGGACGCATCGGTCGTAGTCGCCTCGACGCCGCTCCAGGTTGACCCGCCTGCCGAAGGAGACGGGGCGTCAGCTCGGGGCGAGGCTGAAGGGCGAGGCCCGGGCCCGTTGGTCGGCCTACCTGTACTGGATTTGCACGAGTTGCGGGCAGGTCTTCTCGATGCGGTCGAGGATCTCGGCGGCGCGGGCGGGGTGGCCGTTCGCCTCCTCGAAGTGCGCCCAGTGCAGGTGCAGCTCGGGCTTGTCGTGATGGTGCACGGTGCAGGCCCTCTCCAGGACCTCGCGCTCCAGCGACACCAGTTCGGGGGCACCGTCCGACTTCTCTTCCAGGAACTTGATCAACTAGCGGAAACAGATAGGTTCAGAAGTGTCTACGAATGGCGCTTCGCGGAACACCCTCACACGGACGCCTCACCCTCATCCAAAACTCTTCGTAGAGAGCGCAGGCGATGAGACACCGCTCGTGAAGCACCAGCGCCCTCTCGAAGGAGCCGTGCTGCTTCTCCCACTCCAGATAGGCCTTCCAGTTCTTCAACTGGCACCGCTCCAGCGGCTTCACGTGGAAGTATGGACGTTTTATCTAAAAAATTCATGACAGATAAGTAACAAAAGGGCACGTTATTCTTTTCGTCTCACCGTATCGAATATTTAAAGAAACCCCTCACCCCCTCCTCGAAGGTCCAGCGAGCGGCCACTTCTTCTCCGGTGCTCTTGTGCACCTTCCTCCGAGCTGCGATCACGCGCTCCTTGATCGCCTGCGCCTCTTCTTCGGATGCCTGTCGGGCGGAGTGATCCATCAGTGCCGTTCGTCAGGTTAGGTAAGTAAATACAAATGTCGGCTTAACACGTACGACGTGGTCCACGGGTTCGTCCTCCCCCGGAGGCAGGTCCACGGCCGGCGCCCGGCCGCCGCCCTCTCGCACCTCGGCCCGCAGACGCACCAGCTCCTCGCGGCTCACCACGCCCGCCACGGGCTCCGACATCACGTGCTCCTGGAAACTGACCGACGGAGGTTAGGCCGGAACCGGGCTCCCGACCGGCGAGAAGGGAGTTCCCACTCACTTGTCAAAATGAGATGTGTATCCGAGCGTCGGAGTGGAGAGCAGGCGATCGTAGATCTCGGTGACGTTGAGGGCCGATCCGTTTTCGGCTTCCCACTTGATGTAGGACTCCCAGAGCCTGTCGGACCGGAATTCTAAGCCGCAGGCCTCTGGAACAGTTACGTGTGCTGATCATCGCGTCACATTGTACGAGTGCATGTGCGCTCTGATCGGCCTCGAGCCAACTCACCTACGGCGCGTTCGTACTGCGCGCGGATGTAGGCGTGCTCCTCTTGTCTAGTGCTTTTGATATGATTGAGATAGTGTATCCAGAGGTCCACCGACAGAGGGATGGCTCTGAGCCCCCTTTCCAATACCTGAAAGCGCAGAAAGCGTTAGAACGCGGCGGGGGGGCCGAGCGCCGAGAGCGCGCGAGAAGCAAGGGATTATTCAATAGCATTCAATCGAATTGACAATATAATTTTGTATTGTGAAGACACCTGATCGCACCTGGCCGTGGCTGCCCGTCGCCGTCTCCCTCAGAGGCCGACCGGCGGCGGACCCGATCTAGGACCTGTCGCTCCGCGCTAGTGCCGTCAATTATTAGCTTAACTTAAGTCATTCAATTCATGTTCAAAACTTAAATATTTGACACGGTACAACAGTATTTCAATCGAGTACACGACTTAAATAAACGTATAAACACCAGTAAATACAATAAATATCAAAGCACCACCAGCACCACAACACCAGTCACTAATCTACGTCTAACGGTACGCAACGGTTACGGAAACTCTTCGACGCATACTGTACTCTTACTGCCTTTGGCCTCGTCGCACTGTTGGGAAAAAAAAGCAGTTGCACATTGTGTTACGACTCAAATTATTCAAAAACTGTTAAGTCATATCGATTCTATTAAGTATTTCGAGAGGAGTCGCGGGTGGGTACTCACCTCGAGGCATTTCTTTTTATTTCCTTTACGCTTTTCGTAATCGGCGTATTTCCTCCAGTAGCCGTAGCAATACGGATAATGTGAGAGAAACGCGTCGTACGCCTCGCGGGCGGCCTCCGCGTCGCTCTGAAACAACACGAGATCGTCATCGCCCGATCCGTAGACGCGCCGTCCCCTTGGCTTCCTTTGGCCTTCGTCAGCTGGCCCTTGCCTATCCACACGACTTTCAGTTCTCGTTGCTTCACGAAGCTCACGAGATTAGCAAAAATGGTCATCATTTTAAACTTTCTCGGAACGGTATTAAAAAAAATATAATACTCAATTGCGCGATATTTGAGGCCCTTTGACCTGAAGTCTAAAGATGTACGATCGAGACGTTTTTGATCATAGGCCGCAACCGATGGCCGTCGTCAGTTTTACTATTGCAAGGTAAAACTCCTTCCTTCACTCGTCCACTTAAATTTAGTAGTAGTTATTATGTATATAAAAATAAACGCGAAAAAATAGAAACGCGAACGACTCAAATGCGATATCTTTTTTAAATAAAAACGTTTAGTTTTGAAAAGTTTGTTCTTCATTTAAACGACATTAAAGTGAAGGTGTGACTCACCTCTTGGTCGACATACTGCAATAAATAAGTCCAACCAGTGAAATCAGTGGGATCATCGTTAACTACTTTCCAATATTTGTCCAGTTCTGGCAGCACTTTCTTCTTGGGCTTTTCGTCTATTGAAGATCTCTTTTCGGCAGGAATTGGTTTGCTCTCCCCATTCTAAAAATAAATATTTAACAGTCAACTGGAATGTTCAGCTCTCTAGACTGGTACCTGTAAAATATCTAAATACCTTAGCGACTGCTTGTTTCTTTTCCGATGTTGGAGATTCTGGATCATAATCTCCTTCTTCGTCTGGCTTTCTCTTACGAGTTGTTTCTTTTTTTGATGCTGGCAATTCATCTTCAGAAACCACCTGAAACAAAAGTCTAAATTGTTATCATTACCAAGTAACATTACATTAGTTGCTATCATAATGTGATTATGAGATTATACTGATATGGTTCAAAGAAATAATCAAGAAAATGTCGTCACTTCAGTGTCAGCAGGAAGTTCAGCTGGCTTAGGGCCTGGTAGTTCATCATCAGACACATTTTCCGCATCTTTAATGCTTGGCTTTTGCACAACTGGTAATTCATCTTCTGAAACCACTTCTGTTTCCTCTGCCCCACCAATCTAAAATATTAAGAGTATATAGCCCTGGCATGCTTTTGTATAGATATAATTACACTACTATACAAATAAATATTGGAAAACAAATAAAAAAAGAATACAAATTTTATTAAGTCTAAAGTCTGTAAAGGTAAGGGTTAATTAATTTTGTGTAATTACTTTAGAATTCCCATCCTCATCTTGTACAACTGTTTTTATTTGTTTAACTTTTTCCTGTTGTTTTCCTTCAACATCTGGTTGTGCAGACTTTTCTGGTTTAGGTTTATCTTTAGAATTATTCTCAGACTTTTTACTAGCAGAACCAGTTTCGTGGAGTTCTTCTTGCTAAAAAATGATAGTAAATAATATTAAGATAGCAGAATTATAATGGAATAAGACAAAACAACCTTATAATTTCAATAAATATCAACTTATTAATATATAAGAAGTTGTAAAACCAATATGGATGTAATGTATCCATCTATGGGCTTGCACCAGCAATGGTAATGTTGAAATTACACTAGGAGTCCAAACTAGGGTACTCTCAAGACACAGTAGATCCTTGTCTGCATCCTTAAAATAAAAAAATGTCAACAAAGAAATAAGGAAAAATATCAACCAGTTTCTTGGGCTAGTGTGTAGGCTCAAGACAGGAGCAAGTGTTTTGAGCTATTGTACTTAGCAACCATAAGTTAATGCAAATAAGATTGAAAAATGTTGTCATAAATAAGTCAAGTTTAAAAAATGTAAAAGACAATAAATGTAGAAGGCATTAAACTATAACAGTTTATTAGATTATATAAGACTAGATTACAGAAGAATGTTTTAAAAAGATATAATCATTTTGACTATAATTGAAGTAAAAAAATTAGTCTGAATAAAAGTAGTCATGCTAACCCTAATTTCTAATAAGCTTGTTCAATAAGAAAATTATACCAGCAGCTTGAAAGTAACTAAAAACCATTTATCAATTAATTTTATACTTATACACTTACAAAGGAAACAATTACAAATTTATACCTTAGATTGTGATCCAACTACATCAGTATCATAAGCCTCTGGGACATCACTTGGTGTGACTGAGATGACATCTTCAGTAGTACTACATACAGTTTTTGCATTCGGATTACTACTTTCAGTTTTATCACAATCTTTAGAGTTATTTTCACTGTTTTCAACATCATTTATTTCCATACTCTCATGAACTGGATACTCACCATTAGACATTTCATTATCATTTTGCTTAGAATCACTTTCACTGAAGTCATTAAGTTTAAAAGCATCACTTAAACGGGAATCAGCATCCAGAGAATCAGTAGGAAAATTTACTGCCATGTCTCCTACATCAAAAGAATCTGTGTTGTAACCCTCAGCGTTGTTTTCTAGATAATCGCCTACACTACCGGCAGACAATTCAACTGCGTTAAGAAACCCCTGGTTTGATACTGACGACTCGTCAACGGCAGCATCAACGCCGCTAAATTCTCCATCTGTGAGCAAATGTGAGAGTCCGTTCGAGTTTTCATTTATCAAGGGACTTTCATCTGTTTCCATGGGGTTTTCTGATAAACATTTCTGCAAACAAATTACCATGAATGTCAAAATACTAAAACAGCTTTTAAATAGAAATTTCTATAACCTCAAAAAAATACTATTTACACACCTGTAATTCTGAACTGGCGTCATCTTCCATTTTGCTTTTGTCTTGTTAATACACAGTTATGCCAGCACACTTATTATCCAACAATGTAACCTTATAACAAAATAACTTATTGACAAACAGACAGATTATCTGAGAGTGAGAATGATCAATGAACTCAATTTTAAGATACATCAGTCATCGATATGTATAAGTTTATAAGATATTAGTCAAAGAGATATCATCAATTCTATGTATCTTAGTCTATAATATTCTATATTCTATAGCAAATGGGACAGGGGCCACTGTAATTGCATTTTGTACACTGTAACTACAGTAGATTCAATGCATTTTTACTGCGTTTACCGTATATGAATATACAATCTTTGCAAATTTTTTAAAATCCAAGAGCAATTTTTTTGCATGTAACGTAACATTTGCAATTGAAATGGCAAATGTGACTGTATTTTCACACAGATAATAAAATAGACGGGAAAACAAAAGAGATAAAGAAAAATACTATACATTTTAGGGGTAACTTGCTCATTAGATATTTGTAAGTTGGTGTTAGAGAGAACATTCTGTAAGGGTTGGCATCAATGATCAGTTACTATACTAAATTCCTAACTTGTCTCATTCCGATACGTTTATTTTTTTACCCGTTTCCCTGTTTTGACCCTGGGCTTGTGGCCCAGGGTCAAAAGCACAAACCGTGCGGGCCATAATATAAAAAAAAACTTGTCTCATTTCCCTGTCATTTACGAAATTATAAACCTGCTATTGAAATGTTTAAATGAAAACTATACCGTATCGTTTTCATGGGTTCCTGGTCACCATGGAATGCCGGGGGGCCGATGGCTGGCCATGCGTCATACTCGTGAACGGGTGCTACTTGTGGTGATTGGTCGTACTTGAATTCGTGTATGCGGTGATATTAATTATCCATACTACGTATTTGCGTGTTGTTCTCACAAATATGTAAGTGCGTGCTCCTATTTCACCATGCCTCCTGCTGATAGAGGACAAATCTGTGTTTTTAATTTATTTTATTATACTTTATTACTCAAGATGTCATATGGAACATGGTGTAATGGTTGCAGCTCCGTACAAACATCGTGTATAAAAAACTTGGCGATTAAAAAGAGTCGCGGAGAGTTTATTGCCTGTTCTTCTCTTCCGTTCTACGCCCTTGATTTGAGAATTGGCAGTAAATGTAAAATTAGAATCATTTTATATTTCTTTTCTTTTTTTGACGTTCATAAGTGTACATTATGTTACCTATATGAATAAATTATTTTTGACTTTGACGAGAAAGCCGACCGTATAGCCAATGAGGCGGTGGAAAGTGGAGATGTAGATATTTTTGGAAACTATGCACATGACTTGATGGCTCTTTTCAGGATTTATCTCAGGAATTCCTAGACTGAATCCTGGGATCAAGATATTTAAAAAGGTCGCCATTATCATGCAATTCAACCTTCTATACCGATTAAGTCCTGGTTTTGGAGATTGAGATTCGGTAAAACAACTACAACAATACTGTCACGTATGCGACTGGGACACGTCGGCACAAGTAACATTTCCTAGCTAACATTTCCAAGTTTAATATTATTGACAACCCTATGTCCGAATGTGGATATGCTGAGGCTTATTTGAACCACATCATGTTTGTTTGTTCTCGGCGCGACCGGTCGGATCTTCTCGAAGGTCTCATTTCCCTTCAAATTCCTTTCTGTTCATCCATATCCTGTTTACTTGTAACACGTATATAAACTTGTAACAGCTTTTATCTTAAGTAATGAAATAATAATTTAGACCATATGAATGTGTCTATATATAAATATCTATCCTTTTTTATCTATCTCTATAAGAATTTATCTTTATTTTATTGATTATTTTCCATTTCTTAATTCCGTTCCATCCGATAATTGTTCTTTTTACCCGTTTTCCTGGGCCACAATGCACAAACCATGCGGGCCGGGAAAACAACCTGTCCCATCACACTAATCTTACTTAGAATTCGTACCTCGGTGGTGCCTAGTTTTATTATTCACGAAAGACTTAAATGAACCAAATATACTATATAATTAATGGAAAACTTCAACGAAAGACTAGGCGGTATGGTCGAAAGACTATAGCCTGCGCCATGGGCGAAAAAAAAAATACTTAGAAATTAGAATTAACCACAAATGTTTCTTACCTAAAATTTTAAGCGTTTATAACATGTAAATAGAGACTTTTCACAAAAAAGTATCGACTCGCCGTCGTTAACGTTTTTACTTTTCAAAATGTGGGGATTGCGTGCTTTTCTAAATAAAAATACCGTTGTAGAACAAGCTTCATTTTTCCAACAAATTAGAGTGAGCATATTTTTTTATAATTATGATGCATCTTAACCTTTATATTACTCTTAATCTTATATTTGGCAGAACACGTTCATTCTTAAGCGACGCTGGCCACCACCGCTTCACAAGAAGAATGGAAGAGTACCAAAATTAAAAGCAAGGCATTTTGTTTATGATTTAATTGAAGATACAAACATTAATAAAAAACCTGATTTAAAAGTAATATTAAATCAATTTGTTGATGGTAAGTAATAGTTATGAGCACTATTGTAATAAATAATTGATTAGAATCATGAGGATATAGTTGCATTGTGGTACCAAAATCCTTCACAATAAACTGTCTCATCTGATTGATCACCCCATAAACACACATGTCAATATTATTAGCTGTGTGCACATTTGTGATAAAAACGAAGAGAAAGAAAGAAAGTTCAAGTATTATGCATACCTATATCACTTCAGAATAATGTAGCCTACATGTAGACAAAACTTCCTGTAGTTTCGGAAAATCACTTTGCATGTAGAATTTATATTTAAATATATAATTTCAGGTGCTGGCAATGTTGGCGATATATTGACTTTGCGTCCTAATGTTGCATATAAAGAATTTTTACTTCCTGGTCTTGCTGTATATGCAACACCTGACAACTTACAAAAGTACAAAGCTGCTGAAAACAAATCAAGGGAATCATCTGATTTTAGTTCCCCTTATGTGCAAAGAGTAATTGTTTTTAGATTAACATCTTATACTATGTTTATATATTTATGCTAAATCCAAATTTTATATTAAAACTTATTATTTCAGACAATTAACTGTTTATCTCAAACAGTTTTACAAATAACTATGAATAAGACTACACCATGGAAACTTGAGCCTTGGCATATTAAAACATCATTGCGCAAAGCTGGTTATATAGTACCTGAAGAAGCTATTACAATGCCTCCAAAGGAAATCACAGGACCAGATTTAACTTTACAAGAAAAGGAGTTTTTCATTACAGTTAAAGTAGGTTTGCCTTAATATGACACAACATTATTTAGATTGTTCCTCTTAATTAAAATCTATCTGTATATTATTATATTCCAGATAAATAATAAAGAAGAAGTAAATGTAAGATGCCGCATCCACCATTGGGCAACAGGTTTAGAGAGACTGCCTTGGGAAGAGTTTCATTGGAAAAAACCTTTAGAGGCTCTTATTCCAGAACAAGCTGAAATTTTAGAAAAAATGCCTCTACCTCAATGAGGACATTTAACCATTAGGGTTCTTCACAGGTCATAAATTATAGTAAAAAAAATATTCTTTTTATTCAGCATGAAGCTGGTGAACATTTTAATGTATTAGGATGCACCTTTATCACTGTTTACTTAAGCTTTAAAAGTTGGGAGGAAATAATAAACATCTTAAATACTGCTAATAGTATAATTTTTTGTAATAAAAAGAAAGTTTAGTAGCGTGCATAAGTAAATCTCACACTCTTCCTTTTTATGTGTAATCCCAGAGAAGAAGGTATGCAAACACATTATTAAATTCTGAAAAAAAAGAACCATGAATGAATATAGGACGCACTGTAACCTAGTTAGCACTATGTTCTCAAATGCAAGGGCTTATTGTGAGTACTGAGCCTCAAAATTACCACCCTTGTTATGTGAATTTAATTTGTAGAATTGCGCGCAGGAGGCATATACCCATAAACAGCACTGAGTTAGAAAAATGCTTTATTGTAGACCCTTATTGTAGCTCTAAGAATTATGTGAACAAGAAAATTCGATTTTATTGAATTATAAAATTTAAAAAAAAGAATAAATTTAATGCACATTCATTTAGAAGATAAACTATTTTAAAATTCTTGTACAACTCTACAAACACTAAGTTAAAGGCAAATAATTGTGCTTGGTTTAATAACAGCAGGCACTACAATATAGGTATAGTTAGGATCTCAAAAGCCTTAACAACATAAATATAATGAAAACTTTTATCGGAACTGAATGAAAATGGGGGCTGGTGGGTTTTTGCACCCCGTTGGTGCAAATAACCTTTTATTTACTTTGCTTCGATTAAATCAAATTAAGATTGTCATATTTTTTAATCTCAAAATCTACATAAGGTGACCAGATTGTCAGTAGGGACCTAAAAAAATATAGTAAAATTATCGCAAAAAATGGTACAAATTAATACGAAATAAACAGTTTCCCTCACCAATTATCAAAGTAAAAGTGAGTACTAATTACCTATAACCGAAATGCTAACTACCAACACTGGCAATAAGCATCATGCAATGGCCTCAATAGTATGTTATGATTTATCACCTGACAAAAGATGTCTTCACTCACCACGGACGACAGACGTGTCACTTCTGGTAACTTTTGTGGGTAATATCACTTCATGAAACTCACTGGAATGCTTTAAACTGCCAGTTTCAGTACATTCACGTTGAATTTTATGAACGCTGTCGATATTTAACGGGCTACGACTATCTTGATCGTTCACTGTTTCATCATCTTTTTCCAAAGAATGTTGGATCGCGTTATTTTCTATTTCTACTGCGGTTTGACCTTCGTGGGCCTCTACATTGCTTTGATATTCAATGAAACCCTCTGAGCCTTTGGCTTCGTCGCAGGCAACTTGTTCCCTGACAGAGTCCATATCTTCGCTGAGTTTACTGCTACTGGTATTGCTCGGCGGTGTGACGGATTGAATGGCATCTTCACGCTTCAATTGTTTTCGGCGTTCGACGATATCGTAACTAGCGTGTGAAGATAGTAAATGGAGGCTATCGTCCATAGGTAAATCCATGGAAGTCGCGAAACTCTCATCTCTCCCTGGGAAATTATCTTTTTCAGGCACAATGTGAATATTTAAAACGGTTTTCGTCTTTTGTAGATCGTTACTTTTTTCCAAGGACGTACCAGAAAAGTCTTTAGAATCTATCATGGACTCTGTAGAAGAATGGGTTTTGTTAACGTTAAATTTATTTCTAACTAGAAACCCCCTTATATGCGCCTGAATAATTGTCGCCGCACTTGACAAAGTAGAAGAATCATCTGTAGATAATGACAACGATTTCTCCTCGTTAACAGTTTGAAGTACGGTGTCCATTCTACTGATTCCTCGACGTTCCTTATTAGTCATATTAATATTATTCTGAAAAAAAGTAGGTATATTTACAAATCGCGACAGTCCTCTTTTTAAATTTAATCAGAAAATCGTCAATAAGAGCAGCCTCTTGCAGTTTCTGTGGTATATAGTAAGGTAACTTCGAAGAGGGAAGTAAAATACATGTGTCTAAAGTAAATATTAGAAAAGAATATGTGACTGTATATTTTTTTCTAAAAAAAGCTCTGCGAAAATAAAAACTAAAATACAGACGAGTCGGCGTTAAATAACTATAGTTCGGTTTACCTCCAAATCGTTCTCTTTAATAAAAAGATTGATGTCAACGTTTGTTGCATCATCTAAGCTGGTAGTTTTACTTTTGAAGAGGAAAGTTCGAAAAACTTTCTGAATCGTTATAGCTGCCGTTTCGAGATCCATCTGGTGATGAGCTCCTAGGACATTAGACGCAGCATCTTCTTCATCGCATACCCTTATCTTTTCCGCTTCTTCAGAGAAGTTAACGCCTTCGAAATTATCCTCTCGAGCGGATCCAGCGTCATCCGGAGAAAGAGGAAACTCTTTAGGTATTTTTGGTTCCAACTCAATATTTTCAATGGTTCCTGACGACGCGCTATAATCTGGACTCGTCAAGTTATGATGAATTTTTACATCTGTTGAACAAAATTCTTCATCTAAAACGTTTGCGTTTTCAATAACGGTAGGGCTTACAACTACCGCACCTTTGATTAATTGGTTTCCGGAGACATCTGACGTACATTCATTTTCATTAAATGTATTATTTTTGGAATTACTATTTTCAAGTTGGCGCTCACGACATTCGCCAGACACAATGTTCGGATATGTTATATTATTATCAAATAATTCCCGAGTTATTTCTTCTCGACGAGACGTATATGCGGGGAGATTATCCTGAACCATCTCGCGTTTCGCAACCGACGCATCTTCCGTATCATCATTCACAACGTCGGGAGCTGGCCGCGTCTCGTTGTCTTCTAGAAATGTTTGATAATTTTTTTCGTAACATTTGCGCCGCTGTTTAGCTCTTTCCCTTATTATATTCTGAGCTTTTGCTATTTTCTGTTCCAAAGACGTGGGTTTTTTTCGCTCTAAAAAGATACAGTAACTTCAAAGTTCACAAAGTAAATTAAATTTAAAACATTATAACACGGCACTCACGTCTGTCGTCATCTCGGATCTGCAGCAGTTTCTGGACGTGGTCCGCACAAAACTCATAAATATCGGATGGTTTATTTCTCAAAACGTCCTCGCTCAGCCCCTCCATTAACTTCAGCAGGCCGGGTGGCATTTTCGGGACGGGGGCCGTATACACTCGAGATCTGCGGTTATTCATTTTGCACAAACGCAGCGACAACACCAGTTCCAGTCTTAAAAGACGAGCGGAGCCTTGTTGCGTTGTTTGCTTTCGGTAGTCTAGGTGACGTAACCCGCTCGAACGATGATGACCCGATATTGATTTTTCCTGATCCTCAAGGTCAACAGACGACGTCTCGTGAAGGTCGAGAACCGGGGCAACCGATGCCGACGAAGGGCAAATAAACAATGGTCGACGACCAAACCTTCGGCCCCCGTCCACTATAATGTTGTAAGTCCACTACACATCGCACGATTCCAGCTCGAATAGGATCGAACCGAACGTTTCGCAAATAAAAAACTAAGATGGGTGAAAATGTCTCGTGTATTTGGCGAAGGGAAACAACAAGTGGCGAGTGGAGGCGATATGCGTACGCGCTCAAAGAATCCCCCATTTGTGTGAGTCAACTTTTTTATTTCCATACTGTGTACTATAATAGTAATTTATATATAAGATCATATAATTTTTGCAATGTTAATACATTTTACATAACAGACATCTCCATAGTGTACATACATACATACGCGGTAGCTCGCCGTGGCCGGGCGCGTGCCGGACGTACAGAGGCGCCGACGCGAGCGACGATAGAAATTAACGGCTACAGCAATATCATACAAATTAATGACTATTCCCTTACAAAATATCGGATCTACCGTAGCATTGTTCTACTCCGACGCGACGGCCGAGTCGGCGGGGCACCTCTGTACTCGCCGCGCCATCGATTCATAATAAATAAATGCCTATTTATGCCTATTTACACTATGTATCTATACAAAACGATAGGACGACGAAATTACATTTGAATTCAGCATTCGGCTTCTAACACGACGCGAGTTCGAAGAGCGCTATTTTATCTTTTTGTACAATCGGAACAAATCGGAACGAATCGGAACGAATCGGAACAGACGCGATACAACTTTAACTTAATTAAACAATTTAACAATATTAAAAATCCTAAATAGTCTAGTATCCTAGGGTCGAATATAAAAGGCCTCCCGCGGCCCGAGGCGGAGCAGGGCGCATCACTTGGCGCGCTTGGCGCCCAGCTGCAGCTCGCCCAGCCGCTTCCACAGCTCGTCGCGCTCCTTCTCGCGCTTCTTCTCTCTGGAAGCAGAACACGAACGAGTGAGACGGTGCTCCATCTCGGCGACGGGAAAACGCGACGAAAGCGAGCGCCACTCACTTCTGCCGCTCCGCCTTATAGCTGGCGGTGAGCTCGTCGAACAGCTTCGAGTTCATCTCCATGAAGGTCTTGAGCACGTTGTAGATGAAGGTCACGATGGACTGGTTCCAGTGCTCCTTGCTCATGCGGTACAGCGCCGGGAACATGATGGGCATGATCACCTGGTTGTTCTCCTCGATCAGGGACACGATGTACTCGTTGTTCCAGTAGTACAGGGCCCTCTCGGCCACCTGCGGACGGAACGGACGGTTTGAGATCGGTCGACGGACATCGCCCCCGGACGTTGGTCGGACGTCTGCTTACCTGGAAGTGGGGGCTGGACACGCACTTTGCGATTTGCTTGAACAGCGGCTCCTGTATCTTGACGAACTGAGCCGGCTCGATGACGTCCAAGATCTCCTCGATCTCGCCGAGGAACATCACCTGCTCGGAAAAAGAAAGACATCTCCGTTACCTACCTTTTCACTTCTCTTAGCTTTAATTCCACGCGCGATAACAATATTTCGAGTCGCCCACCTCCTTCTGGGAGCAGGTCTTCGGCCAGAACTTGAGCAGGCCGCGCACGACCGGCTCGGTGAGCGTGGGATCCTTCTCGAGGAACTGCACCACGCAGTAGGCCAGCTGCGCGTGGTACATGGACAGGCTCTTCACCTTGTGCAGCGGCAGGAGCACCTTCACCAGGAACTGCTTGTGCTCGCTCTTCAGCGGCAGCGCGAACCCGTTGATTATGCTGCAAGGCACGGCGGCACCGTGTATTATGCGCGACTACCGCGAGGGCTGATTTATCGGTGGAGACGAAATAGATACCTTCCCAAGATCTCCAGCAGTTCGCCGACGCCGTTGAAGTGCTCGGTTTCGTAGACGAATCGCAGGAATATATTGTTGATCTGTTTTCGTATGAACGCTCGGAGACCCAGGAACTTTCCGTAGATACGATGCAGCACCGTTTTCAGAAAATCGCGCTCGCGAGGGTCTTCGGAATCGAACAGATCAAGAAGCTGTTTCAGAAAATATCTAAATTAAACTACGATTAGTTACAGACTTATATTCAACGAAGACTCGAACTTTACCTGTTGTGTTCATTTGGAGGCATGTCTGATTGAGATTAACATTGGGGAATATAAACGGATTTTATTAAATTTTTTGTATTTTCATTTAAAAAATTTATTGGGGTAAGCTATTATGCCCAAATTTACAACTTCCCCCTCGGACACATAAAAACATTTCAGTCAAATGCATTATTTATACTTACCCTGTACAAATTGTTTTTGTACATTTGTAAATAATTTATTTGACACAACTGTTTTAAGTGTAGTCTTTTATAGTAAAGTAGAAGAACCTCTTAAAACCTTCTGAATTGTTGAAATGTCAATTTAAAAGTATTTATTAATATAATAGAACATACAAACAAAATAATTGATAACATGCACATATAGTGTGAATTATACCTGCAATACAAATTTCTGGTCAATGACTTTCTTGCCAATGGTCGGCTGAAAGTTAACTGATTCAAGGAAGCGCAAAAAGAACTCATAGACTAGTTGAAGATGTGGCCAAGAGGCCTCTAGAGTCGGATCATCCTCCTCCGGGTCATAATCAGGATTGTCACTTGGTGGTAGAGTGCGGAACAAGTTGGACGATATCTGGGAAAAATGTTTTTTAATGATGGTATGTTAATTACTTTTAAGCTAATAATATTTACCAACTTTAAACACAATAATAAATCTAAAGTTAGAATAAGAATGTATATCAGCAACAATCACATTTCTTTTATAATATAAATACTAGCAGGACCGCTGTTGTGTCTGTGTGTACATTGTCATTTATAACTTATTTATATTTGTTTTAGCAATTTAACCATTCAGCTTAACAATAATGGTACACAGATTAACATTATGCTTTGAGGTTAATAAAACTAGTTATAAAAAAGATAACTTAAATAGTTATTAAATTTATACATTTCTCAATACACAACAACAACATATTGTATTGAATGTTTTGTTTAAAAACTCCTAAATATGTACAATATATGCTAATGGTAAATCTG
Source organism: Pieris rapae (assembly GCF_905147795.1). Classification (NCBI taxonomy): domain Eukaryota; kingdom Metazoa; phylum Arthropoda; class Insecta; order Lepidoptera; family Pieridae; genus Pieris; species Pieris rapae. The sequence goes on along the minus strand of NC_059509.1, from coordinate 12,725,137 downwards.
TGAATATAATATACAATTAACTTACCATTTTAATGATTTCTGGATAAACCGGTTCAGTGAGTACATCACGTCCAACAGTAATATACCCAACTAGCTCATTCAATGTGGCACGTTTAATCTCCTTTCCTTTTAAGTCAGCAAGAGGGTCCATGAAGTCAAATGCAACACAACACTGACGCAGCTTACGAATGAACAAGTCTTCTTGTTCAGTAGCTGGGACATCTGTAAGTGAACATTATCACTGTAGTAGAAAGGCAATATCTACAGGTGTGTCTATGTTATACAATTACTTAATGATAATGAGCATTATTTACACTATTAGTATTAGAATACTCTTATAGTATGAGTATGAGTATATAATGAGACATAACAACACAACTCATTAAGGGTTTAAATAGAAAAAATATACATGAAATTTTTTAACTGTGCAAGAAATATAACATATTTATATTGTGACCACATTCTACCAACAAATCAATACTAGTGACATATTGCAAAGGTTAATTATTTTGGTTATTAGAGTAAATTGAATTACATATAATTTATAAAATAATTATCTCCTATCAATCTAATAACTTGTATATATATTATGTTATATTTACTCAAACAGAGAGAATAAACTGTTAAATCCAAAAATAAATAGAAGAACTTTAAGAATTTGTTGACCTAATTATTAAAACATGGTATGTATAGCCCATTATTTTTTTTATGTTCAGTTTTTCTTTATTACTTAAGTTCTTCAATTTATAATTATTAAATTGTAAACCTAATGATTTGTTAATACACAATGTTATTACAGTAACTAGACTAATAAATTTAATGACATCAGATCACATTACATTTATTTTACACATATAATTCATATTGTTAAAATTTAAAAAAAAATTAAATTTACCTTTCAGTAAGGGTAGTGCCAAGAGTTCTACATCTTGTGAGTTACGATAACGGGATGACCCTTGACTTTTCTTGGTCTTTTTCTTAAGAGACCGTTTAGCAAAAGGGTCAATTCTATCAACAAACGGTGCCGAAGACATGTTTCTAATATAAAAGAGTCCGTATTGACGACAAGCCGAGAACGATCAATTTAAAACTTTGCTAAATTCTAAAAGATGCATGTTCCAGCCAATTCAATAAGACGAACGAGCACTCCTCGTTAAGTCAAACCAAAATAATTGAGCCTAAATAAACATTCCTTCGTCACTCATGACGGTAATGGAGTGATCACACTCAAGCCATCTTTTTGATACTTTTTATGTTTCCACAAAAGTTACGTAATTTTAGAAAGTCTTTATCACAAAAATATCACTAATATAAATCAAAATAGGTCCTGTTGCAAAAACAGATTTATAATATGAGGCGTGTCACAAATAGCAAAAGCTAGAAGTCAGATAGTATACATAGAAGCCTCGTGTAATATCAGCCGGTCACTCGATGACAATTTAATTTCACTCACTTATCGTCAATTTTGTTCAAGATTAAATAAACAAAACACTATTAAGCAAAAATTAATTATTATTTTTTGATCTTAACTATTGGAAAACTTATATGGCAATGACACAGAGCAATTTTTAACACCAAAAATCTATCACCGTATTCTCGCCATCGCTCACCATCCGTTTCTATTCCGACAGTGACACAAGCTGCATTTTAACGCCAACCACAAATTTATTTCGATCTATAGCACTTCTACAAGAACAAAATATTTATATTTCGATTATATGAGCAACGTAAAACCATGAATTTACAAAAACTACCAAGTTAAAAGATTATCATCACTGGTTTTGCTGCGAAAACGCCAGCACTCAAAAGTACCTATTTCTGAAAATAGATGGAGATATAAAAATGTTCAGATAATCAATAGAGATACTTAAGAATGAATTTCACGTTTTAATTCTAATAGGACTTAAAATTGTCATTTAAAATTATTTTCATATTTTAAGATAACAGTTAGTTACCAATAATCTATCAAAACGATTTGTAAGAAAGAATATTTCAAAAAGGAAATGGCGGAAGACAAAATCTATTTGTATTTAGAGACAGAACATATGGATGCGTTCCAAGATTGACCGAAAATTTTCAACAAACCGGTTACTGTGATAATGCTGTTATTTCTTCAAACTTATTTTTTTGTCACAGAAAATGTGAACGAAATTTAAAAATATTATTTATATTACGGATAAAACTTTTTAAAACCCTTTTGCTTTAAAAAATGTGGATAACAAACAATACGTCTCTGAGACAATAGCTTAGGAAAATATTTAGAAATAATTTATGTTTAAGAACACATGTTCTTGTTATTTCAATACACTTTATTTAAAAAATGTGAGTCATAATTTTAAATAATTATAATACGAAATCATATTTGTACACTGTAGTTATCTAAAGTATAGAGATAATATACTTTACACTGCTTGGCCTATGCTTATTTCTTACCTGTTTAAATTTCATTCTCTAATCTCTATGGGCATTTATAATCTATACAAAATAGTCTTACTAGTCTGTGATTCAAAACTTGGAAATACGAGTACCAACTGCGTTTGGGTTTGGGAAAGTTGCTTTCTAAAGTCGTAGCCATAGTTGCTTTCGAATTAAATCAAATCTCTTAAAACCGAGTAATCCTACAGTAAACATAATTACAATCTCTTTCTTTTTATGAGTTGTGTCTACACATACTGTAGCTGGTTCCAACATGGATCTTGGGAGTTCTGACAGTTCCGCCATGAATGCAAAATAAATACAAATTATATACTATACTGTACAGGTTTGTTTAAATACTGCTAGTAACTAAATCTAATAAATGTAAATAACAGAGTCGTTGTACAGAATTGTAACTTAATAATTTAAGATAAATAATGTGTAAATAGCGTCAATATAGTCCATCAATGCGACGCTACGGAAGACACCTTATTACTATTTATAAGAGAAAATTATGTTCGTGTATTTAAGGAACATATGTGCAAGAACAGAAAAAATGACATATTCGACTAGCTGTGTACTTTTTAAAAATAAATGATCACAAAGTATTTCCTATATTACATTAATCAATCTAGTGTTATTAAAATGTAGTTAATAACTGTTTACATGAAGACTAATCTAAATGGTTTTAGAGGTATTTACTTTTGTTTGTATTTTAGGAGCTGGAAGTGTACAAGTATTAAAGAAGAACCTTCACAATGTTGAGAGGTGGGCGTGGTGGCCGCCACAGTCCAGAGCTGTATCCCCATACTCTAAAGTGTTCCAACGCAAGTGACACCAGTTCAGCGTATAGTGGTAGTGACACAATGACATCTGTTCATAGCTCCTTAGACATGGATATGGAGGTAGATCTGTCTGGCCTTCTCGAGTCTATAGTGGATTCTGATGAGGAAGAAGATTTAGAAGAAACTATGGACAGCCTCACTGTTCGTGATCCAGTCCGAGAATGTCTGGAAAAAGATCCCAGTGAAAGAACAGACGAAGATATTGAGATTCTATTAGAATTCACTCAACATTTAAAAGCATTTACAAATATGACACTTACTGTACGAAGAGCATTATGTGCTGTAATGGTATTTGCAGTTGTAGAGAAGGCAGAGACCATTGTAATGCAAGATGGAGAGGAACATGACTCCTGGTCAGTATTAATTAATGGGCATGTCGGTATTGAACATCAAAATGGAGAAGTTGAATATCTGAATGTTGGTGACAGTTTTGGGATGGCGGAGGCTACCCTTGAAAGGCTGTACCATCGGGGTGTTATGACAACTAGATGCAATGATTGCCAATTTGTGTGTGTTACTCAAACGGACTACTACCGAATTTTACATCAGGGAGAAGAAAACATAAAACGTCACGAAAACGAAAATGGAGTTGTGGTTTTGGTTACAGAGTACAGGGGTGCTGCAGGTGAATCTGGTCATCAAGATGGACATGTAGTTATTAGGGGAACCCCTGAACATTTGATGCTACAACTTATTGAAGATAATTCACGTGACTCAACATATGTAGAAGATTTTCTATTGACTCACAGAACATTCATTGAAAATCATTTAGTGGTTGCCAAGCAATTACTTGCCTGGTTCTCAGAACCATCTGTACGTGATAAGGTGACAAGGGTAGTGCTGTATTGGGTGAACAACCATTTTACCGATTTTGAAACTGATCCAAATATGATGGAATTCCTTGAGAATTTTGAATTGGCTTTGGAGCATGAGAAAATGGAAAGCCAACTGAGACTGTTAAACATAGCTTGTTCTGCTAAAGCCAGAACTAGAAGTGTTACTTTGTCACGCCCCACAAGAGATGAGCCACTGAATTTTACTATTTTAGGTGGATATGAAAGGGGTTATGGTATATTTGTATTAAAAGTTGAAAAACATTCGAAGGCAGAGGAAGTGGGCTTGAAAAGAGGTGATCAGATACTGGAAGTTAACAGTCAATCTTTTCAACATGTGAGTCATGCAAAAGCCATGGAAATAATTACAGGATCCACACATCTAAGTATAACTGTAAAAAGTAATTTCTTAGCTTTTAAGCAAATGTTACTCATGCCAGAAAATTCCCCTAGACAGAGGGGAGGTACAAATATGGTCAGGTGGCAAACAGATCCTAGAGCAAGACTTTCAACAGCAGAATTACTTAGTGATGATCCCATTACCCTGACTCCAATTTTCCAATCTCCAATAAAGAAATCACAACAAGAAATAAATGTGAAAAAAGAACCACAAAAAGGATTTATGACACTGGGTCCAAAACGACTTCATAAGGCTTTAATGAAAATGAATATTCTGCCAAAAAATACCATTGCTGATGGAATTCATAATGATGACAGCATACTTTCCAATACAGATGCTTTAAACAAAGCCAACACAAGCACTTCATTTTATAGTTCACACAGTAATCCAGACCTGATTTCAATTTGTTATGATGATTATCAGTCATCTGATTACCCTGAACATGTGCTTAAGGTGTATAGAGCTGATCAAACTTGTAAATATTTACCAGCTCATAAAGAAACTACTGCCAGAGAAGTAGTAATGCTTGCCTTGCGAGAATTTGGTATTACAGAGCCAAGTTCAAATTTCTCCTTGTGTGAAGTTTCTGTTGCACAAGGAGGAATAATTAAACAACATAGGCTACCTGATCAGTTACAAAACCTTGCAGAAAGAATTGGATTAAGCTCTAGATATTATTTGAAAACAAATGGTATTAGTGAAACTTTGGTACCTGATGAAATGGCTCCGGAACTACTCAGAGAGAGTGTTGTACATTTCTTGCAACTGAATGCAGTGGAAGTCGCTGTCCAGTTGACATTACAAGATTTCTACATATTTAGACAAATCGAGAGTACTGAGTATGTGGATGATTTGTTTGAACTAAAAAGTAGATATGGTACACCCATGCTATCACAATTTGCTGGTTTGGTAAATAAAGAAATGTTTTGGGTTGTAACAGAGGTGGTCAATGAGCAAAATCTTGTTAGAAGGTCTAGAATCATAAAACAATTTATAAAAGTTGCAAGGCACTGCAAAGAGTGTAAAAACTACAATTCTATGTTTGCTATAATTTCAGGATTAGGTCATGGTGCAGTATCTAGACTTAGAATGACCTGGGACAAATTACCTACAAAATACATTAAACTGTTTACAGATTTACAATCATTTATGGACCCCTCTAGGAATATGTCCAAGTACAGACAATTAATTACAGCTGAACAAGGCAGATCACCTGTCATTCCCTTTTACCCTGTAGTCAGAAAAGATCTGACATTTATTCACCTTGGAAATGATACGAAAGTGGAAGGTATGGTAAATTTTGAAAAATTACGCATGATAGCCAAAGAGGTAAAGACACTCACAAATATGTGTAGTGCTCCATACGACTTGCTAACTTTACTGGAATCTGGTAAACAACCTCCTTCCAATGCTATGGTGGCATTGAATCAGTTGACAACTGGAGTTCAACAAGGCCAAGTCACAGTAAAAAGAAGAAAGAAGTCCTCGAATGTGCCAAATCCAAAAAAGATGTTCGAGGAAGCGCAAATGGTTCGCCGGGTCAAAGCTTACTTAAATCGCATGCATGTGGAAACTGACGAAGAAAGACTTCACGCTCTGTCTTTAGAATGTGAAGGTTCGGGTCCGGCACCTTCGATGCCACGCCGTCGACATCCATCACCATCTCTTTCTACTACGAGCAGTGCATCGTCGGCCAGTGAAAGTAAAAAAGGCTTCGCAGGAAATAAATTTGGAGCAGCTTCACCTCAAGCCGTGAGAAAGTTATTGGCTCTATCCGAACCTGCCAAAACCCGTCCACACCAGCCGAGACCTCCTCCACCCCCCGGACCTTCCCCGTGCTCCCATAGAAGAGACGGAACCGTGCCGGGCATTTGTTGTTCCCGCGCCGCACACGAGAGATCACACTCGGACACGCCTACGCCGCTGCCAGTAGATTTATCGGCGGAAAGTAGCAGTGTGACGTCATTAGTAAACTTGCCATTAAGAAAAACGGGATCGGCCACTTCGAGCGACAGCGGGCACGGCTCCTGCACAACGGCGAACTGTGTTCGGCCGATTCCTCCTCCGCGAATGCCTTACACGCTCGCCGCTCAAGTGGCCCGCATCGATCGTCTCAACCGTGCTCATTCGCACGAAGGTGTTACTCGTTCTTACGATTACTATCACGACGCGCCAGATGACGAAGACGACGATCAGCAAGTTTCTGCAGTGTAAAGTTCTCAATACTCCAATTTCCAAAAATTTATATTTTAGTAATCTCACTTGAGTAGAAGCATGACATAAAACGTTTAATATATTGTACTAAAATGTAGTTCATGTTTGTATTCCTTATGAGTAAGGTTAAAGACTGTCTTATTTAATGATTTTAGTGTTTATTGTAATATTACATAGTAGCCATGCCTTTATATATTATATTATTAATATTATAGATATCGTGACCCACCATGTTCCAGTTATGACTAGAAATATTAGAACTAGTAATGTTCTTTTCGGGCATGCCCTAATGCACCTTAAGGATGTATTTTACATTCCGTTGTTTGTGTATATTTTTTAATAATTCTTAATGTAACGCGCAACTTAGACCAAATAATAATTAACGTACCTTTTATAATAGTGGTTCAAACGGAACGCGTGAAACGGTGAAGGTATAATAATTATTGATTGATGTTTCTGTAGTAGGTGACCATTCTTTATATTATGTACCGGCTGGACGCAGAGTTATAACATGTTTCACGTAATTACGTGTAGTGTTTAATTATTGTGGCATATCATCCTTTCTTTTACAAGATTTTTTGGTAGCTTTGTGGACCAATTTTAATTTGAAAGTATTTTCTCTTTTTCTATTGTAGCAATAGATTTAACGTATAATTGCAATGATTATAATTTTCATAATGTAAATAAGTAAAGTAAACAATGTTCTTTATTAAATATTTATTTACATAGCCATAATTTAATATTTAACAATATGATTCATCTTCAAATATTTTCATATCATGTAATAAAGTATTTAAAAATAAATCGTCTTTGTAAATATTATCGAAATTGAGCTAAATAATCTAATTCAAGTGGATGTAGATTTGGACTTGGAATCACTAAGCTGTGTAGAGGGGGTCCTAACTCATGGTTTTGCATCTCTTTCAAACTCAGCACACTTATTCTTTGATCTTGTGCACCAACTCTAGAGAGACCCACGGCTAATGTATCCTCGGTCAACCCTGATGAAAAATATGGAAATTATTTTATAAATATTATAATTATATAAAGATGCTTTGTGTACATAAATAAGCGCGTGTACTAACTACTCACTGTTATTTTGAGTTATTTTTAAACCAAGTTATTCTTCGATATTAGAAGGTGTCAATGTTGTCGCAATAAAAAAGTCATTAATATTATTTAAAAAGAAACAATACCGTCATAGGTAATACAGGCAGCGCGCGTAAACACTTTAAAAAACAATATTTTTTTAATAATTTTAACATAGGATGGAAAGAAATGATGACTTATATAAAATAAGAAGATTGATGTTATAGATAACATAGTTCACCTGAAGTTTGCTTCTCCTTAATTATATGTAAAAGCTGTGTTGATGCCTCACTAACGGTCATGAACTTAGGTTTCATGTATTGCCTTACTTTTTTTGTTAGTGACTCTTCAGTTGGCTCTTTAACTTTTATATCTAAAAAGAATTGTTTATTGAAATGTAATATCCAAAAAAGTGATAATTGAGTTAATACTTTAAAATATATGTATTTATCATTATTACTGATATGATATATCAATTGTGTAATTATATGCTACTGCTATTATATTCTAAAGTACCTAATAGACATAAAGTGTGTAAATTTCTCGAATAATTCCCGATAATTTTTTCATAAAAGCTGTCTGGTTTCCATGTTTCAGTCCAGTAAGGTATTGAAATAGTTTCGCCAAAATTATATAATTGTAAGCCACAACAGCTAACAGCATTCATTATAGATGCATTATGTATGATCTGGGAAAGAAAGGATACTAATAGATAATAGATAAAAAAATTGCCTTAAAATAATTTTTCTTATAGGATGTTACTGAGTTAATATTATATTTAGATACAAACAACACTATCTAAATTAATTTGATACATTTATAAAATATAATTTACCTCAGTTCTAACACCTAGCTGTTTGGCACGTAGTAACATATCTGTATGAGTTGTAGCTCCTAAAGGATCACCAACCACAAGAAGAGCTATGTCATTTTCCCGGGCTTCCATTAAAAATCCATCAATGTGACTTTCACAAAGTTCACGGTCAGCAATTATGATAGGTCTTCCATAAAACTCTTCCTGTAAAAAATTTAAAAGTAAAGAAAATGGGCAGGGCAAACCGTAAAGTTCAGTCCCCAGGAACTAGTAAAGAGTAAATAATAGTAACTTGTAATTTACATAATGTTCTAAGTTGAGTACATATCAACTATAGATATAAAATATACAATTAAATAAATAACTATACAATAGTTTCAAAATAATGATACAATAAGAACTGCCAAGAATGCAGTTGTGGTCTCCAAATATAAACAATACTTTTCTAAATTGCAAACTAAAATATGGCATATCATATTTTAAGACCTGCAATATATCTATATCTGTTTAAGTTGTCATTAAATTTTATAACATATAAACTATTCAGCATACTCTGTTTATAGCAAAATCACGCAAAGGGCATTAAGAAACTAGTGAATTACAACTTACCAAAACATTGTGACCTACAGTTAATATTGATGTGTATCCCTCTAAAAGTACTTTGTCACATTTTTTTACAATTTCTAGCCCTTTTACTGTTATGTCTTTAGCATTACCTAGGCCAAGTCCAATTAAATAAAACATAATTTGAAAACAGCTTTTAATTCTATCGGTTATAATTCTATATATTATAATATCACCTCGCTTAAATGTTTAATATGCACTATCCAATCCAAGTATCCACACTATTTTCTTTATTTACAATGAAAATAACCTAACTTTTAAATGAATTGAGGGAATGTATTGACAATTTATCTTTTCGTCGTTTTTGATAGTACTCTGTGACTGTTGTACACATGAAAGATACAGATTAATTAATGATTACAAGCTGTGTATACTTATTACCTATATTAGTATTTACTATTTAGTATATTAGTCATTAGATCTTATTAAGTTATTATTATAGTTATAGTGAAGTGAAAACTGTAAACGCTATTATACATAAGTAATGCTTCACTTCGCGTTAAATACTAGTTTTGGATGATATAATTTTTTACTTCTCTTACATAATATTATCTTATTTATATTAAAGGTTTAGAAATGATTTATAAATGGTGGCATTCATTTATAAGAAAAAGAACAAAACCTATTCCTGAGGATTATGCAGTCCTATGGAAAAAACGACTGAGCTTACTATACGGATTTCTTGCTTGGAATGCATTTGGTTTGGTAGTTTATTCCATTTATCAAGGCAAATCAGACTGGGCTCATTATTACGGATTAAAATCCGACGAAGACAAAAACATGTCTCCTGGTATGTTCACTATATTCTTTAGTCTCTAGGACACTTATGTACCTGAAACATTACTGATTAACAAATGAATAAATCCAGGCTCAGAAACCAGTTTTTAGAAATCTTTCAAAACCAAATCTTCAGAAATTTACTTAAATGCTCATAGAAAAAACAATATTTTACAACAATACATTATTTTGATTGTGTTATATATATCTTATAGGAGTGCTTTCTTTTACAGGCCATTCTTGGGCAAATACCCTAGGCATTAAAAATGCCAAAGTAATAAGAATTTCTGGATTATCAAAAGTGGATGAATATGATATTGTTGATGGAAAAGAAGTTAGATCTAACAAGAGCAATAATTAATAAAATAAAACAGTGTATATAGTAATTGTATAAGGAATAATTTATTGTCCTGTTATAATACAATTAAAAGTTTGTATAAAAATATATTTTTATTTGATTTTTTTTAATACTATACATAATTTCTGGACAGCATTTAAGGCACTTTATCATAACTCAAATTTTACCTATTGGGTAATAAGTTAAATCTAAAATCACAGTTTAAATATTACAAAATTCATTTAGAATGTATACTGTATGATTTAGCTCGTCTTCTTCTCTCAAATTCTTGCAACAATGCAGACCTGAAATGTATTTTTTATATTGTAAATGTATTTATTATACTGAGCAGAAAAAGTGATTTTATTTATATTACTCATTGAACCAAAATTGTTTACCAAATATATATTGACTATAACACATCTTAATTAGTTTCCCAATATTTATTAAAGTAGTAATATTTTATAAAAATATTAGGATTACCTATACTGTTCATATTTCATTACAATCAACTGCAATTCTTGTTTGTAAAGACGTGTCAACATATCTGAATAGCAATCTAATTCACTCAGTCTAAACATGTTCCAATGCAGTTTATGATCCAACTCTTGATCAGCTGTAAACAATAACTGTATAATTCCCAATAATTTGCATAGGCAAAGGAAGGGTAAACAATAAACATTGTCTACCCTTCCTTGCTTTGCCTTCAACACAGGACAAATATATTATTATTTCAGTTTAATATACTTTCTAAACAAATGTACTAAAGCTAGAAATTTTAATAATTGAAAAAGGACAATAAAGAGTTTAATGATTTCTTTACCTTTTGAATAAACAACAAGCCAGTGAGGTATCTCTTCTAAAAGATATGGTGGTACCAGAGTAGGGACTAGTGGGCTTACTAAATAGCAGCCTCCCACTAAACATGGATGTGCATATGTAGTCTGCTGTGTGATTTCACTGCAAAATCATAAATTATATTTAGGAGCAAGTATAACATTTTATATTGAAATATTTAAAATTATTATTGAATAGAAAAGTCTCATACTTAAAATAGTAAACTCCATGTTGTGGGGTTGAAACACGTTGCCAAGGTCGAGGCACACTTTCTAATGGATGTGTCCAATGTGTTGTTTGAGTATTGTGATCCATATAATAACGTCGGCCTCGGAGTGTCCTGTCTGCAGACCATCCAGGTGGCAAAGGTAGTTCACACTCGTCTGATGCTACCATACAGGTTATATATTATAATATAATTTTGTAAAATTAAAAAAAAATAATACTTGGATCACGTTACACCTCTATAAATTATCTTTAGCTTTTTTATGACCCATTTTCACTACATAATTTGATGACACAGTTGTAACAGATTAAAAATCAGCTCTATTTAGTAACAAAATATATATTATTCATTGCAAGAAAATTTATTTTTAATTATTATACTTATTAATTAACATGTCCTATAGTCAATTGATTATAGAACATATTGCAAAATATGAATAATAGAATATATTATAAGGATTTGACCTTATAATATTATATGTTTACTAACCTTGACTGGATGAAATCAAATTACCACCATGACTTTTGTTATGATATGGTAGTGGTGAAGCATTAACATAGTTTGTATATATTGGAGATCCTTGATTTGTTGCATTATACGCTTAAAGCAAAAGATAATGCTTTATTAATGGTACCATATCTTGTAATTCTACTAAAATACTTTTTTACACAGAATACTTACACTCAGTAGCATGAAGTCTCATAGAGTGTGGTGATGGTGGATGATGTCTAGAAGCCAGACTCAAATTTGATGATATTCTTTGCATGCTTGTCTCTCTTGATGAATACTGTTGCTGTTTTTGTTGTTGAACCTAATTGAAATAAGAATAAATATTAGCTTTTATTATATTTAAGTAACAAAGAATTCAAATTTTATTCTAATCTATCTAACTCATGTTCTTGTTAAATGAATTTGTATAATTATATTATAAAGAGAGAAAAGAAGTAAAAGATTTATTATTCCCTTATGTAAAATAGACTGGGTTTTACACATCTACATAGACAACAAGACTTAAGATGGTGTATAGTAAATAAATTGACATGTACAGTCAATTCATTTACAACTTAATTTAGAACATACAAGTTAAATAGAACAAAATCAAAGATACAAGCTGAATTCTATTCAAATTTCAAATTCAAAATCATTTATTCATGTAGGTAACATAATGAACTTATGAACGTCAAAAAAAGAAATATGCATTAACTATGCATAAGGCTGAGTGCCTTAATAACAACACCATCGGCTGTTATGACTATTAGTTTTTAATACAAATATAAGTATTGTCCTTGGATGTCATTATAACAGATTTAGACTGTAATTATTAAATTAATTAATTGTGAAAAATAGTGAAATGGTGGCACCAATGTTTTTTATATAAACTATGTAGTAGGACTAGTAGGGGTTTAGTTAACTATTTACAAAGATAAAGTAATTTGTCATTAGTTACTTGTTGTTGATTCTGATATATAGGATCCTCCTGAGTTTGCTTGTAATATCTGTAACTGCTCTGACGGCTAAATGAATCATCAATATCATTTAGTGTTGAATGTGAAGCCTAGAATTTATACAATAATTTTTTTAACAGAATCTATAAGTCATACTCTAAACAAAAATATTTTATATACAAATTAATCACCAAAGTAGGATCTAAATAAAGTTGGGAATTATAATTGCTGGCACCACCTACAACTTCACTTCCTGTAGACATATTAGCATACCTGAAAACACATTAAATGATGTGATTAAAAAGTCCTTAACCATAACATTTAATAAAAACAATGGGTGTCCCTTAAAAAGTAATAATCTAATACATTATTCATTCAATAATAAAATAAGAAGGCACAGCCCAGATATTTAACATCATTTATCTTTGTTAGTATCCTCAAACATCCTATATTAAAGTACTAAATTATCTAGTTAATAAAACCCATTTCAGAAGACATATAATTTATTAATACATTAGTAATTGTATTAATTAATTATATATATGTAAAGTATTGTTGATGTTATCATTTACAGACCTGTGTGTTAAGTTTGGAGATGATTCACTGGGTGTATATTTCCCAGCATGGCCACTTATAGTTTGCGCTTTACCAAACTTATTTTCAATACTTTGACTGCTATCATTAGTACTAAAGGGTTGACTGCGAGGTCTTCTACAGTTGTTACCAGTAGTCCATACATTGATAACTATAACAATAATATAATGTTTTTTTCTCGAATACTGGCTAAAAGTAACAAATATTATAAATACTTGCTTGGTAAGTCTGGCGGAGTATCCTTCTTGATATATTTACCAACGACACCTTCGTTAATCGTTTTCTGACCTTTCCGTGATATCATCGTGATTTTAAAATATTATAATGTAACAATAATATAACATCCTAAAATATTATTTTTTATTGCCTTACAAGGTTTAGAAGAAATTTTGATGAAGTCAATGAAAGTACGCCACAGACTATGTAAATGAAATTAACATTCAAGGGGTATAACTTCTAACGAGGCTTATAGACTGTCAAGTATAAGTTGGCGTACCAGTGGCGGCGCCTCCTACAACCCTCTGTGTTGCCACTTTTTTGTTTAGTTTGGATTGATGGATATTCTTAGATATTACATTAAAGGTAAATAAAAAACTTAATAACAAAAAATTATTTTTTATAGTAATTGTGGTCTGTTAGAGGAATTATTCCTTCCATGAATTCTTCAGAGTCATCTGTGTCAGAAGAATCTGAAGATTCAAATCAATTAAAAATGGTTCCATTACTGTTTCAAGGCGGTTGTCTGTTATACGATAATTATTTTCAACATTTATAACGTGATTACAGTGTTTCTGCCATTCTTCAGCAGTTACTTTGGAAAATGCACTATGGATTCTCTGTTCCATGTTTTCAGAGAGGCCAGTAACATTTGTGTCTGCAAATATTCTTTTGAACGAACTCCAAATTAATTCGATTGCATTAAAGTCACAATGATAAGGCGGAAGTCTTACAGCCTTATGACCATGTTTTAATCAATTAAGTAGACATTCTCCTGATTGATTGTTTTTATAATTTCATACAATTCTGCTTTTTTCATGGTTTCCAAGTATGAAAGATTGTTTTTTTTAATGAAATCTTGCATCTCTTGTTTCTTACTGTTCATTGTCACGCGTTTATTTATATAGGTCCTTGAGCTGCTTGATTAGGGACTTCAGTTCTCGCTGTAAAATTACTTTCCATGATTTTTCCCTCTGAAACTATACGGTTCACGGTTCTTTCAGAAACACCTTAAATAAAACAAAAAATATTTTAAGTTTTCCATCAATCACATTTACTTTCAAAAGCAATTATTATTTTTCCCTAAATTTGGGGATATAAATATCACTTTTAACTGGCAATACTTTACCTGTCAAATGTTGAAATGGAATAATCGGCCCATTGTTACGTTTCTCCTCTTCACAAAAACGTTTTACAGCTAGAATAATTTCTCTAGCTGCACTCCGCACTACTTTTGACATGTTTCGTAATAATTTTTACACTTTAAAACACAAATTATTAGCACCGACACACGTGAGACTACCAAGCTGTTAGAACTGTCAACACAACTGTCAAAATTAGTACCTTTTTCTGCCACACGCCAACTTACACATGACAACCTGTATCTTGACACATTTGATGTCACGCGCTTTCAAGTTGTACTAATTGTTAGGCCCTACTACTACCATATAAAAATCCACAACCTTTTTAAAAAGTTGGTATGAAAAATAAAATGTTATTGAGAGTAAATTTCACACGTATAACATAGCTTTAAAAAGCTTTAAGAAGAAATAAACATGTCAACAAAAAATAATCACGAATTTATCTAAAACATAATTAAAAAAATTAGTTTTTATTCGTGACTTAGGTACGTATAAAAACTAAATTTTTACTTGACAATAAGATGTATTATTATATTTTAGCACAAAAAAATTGAAAATACGTGTATTTATATTATAATTTTAAATGTTTTTTAAAGTAATAATGTATAAAAACAATTACAATACTTTTGTATGTATGTAAAATAAGTTATATAAAAATCTCCCTTTTGAGGGTTATCTAAATCAAAAATGAAAGTCGAGTTAGTTACACTACTTATAACTCAGACCAATGTCAGTTATCTCATTTTTTGGTGGATTCTTCTCCACTCCAAATAGCAGAATAAGTTACATAATATCGGATACGTTATCGAATAACAATAAATACATTAATTTTACGAATTCAAATAGCTTATGGTGCCATCTGTTGACAAAACTATGCATCATTTACATCGAATTTTCTTTCAGGACTCCGATACCTGAAGAAGTCCCTACACAGTCTCCACCCCCGCTGACACACAACAACAAGACGCTACTCAGCACCTACAAGACCCAGGGCCGCTCCAGGCCCGCCATTACGACCGCCCGCTGAAACTGAGACCCCCCGCAAGCCCACGGGCGTAACGGGGCTCCCGGCGCCACCCACGGGTGCAGCGCGGAAGACAGCAATATACCTTTCAGTTCAAGAAATTTCGATCTTGATGTGAATGAGGATCTCCGCATGCACAACCAGGCTTTCATCTTGATCGAAGATATGTCCCTGACCTGACTTCAACAAAAAATGTTGTGTATCAGAAAGTGATTTCACATAACAGTATCGCAAATTCGCAATTCTGTGGTAGAGAGAAGAGCAATAGAATATTTCTGTATTTGCAAAAAAAGTTGTATTAATGCTTACACTACTTCCATAATGACATCCTAAATTAGTTAAACTAAAGTCACGATATTGTTAGACTGTTGCAAGAAACGAAGTTTGCTGGGTCAGCTAGTTATTAATATTGGGTACAAGTTAGGCGAAGGCAAAATTGATTGATTGATATGCCATAAAAAAGAACCGTGATAGTATTATATTTTCTCCTTATTAATTTGACTGACAAATGAACTCAATTCACAGTAAATTATATAAGCTTTGTCTGTAAGTGATAGGTACATTGATTATAGTTATATAATTTATTTTTTATTTTTTTCTGTATCGCCTACGTGAATTTATTAAGGTCTATCTAAAAATCAAAGAATAAGAGGTATTTATATTTTAAAGCTGAAAGCAAATTTAAAATAAACTTCTCCTTAAGACCTTTTTCATTGTTAGTTTTATCTAGAAATAGGTATTCAAACTCTCTTAATCCTACGCATTATCTTTGGTATTTTGTGAGAATTTGAAAGATTTTGAACGATTCAAAAAGTCAAATATAATACATGAAATAACATTGAAAATATAAAAAAGTCCACGGACTCAAAAATGTTACTAAAGTTTTTAAGTGCTGTAAAGACACTAAGGATTACGGGTATTAAACCGTTAAAGTAAGTTTATATACATTCACACAATACAAAGAATATTAATACCAATTAACCAACATTGAAATCACAACACAGTAGAAAACTAAAACTGAATTTTAACAATAATAATATCAAATTTTTTTCGTAGTAATTCGTATATTTTATTTAAAGAGTTATTTGTTAGCTACCTACATAATATCTCAAAGGCAATATCAAAGGTTAAATTTCAAAGGTCGGTTTGACCTTTGCATGCACATGAAAGTCGGTATCATTAGGTATCTGGTACGAAAAGCAGCGTACAGACTGATATGATTTTAGACCGAAAAGATTATTCCTGTTGGGTATTTTGTTTTGTAAATTTGTTTTTATCTAAATACTAATACATACTTCCATAGTCCTTATCTTTGTTAACGGTGTTGCCTTGAATAATTATTGATGTGTAGAAAGAATGATCTCCCTTACATATGACGATGACATGGCAGTAACAACAAATATTTATTATTTATAGTGTTACAAATAACAATAATGATGAAAAATTTGTAAGGTACTAATTTTAGGTGTGTTTTTTATTTGGTCATATTAACATAGGCATGAAAGTTGTGAAAAATGTGTTAGGTAGCGGAAGAGTATCCACCTAGGTCACAAATTTTCACGTTAAGTAGAAAAACAACAGTTTTGCATAACGCTGTATTTATTTTTAGTTCAACATTTTATTATTCTTGTCTGTACTGGTATGAAAATAAGTAATTTCGTACGAATCGTCGTTCATAAAATAATCGAAAACGCGGCTGCACCGTGTTCGGCCACACAGCCAATGTTCACAATATTAGCAGCTGTAAGCCTCGTTTTTAAAAATGGGAAAATCTATCAAAAAGTTAGTGGTTTGGACAAGTTTTAAATTTAGATTTGAAATAATTATGCTAATATAACAATGTGTTTTAGGGCTAAATCAGAACGTATAAATGCATTAAGAAAACAATATGATGCATTCCTCGAAGAAGATAGAAAACGCAAGGGTCGTAATGATTACATAATGGGATGGCTGGATAAATTCCAGACATCCTCAACAGTTTCGTCAGTACGGTTCCAGGTAAAAGAAAAAAAAAGTTTGTGTACTCGCGTTAGAAGTTATATTTCTTTGGTGTATTGAAAAAAAATAACTAAAATGCTGTTAGTGATTAACGGTAAATATTAAAATAAATCAAAAAGATTTAATTTAAATAAATAAATTATTAGTAAATACTATCACCGTCGTATATGAAATTTATTTTAAAACACCAAAATTATATTTATTTATGCACACTGTTTAATTGTACTGTTACGAAACACGTGTTCTTAATATAAAAATACTAGAACATACAACTGGAACATAGTTATCGATTTCCATGCCATCTAGACCTAACTTTACGATGTCGAATTTAGGCGCATCGTCAAAATTCACTCTCATCATTTTTCTCCATCGCGCCAAAAGAAGCTTTGTAATTAAGAAAAAATAATAGATTTACTCTTTACGATATGAATTTGGCAAAAATCGCTCCGAGTACGAGTATGTAATGTTTTTTTTTTGAGTCGCGTAGCCTACGTAGAAGACAGTTGTTATAAAGGTAAATTAAACTATCAATAGACCACTAAAAATTAAAGTATATTTTTTTCAAAGGAACGTGCAACCAGTTGTCACCACATACGACTTCTTCAGCGACCCGAATATGAAGAAAAAAAACAAAATATTTTATGCTCACCAAATATCAAGCATCCTTTTGCAGAAAACTTTGAAGAGGCTGCAATACTAAAAGCAGTGAGCCAAAAGTACATATTGATACCTAAAATTTCATCAGAAAATTATAACAATCCCAACGTATACAATGAAAAAGCGTTTTCAACGATAGAGAATGACTCTGACTGGAAACATAAATATAACATATTAGATGAATTAAAAGAAGACCAAAAATCTAGCCAGCATACAGAATACATGGCTAAAGATGATACTTACCATGATTTACCAACGAAAGACGTGTTGCTTACTAATCAAAATTCTTCATTTGATTTGAATAAGGAAAGTCAACCAGTTGAAGATATTTTATGCAATGAAAATATAAAGAAGCTGCCTACAAGTGAAACACATTTAAAACAAGATAATGAATATAAATTGCATGAAAAAAATGGTTTGGATAAAATAAACAACGTTACAAATCCAAATGAATTTAACATAGAATGTGATCCAAATGAAAAAATATTAGTCAGCGATTGTTTAGATAAAATTGTCTATAGTGAAATATCGAATATGCCAGAAACTCAGATTGCACCACTAAATGACTACGAGATAAGAAAGTCAGATAGTAAAACCAATAATCGTGATGAATCTCTAAAGGATAATAACGATAACAAGTCTACAGCATTATATGTCACAAAATCTGACTACAATACCATGAACAATGAATTGATATCACAAAACGCTCAACCAAATTTCAATAATGCAACACAAGATTACAACTCGTCGTCTATTGACTTATCAGATAGAAAAGAAGTAACAGACTGCAATAATTTACCTATGAATCAACAAATTGAAAGTAGTAAGGATATACATAACGAAAACATGAATATCGAGGAACATTCTTCAGATGTAAGTGAATTGAGAAAAATTCCTAACCCTTCACCTGAAATCGAAGTTATGACCCCTCAAACTATTGAAAGCAATGTGGAGGACCAATCTCAGATACAGGAATTTGAAACTGAACAAAAAGACTTATTTTATCCCGAAGACCAAAATGTAAATTATTCTTACAATGAAGTGCAGGTTGCAAGTGATATTTACAAAAACAATGAACAATATTCATATTATGAGGCTACTAAAGAAGATCCAAATCAATATGTTACCGACGTTAATGAACACGAAGAGTCAACTGAACAGTACGATCCCCATTACCAAGAACAATTCAGTACATATCAAGACAATCCAATACAAACTCCATATACTACTGAAGACTATTCCCAAAATGAAGGGGTAGATTATCAACAACAGCAATTCTACGAAAATTATGGTCAGCAACAAGCAGATACTATTTTGGACACTCAACAGCAACTTCATGAAAATGCGGTATATGAAGAAAATCCAGGAAATATAGAAAATATTTATATTCAAGATTATGCTCAGGAAACATTGTCACAGAACGAAGTATTGGAGAATGTTGTAGAACGGCAACTTAATATAGAAGACGGTCTGTCTGGTGGTGACGAAGCGGTAGTAGCAAATATAAATGAAAAAAATGCTTCTCAAGAAAAGCTTAGCACTGATTTGAATGTTGCATAAAATATCGGACAAAGTGACTAAGGGTGGGATTCAGAAACTAGAATTAGCGCGAACTATGTCTTTCGTATCCAGATTACTTTACGATTGCTTAGGC
Source organism: Pieris rapae (assembly GCF_905147795.1). NCBI lineage: Eukaryota > Metazoa > Arthropoda > Insecta > Lepidoptera > Pieridae > Pieris > Pieris rapae. The sequence continues at coordinate 12,704,996 of NC_059509.1, read as the reverse complement.
AAGATAGCTTAACAAGTCGTGTATGGAGAAAGTCGATAATTAAATTTGTATGAAAATTTATCGACACGAATTGTCATTTTGATACAAATTAACTTTTGACATTCTTGACTTTAATTCTTGATACACTACTGTTAAGTCATCTTGAATAAAGACCCAATACGTTTCTGGCACGGGAGTCACACTTAGCGCCGCATTAATGTGTCGTTTCAGAGTCCTTCTTTTACACTTTAGGTTTCAAAATATAAAATATGAAAAAGCAAAGTGACAATATATAATATTATATTTAACTGTAATATAATTTAAAGGTGAAATGAGATCGTTCTAAAGTCAGTCAACAAGATGACACATTTTTGTCCAACCAATAATCCTTTTGATTTGAATTGCGTCAGCATAATATTTTAAATTATTAATTTAATTAAAGTAAATATTTCTGTCACTACTCGTTTATATTAGTTGTACAGTTACTGTACAGTACATATACAGTTTTTAATTAGATGTGGCATGTGACAAATCATAAGTTATAAAATTATATCATATAATTATTTTAATGGCCTGTTTCTTTTTTTCTTTTTGGAATTAAAACTTAACAGATTGCTAAAAAAGTGCACAAGTGTATGTCAACCTCACTTATGTAGGGTTCTGCTTGGCTTAGCAATAATTAGATTGTTTCTCATTGTGTTTTTATATAATCGATATTAGTATCAACCTTTACGTGCAAAACTAAACTATTAATACTAATAAGTTATTTTAGTATAAAGAAAAGCAAGCTAGGATGGGAACCTTTATTGGAATTTTAATATGTTCACATGTTACTAATATGGATTTTTAAATATAAATATACTAATAATAACATATTTACAAGAATCAGTATCAAATAAAACGAGTGAATGCTATCCAAAATAATCACTACCCTACCTACAAGAAACTGACTTCAATCAGTTCAAATAATGCACCACTAGATGGCGCTGACATACAAAACGCGCTATCGTTATTATTTTTAAATAGCGAAACTGCGTGTACTAGTGTACAGTGTACACACGTTAGAAGTGAAACATCTTTATGACCTTATTTTTCTAAAAATGATTTGCTATATGCAAATTTACAGAAATTGGTTAAATAAAGTTAATTTAGATACAGTTTAACAAAAGGCTATTATTATCATAGACATGGTTACAAATATTTCATTTTTCCTTATTACTACTAAGATTATTACAGAATTTAATTAACTGTAATATAATTATTACTGTTTATCATTGTTATCGTTATTTTATATTTTTGTTATTAATGGCTTCGAATCTCTGCGAATCAAACGATTAACAAGACACAGACACAGAAAAATGTGACGGTAAATGTTTTTTCCAACGCCGATAAAGAAGTTTCACTCAAAAGTCTGAGTACTAACTAGGCACTAGCCTAGTCGCGCCTAAAGAAGTTTTACTTCAATAATATGCTGAATCTAACATGAAAAGAAAGCCTAACGATATTTTTGATAAATTTTGATTATTTTAGTGTTCACACGAATATGTGGTCGTTTGTAATTTGAAATTGTCTGCATACGTGCGGTTTTATAGAACCTATTCCATCTATCCATCCATCTCCAGATCTCCAGATCTCCAGGTAGCGCTGTGCTCTTCAATGTCGAATGTTGAATCTGTATTATCCTATATTAAATAATTTAATCTATGCTTCGCGCTCTTGGCACTTGGCAGTTTCGAAATTACGTTTGGCGTTTATGCCATAAGGTAGTGACTACTGACTAGTGGGTCATCATAGTATTTACTTTTTAGTAATGGTAATGGTACTTTTTAGTAAAAATTCTGGTGGTTTAGAAAACCTGCATTAAAACTTTAAGGTGTTCATATAATATCTGTTCAATCAAAATGCCGTTACCACCCGCTTTAGCAGCTCGTCTCGCTAAACGTGGAATTTTAAGTGCAAATAAGACTGATCAACAGCCAGTACATGCTAGTGAAGAGATCATAGCAGAAGATTATGATAACAAACCGGAAGAGTCATCGCTAAAAGAAAACTACTGGGAAGGCATTGAAGGCGTTAACGTTGATCCAATTAAAGGGCACAAAGGTTGTCCCAATAAGAGTAATATTTACCATGAATGTTCAAAGTTCTGTGTTAAAACCTGGAAACAAGGTAAAGTTACTCCAAGTGAAAATTATTTAGAAAACAAGCGTAAACTCTTAGAAGTGTGGCCTTTGCCAGTAGGCTGGGAGGAAATTTATGATGAAGGAACGGGATATTACTATTTCTGGAATTTACATAATAATTTGGTGTCATGGTTACCACCTTCTCATCCTCGCGCTTTTCCCAGTGAGAGTGCAGCCCATTTAAGAGAAGAAAGATTGTTAAAAGAAGGTGATGAAAGTGATGACAGCAGTGACACATCAGATCAAGAAGTGCCACAAAAAGTTAAAAAGGAAAGAAAGATTAATAGAAAAGAGCAGGAACGCAATATTGTTCATCATAGAGATAAGAAAAAACATAGAGTTAAAGATAATGATTTGGATCCAATGGATCCTGCGGCTTACTCTGACATCCCCCGTGGGAACTGGACTGCTGGATTGGATGCTCATGCTAAGACTGGAGTTGACTCCACAGCTTCTGGTTGTTTGTATCAAATGCGGCCCTACCCAGCACCTGGTGCTATACTTGCTGCAAATTCCCAAAAAAGTTTACCTTCCCCACCTTACAATTAAAGAATTGAAATTTCCTAATGTGAAACACTTGATATTACTATTTTTTTTTTGCACTGTAAAATAAAATGATAAGCCATTGTTATATTTTATTTAAAAAAGCAATATTTCTTATATAATGTTAAAGACCAAAGTACTTAGAATTAAAAACGAAGAACAAAGAAACAAATATCAATTGTTTTTGTTAGTACTGTATTTGTTATCATGGTTATAATATTATTCCCAGGGATGGTGAGAAAGTTCTTTAAATGTTGATATTGATGAATTAATGTATTCTTCAAAAGCTACTTTAAGCTTAGCACCCTATGGGTGTTAAGTTTTTCTATTATATTGTTGGTGTCGAAATTCTCTCCATGCTGCTATACATCCCACATTTGTCAAAATTTTGAGTTTATTTAAATCTAATATTATATTAGAAAGATCTGAAAGTTCAACATCTGTGTTAGCTCCTAGAGAACAACATATACTAGTAAATATGTAATAGTTTCTTAATGAATGTTAGTAAAAATAAAGCAGAATATGCTTTATAACAATTAATTTTATATGAAGAGGATTTTTAGGTGATGTAAATAGGGTTGCCAGATATTTTTTCAGCGTAGAAGGGGCAAATACGTAAAAAAATACGAAAATTTATTTACCTGGGACAATTAAAAATGAAATATTTTATTAATTCAAAACAAATAACATAATACATAAAAATATATCTAATAACTAACCTTAAAATTTAATTATTAAAAAATATTATTAAAAGGAGTCCCTTTAGGTAAGGTTCGAAGGTACTAGCAGCGTTCCCCCTTTGAATAGCTAGACTAATTCTTTGAGCGAGGTAGCTGCCAGCTCTTCGTTCTCCTGTGATGTTGACTAACCTTTCTAATTTAAAATCTAAATTATATTGAGACATTGTTTTATATTCTTCCAAGGAGGTAAGTACAATTATTATAGTTATTATAAACGGTCGCAACGAGCTTTTATTTAATTACACGGGTCAACATGAAATTTGACTTTGATTGCAAAGCATTAAATTTCGGTAGTTTAGGTCGTAATAAGACGGAAAAAAAATATATGGCATGAAAAACTTTGCTTTTGTGCTTAGAAGACTGATTGAACGAAATTTAAAAAAATCTCGGATTTTAATTTTTGATTGAAAATAAGACTATTGAAATAAAAATGTTTATTATTTTTATTAAGTTTTACTATCAAATTAGCTTACAAAAAACACAGTGTAAACGTTAATACCCCACTCTCACCGAGCGGTCTTTTTAAAAATATTAAAATCAATTAAAATTTATGAAAAAATTGAAAAATGAGTATTATTATTATAACTATAACAAAAGCAAACTTATGTGCTTAACTAACTGGAAAATAATAGTATAAATTTTAGGACAAAGAACGAAAATTTTTTTGTAGAGTCGTGTTATTTATTTTACATGTATGGTACATTTATTTCTCACTGATTGGAAATATGTGGGAGTGCACTTATTACGAATGTGGAAATGGTTTAAGCAGTTAATTCACATATTATTAAAATTTAATTTTTATAGATATACCTGACGAGTCTTTTCGATCAGACTAATCTTCACCTTCAACTTTTTTCACCCCAAGACTACGAAACTACATCTTTTGCCGTCCGCTAGGCAACGTGTTTTCACAACAACATAATATGTAGAGAACATGTCAAGCAGTCTCTAAATGGCGCCCAATGTTGGCTCGACACTCAAGACTCGACTTTATAATAGGTACTTCTTCACGATAAACTTTGCTAGTTCTGCAAGGGAACCTGCGAGTTTGGTCAGTTTTCGTCGGTCATCGTCTGCAGTGAAGACACCTAAGTAGTTTTGTTCTGTAATATTTCAAAGATGTTCGTTCCGTTTGGTCAATTGGGGGCCAGCGGTGAATCCCAAAAAAATACTACAATAACTAAGACTTATCAATGAATAAATTTTATACTTATTCCTAATAGAGAATTGACCGGTCCGATCTGAGGTATCCGATCAAAGCTCCCGGTATTTCTTGTCCATTTCCTTTTGTTGCGTTAGAGGGGTACAGGTATTGGTTATGCGGGGCAATGGGAGTGCAATGGATATGTAACAGGCTTGTTCCACCACCTCAAAGATTGATTTTATCAACTTCAAACAGTCGGTTAAAATTGTCTTTCTTCAAACACTTTGTACAAACAACTCTTTTTAACTTTAACTTTCTTATTTATGTAGAACAGTCTTCGATTGAGATTAGGGTAGTGACTATGTCGTAATATACTATGACTATGTAGTTACATATATTCAGATCTAGATATTGCTGTTGTAATGATAAGAAACTATGATCAGTGTTCTAATAATGATTTCGTAAGAATAGTTCTAATAATTCTATAAATAATATTATTATTTAATTAGCCAATATTTAAAATAGGCAAATTCTTCTTTTAATACCATATTTAATAGATATTGAACCAATTTTAGTATAGTTAACAAAATTTACTTAATTCGATACACGCGTTAACCTCGCAGTTCCAGAACGTCCAACGGTCACGACTTATTATATTTATTTATTCGAATTAAATTTGCATTTCAAACGACTTGAATGTTTTAACTAAAATTTAAACATATTATATATTATAAAAATCAATAATTTTTTATGAATTTATTTTTCAAATGAATCTTTACGCTTGGACTGGAGGCAAACGAGTGAACTGTCTCGACGTTCGATAATGCAATTCTGCCGCCTAACATTTTTTAGAAATTTCACTCCCCATGATATATGCGGTTAACGATGGAGAGGGATGGTTCCCCTAATCAAAGCAAGTGGATCAAAGCGAATGGAAAGTGCAGGGTCATCGACTAGTCGAGCAGCCAGTCAGGCCTGTTGGAACATATTTTTTTTTATTTGACACGATAAAGTCTTGTAAATCAATAAACGCCGCGCTGGCTGCATGATCGGCCTCAGCGTTTGGCTTGTGACGCATTTATTTTAATAGAACGTTGTTACTTGTAATTAATCTGTATAATTTAGACTAAAAAATTCATTTAACCAGTCCAAATATATGTTAATTTATCGAAAAATTCAATTAATTCCTTTGTATTATACAAAATTATGTTAAATTTTGTTGTAATAATTCAATTTAAATCATTAGTGACATAATCACGTAAAATTATTGTTCGTAACCCGACCTTGGAGACAAATTTTGGAGCCCTCGGAGGACACGCCAATACTAATTGATCCTGGAATTCGCTTATAGAATAATTAATGCCCTTCACAGGAGTAACACTTAGCGCTATCTTACAATCACCGCGATGGCTTTATAATACAATGACAACAAAGTATTGCCCGCTATTAGGATATTGTATACAACTTAGTACAAAATACCTTAGACACTTCGAATGGTGAGACTAGTCAAGAATCCTCTTTTTAGAACAAAGGAACAGCACAACACCTTTCCACCACAAAATAATAGCTTATATTTTGTTCCAAACAATATCAACAAGTTCAATATTTTATATCTGTTTACTAAGTTTTTAGTTGGTAGTAAGTAGCTAGCAGAGTTTATTAGTGTGATGTAAAGATAAACTATACACTGGGCAGTATTAAATAAAACAATTTAGTCATATATGAATAATATTTTAATTCATAAAATAAAATGTATTTTTATAAAATAATAAAATTGATTATTGTCATTAAATGCAACATTATACAGGAAATACCAGTTTCTTTATATTCAGTTTTGCATAAAGAGGTAGTTATTTTATGAATGTCAGGTGATATGATGCATTTCTTGTTTTGTCTACAACAAACTAAACTCATTTTACCAATAAAACTCCCAATCTTTATCGGTTAACTGCAATTGGTTCACTCAAACCAATTAACAAAATATTATAATTTTGTCAATTCTACTTTCCATTAATCTGCTTGCCATAAATTTCTATAAAACGAAGAATATCCTCGGAAGTCACCACTCCCACTGCACGTTCAATTGTACTTTCTGTGAATTTAATAAGATATTGAGTTTCAATTGTAATTTGGAACGAAAATTAAGAAAATTTGTTTTCTAAATTATTCTATAGACTGTGATGGAAGTAAGAAAAAAAATCTCAATATTTAACAACAATATTCTTCTCGATATTTCATATAAAAAATATTTAAAATAAAAACATCTATTGGTGTTCGCTCGGCTCGCTATCAACCGACTCGGCTACGTACCTGTCTTCACGACGACCACATATGGAGATATGTCGAGAAGTCTCGAGATGGCGCCCAATGTCGGCTCGTCCCGCAAGTAGACTTTATAATACTTCTTCACGATAAACCTTGCTAGTTCTTCTTCAGAGGAACCTGCGAAATTGGCCAGCCTTCGTCGAGCATCGTCTGCGGTGAACACGCCTTGTATTGACCTGTAACATTGCGAGAACTTTAAGATGGCACACAAAGCAATACTGCACGTATTACTTTTGTAATCTATTCGGTTTACAAAATGAGATAACAAAGTATATTAGAAGAGCCAACGGCTAGAGCGTACGCAAAAGTATTGTTAATGTTAGCACGAGTAATAAATACCTACATCTGTCGCATGCTTCGAAGGTTGTCATCGCCTCACACGTAGTGTAAAACGAATTCTATGACGACGTATATGTATATGAGCAAAACGACGAGCAGGAAAATCATTAGCGGACGGAATTCATAATATTTCAAACGGAGTTAGGTATTCATTTTTGTTTTTAAATTATCATGATGACAATTACTAGTCCATTTTTGAAGTCAAAATTATACTCGGTAATTGTATACTTTTGATTAACGTGCTAGTTATGTCATGTCAGACGGAAGTGACTGGAGGCTTATAAACATTTCTAATAATTTGTAAGACTTTTTTGTTGTAGTTAGTCTGTACTAGTACATTTTTGTTGCGTACGCGGGACTCTGCAACTGACGACATTTTACTTTTTCCACGTTATTTTTAATAGGACGTGTAAGAGAGAGACAATGGATTGGAGTTTAGGATAAAAAAGAGCCAAATTGAAAATGCTACAAAAAATTACCCTTTATCGTCGACGACGGTCAGTTGCGCCTTGCCGGCTGTTCGTAAGGTCGCAAGAGCTTCGCTGGGCGTCGTGGTGTTTAATATCGAGGTTGGCTCTTGTAGCATTTCAGCTTTTATAGGTTTCTCCCACCACCTAATAGTGAACAAAAGAAAAATAAACAAATGTTCATTTCCCCACACCTCTTAGAAATCTCTATCCTACGATCCAAGTTAGACGAGTGACCTTCAGCTGATCTTCAGCGTTTCAAAGCCTATTTTTAAACTAGATTTGTAATTTATATACTATATGTGAAATATGATATGAAAATACAGAACATTAATAAAAGATAATTGTGTATGAGGTGAAAAAATTTACCACAAGATATAGTCGCAGTGCGACCGTTCATGTGGAACTGTCGTCGTTGGCTCACCCACCACAAGTGTTCTCTACTAGGCGTGGCTTGAAAACCGCGGGCTTCCATCCACTGGTCGGAGATGAACTTGGTCATGTAATTGCGAATGCTGTCGGGCAACAGGACCACGCAACGTTGACCTTTCCCGAGGGTTTTGGCTGCTTGCACGGCACCGTATACAGCGGCACCGCTACTGCCACCTGAATACATTTTTTAATTATTATTATTTATGGAGAAGGAGACGCACAGTCTACCCTCTCGAACAAACGGCGCGTCTTAAATGTCATTTAATTGTATATAAATAATAAATCCGAGATAAGCTTTTATGACAGTACTTAGCATAGAGTCATACATTAATTAATATAATTAAAACTAATTAGCTTCATCTTTATCTAGCTGTTCTATACCAATCTACTTCTTTATCTTCTTTCACCATGTGTCCCACGCTTTGAAATTTTAATATATTGTTATTTTTGCATCCTTGAAGTCCCTTTTACTTTTGACCTCACAAGTTTACTTCCAGTTTTTTATAATTGTACAAATGTACAAACTAGGGTCCTCGTAAACTACCATGATGCTAAATAATATATCAGTCATCGGTTATTCAACAGTAATTATATAAATTATATCTTCAGTTACAGACTCAATAAATATAGCAAATATACTTTGGTCAAATATAATTAACTAAATGCACACTATGTGAAGAGCATTGCCAAACAAAGGTCAGCTTGTTTGGCTTTTCATATACAAATACAAGAAAAATGTTCAAAAATCTCACTTAAATCATTTAAATTTAACTTGGCATCTGTTTTATTACAGTCTATAAGGAGAGAGAACCGTTTGTTATGCTGACAACCCTGTTTTTTTGACACTAATACATCCTTAAAATTTAAAACATTTTTGTGAATATAAATCTCTACAGACTCTAGTAAATCGTGATAAGGTTTTAATAATACTTTATCTGTCAATAAAAAATGTTTACTACTTAGATTAAGAGTAATGTGCTAGTTAAATAACACTTATCACCGTGAGAAGTGAGAACATAACGCACATGTTCGCTTATCTTGATGTAGTCTTAATGAACACGATAAGAAATTAATAGAGAATGTTTCATAATAAGTAAAACCAATTATCACTGTTTAAATCATCGTTAAAAAAAACTTTAAAATCAAACGGTATTATTTCTATCGTAACTAAAGTCCATCCGTGCCGAATATACTTGAATTAAGATTTAAGTTGAGGGAGTAAGAATTGAAATGATAAATAAAACATACCGCATAGAAGCCCCTCCTTTTGAATAAGTTTTCGGGCCATCGGCAGGGACCCTGAGTCATCAGTTTTGACCCATCTGTCCACTACAGAGCGGTCCAGAACACGCGGTAGGAAATCATAACCGATACCTTCAACCTGAAAATTACACGTAAACTCAATAAAATTATCACAATTTTGTTGGCCTAGACTGACTAGGGCTTTATTAGATGTATACTTAAACGTCAAACTTCAAAAACCATACTAGGTGTGTCCTTCGGTTTCACCTACGTTAATTTGGTTTAAAAGAATTTTCATTTTAGTCGGAATCGTATCGCATTCAAAAATTATGACTCGATACTTTGATCAATAGAGGCCAAAGCGATAGCAACCGAGGCCGGACCTCGATTCTTGATTTTGTTTAAGAGTTATTTCAAAGAGTTGGTATCGTATCGTGTTTAAAAACTCTTGCAAAGTTTGCTTTTGATGAAAGGTAATTACTTTTAATAAGATAAGTTTTAAAAGATAGACGTATTCTGACGCAGCCTGGACTTTCAAAGGTGCACTTTTGCCTTTATAATTTGTACACGCTCGGAAGCTGGCAAAAAATTATTTTGGTGCTCTGATCCTATTGATCGTAGGATTGATTTTTCGATAATAAACTACCCAAGACACAAATATTATGCTACGCGTTCCAAGTTAAAAATAGCGTGTTCGACCAGCTTCACAATACCAAATACATAAATAATTTGATATTGAGATTGAATAATTTAGTATAAATTTGAAATCTGCATCTTGCGATAAGAGTAATATTATTAATTTCACATGATATTGATAAAAATGACGCAAACCATAATATTATTACGCAAACCGTTGTTTAAACAAAATAGTTTATCAGAAGTTTATCGCCTACTTCAACACGAGTCGAATTTAATAATATTTTGCTAATAGTTAAACAGGAAACAGTTTAAAAAAATATAATTGATATACAATCTTAATTTATAGCACTTTGCTCTTAATTCGACACCCGATTAAGGAATATGGATTTTTTATCTATTTTGTATATTTGACATTCAGTATTCCTATATCTAGTTCAAGTAGTAATATCTATACAATGACGAAATCCGTCTTAGCAATTTACATTTAAACACTAGTAATAGTTATTAAATATGAAAAAAATAAACCACTATAGTGATATTTAAGATGATGTATTTTGCATTATAAAGCCTCTTTCTACAAATTTGAATGTTGGTTAACCAAATCTGGGGGATTAAAATTCAGAATCTGTATATTTACATACCTCATACAATTGGACATCACTTGCATTGAGTTCTTCTGGCTGGGCCAAAATAGACCCATAAGGATCGACTCCTACTATGATACACTTTGGACATCTTTCTTTAATTTTATGTGCTACTCCTGACACAGTACCGCATGTGCCTGTCGTTATAACAACCATGTCAATATCGTCATCCAAGGACCAAAGGATTTCCTCTGCCGTTGTGTCATAGTGAGCCAGGGGATTGCACACATTGTTGTACTGTGGATTTGACATATATTACTGTATGGGTTTTATGTATTCATACTGAATGCAGTTGTATACATAGACTGATTGTAGTAACATATACATAAGACTGGCAAAACAATCAATAGCTATTACAGCTGTATAGTGGGTAGGTATTTAACGATATATTACAATTTAACATACTTTTTTTTAGTTTTCTAATGCTAAATGCGTAAGTAAGTAAGTATTAAAGTATTTAAAAAACTTTATTATATTATCCTGTAAAATAAATAAAAAATTACAACACCATAATAAATTATTAGTTATGTTTAGTTGTGTGAAGGCCGTATTAAAATAGCATGCAAATCAATCACATGAATACCAGTTTTGTCATTGAAGACCAATAGTTATGGTTAAAATCCTAATATTTGGCTAGAATGTAAATTTTTCAAAAAATGCAAATAATAAGTGTTGGTAGGTTTAACCATTATCAATTTAATCTTATAATACTTAATTCGGATACCTGATCAAGCAAAACAGCATTGGGTATTTCGGTAACAAGTCGTTTGGCAACACTGATATTACTTTCAGGTGAATCACTGGGTGCCTCTGTAGGAGTCCTAATAATTTCTGTACCCAGGGCTTTAAGAGTATTCACTTTTTCATCTGACATCTTCTCTGGGAGTACTATTATACATCTGTAACCTGCAACACAAACACACATTAAAATAAAACTTCTATTCTTGTGTAATTTTATATGTAAGCAAAATAATGTATTATATTATTGTTTACCTCTCACTGCAGAGGCAAGTGCTAATCCAATTCCTGTATTTCCTGAAGTGGGCTCAATAATCACAGATTTCCCTGGTTTCAAAATTCCCTTTTCCTCAGCATCTAATACCATTCTATAGGCAATTCTATCCTTTACAGATCCACCGGGATTTAAAAATTCACATTTTGCATCTAAAGTTCGGAATAGGTTATTTACAAATTAAACGCATATTTACAAGAATAACAATTTGCAAAATATACATGATTTATCACATTTAAGTAAGTACTTACAAAGGTCACATTCTAATCCTTCCTCTTTTGGTATATTTGAAAGCTTCACAAGAGGAGTGTTTCCAATACAATGTAGAATATCAGGAAACACTTTTTGATTTCTATCCCTAAATAAATATTAAGGAAAATGTAAAAAAAAATGAATACACTACTTAAAAAAAGTCAACTATATATATTAATGAAAATGTTTTAAATTTACTTACAAGAACGGCAAAACTTTCTATTTTTAAACTAAACATGTGCTTAAGTGTTGAAGTTATTCCAAATAAATATCACTTTAAACGTAGAAGATATATAATATATATTTAAGTTTAATCAAAATTATTTTTCAGGTATATATTTTAAAAACAATATATTATCTTACTTACAATGCATTAACGATGTGTTTCATTTTCTTAAGGTTAAAATAATCAGTAGAACACGCTGTATTATCTTCCATTTTTAAATTCTATTTAATTATTACTACTATTAATTATGCAGAGATTTCTCCGAATAGCCAAATTACGTTTACTGTGTCTTACATACAGCTTATGAGTAAACTGTAAAGCCTAAAATAGAGTGCACACTGCACAAGTGGCGGACAGCGGTTCTGAATTTAAATTTTAATATCCCCATTCCCCATTCTACAGGTGACAGTGATGGATCCACAGATAAAAAGTAATAGATCTATATCATAGAGTGTAGTCAGCACTTTGCTATTTTGTAGCGCACTAACGTTTTGCTAACTAATATACTATCTAAAGGAGCGTATGTATGCAATTTCAAATTAAAATCGATCACTTTTATATATCAAAAAATTATATGCAATTATACACAATGAAAAAAAGTAAACTATTGCTATTGCTATTGCTTATATTTTATTTATTTGATGCGAACTTTTGTGCGTGACTTTTAGCGCGTTGACCGTATTTCCGAATCAAGAAATTCCGTAACGAAATGAACACAGGATGAAGTAATATCCTTATATTACTTCATCGTGTGTTAGGCTGGACCTTTCCAGCCAATACACGTTACAGCGGGACTGTCCCGCGTTCTGACAGACTGATGTGAGACACTGTATGCGTTCTTGTCTTACATACAGCTTAAGAGTAACCAGTACTAAGACTAAGACAATAATATAAATAAATAAAAAATTGCGTTTACTTTACAAGACGTTATGCGACAGAATTGCTATCTAAAGTTTTATGTAACTACTAAACGAATACCATCCAACGAATAGCGCGTATTTTATTCTTATCTGGCAAGACTACTGCAATTTAAAAACTTTATTGAAAAAAGCGCGGGAAACTTCGTTTACCTGACGGCGGGACCGTTCTCCATCTTATATAACTTTTGGCTATTTTTTTAAAGCAAAACAAATTTGATAATATTATTCTCGAAAGTGTAAAGTCTATCTCCATCTCTATTTACAGCATCCCTGTAGACTGGAGTGCAGAGAAAGTTCAACAAAATGTATCCGTATCTATAGGCTAAAATATATAATATACTTTAAACTCTCTCTCGGGCAAGTACAAGTTACCAGTAGGTATGTCATGTGACAGGTCGGGTGAAAATCCTCTGTACTGTATAATGTGTGGAGTCTAAGGGTCATTTAGCGATAGATAAGTCATGTCCAGAGTTTGTGAGACTTAAAGTTAAAACGGCTCTGAAACTACATGCCTTATGCCGAAAACTGTAAATATTTTCCTTCTGTTAGGCCATCATACGCAGATGCGTTGAGTTCAACAATGCCGAAAGTACCAAAACCCGCATATTCTCCCGCAGCGAAATCTGTATCTCATAATAATTCTCCTAACTCTTCATATACATGAAAGACTTCCAAAATCCAGAGCCTAAAAATTTATGTGCTTGGTTGACAATAATTATCATGAAACATTCCCATGTTGCTTTTATTAAATAAAAAGTTAAATCAAAAAAAAAATTGAATAAAGGATTACAGCTTACATGATAATTCAATGGAATTGCAGTGAGTGTTTTTCCAGAGAATGATATTTGATAAATAAAAATTGTCTATTGTTGTCGCGTTATTTGAGACCTGGTTGCAGCCAGCAAACCTATTTAGGATCTCTGGATTATGGATCTTGCGTGATGATAGATTTAATGGTCATAGTAGCATTACTTGTCAGGAACTCAATAAATTTGTCTGAAATATCGTTTCCTGCATTAATCTCCGATATTTTTTTAAATTTATTAAACTCAGTCCTGCCTCATATAGGGGTTTTGCGCTGTCTTCTGTTTTAAGTAAAATTGTTGAACATCTTGTGCATAATCGTTTGGAATGGTTTATAATCACAGATATTCGAATTGCTTTTTCACGTGATGAATATATTGTGTAGCTGCCTTTTTGGACATCGCTGCCGCTAACCTTACCTCCTACGTTAATAATACATTTTATCATCAATTTACTATCCTGCAGTTACATTTCATTAATCGTTCAAAAATATAGTAATATTACTGAGTTGAAGTGAACAATTTTTAAAGCCTTCTCCCAAGGTGTCTATTACATATTAATTGACTTACTGGGTGGTTAGTTAAAAACGACATAGAGCTATCAGTGTCCAAAAGTTCAATAGACGTATTTTCCAAAAAATCTAAAAACTTCTGTCATAAATGTGACCTTCAATGGTCAATGGTTTGTCACTTCATAGAAAAAAAAATATTTTTCGGAGTTATATTAAGGCTTTAACATACGCCGATGACTTTGAGGATTTGACCTCTACTACAAATAATAATTTCCTAACGCCATCTAGTCTAATAAAATAGAACTACGTGAACAAGAAACCAAACTTTAGCTAAATATAAAAATTTATAAATAAATATTCAGCTAGAAAAAAGGTAGTTGCCAATTTAACGAGTAAATACATACTTACATGATTTTTTTTACATGTTTAATTCGTTCTGAGGTTAAAACTTTTTAATGTCAGTATTGCTAAAATACTGAAACCGAGTCATCATCATCATCATTAGCTGATGATGGACTCTGAAGTTTGGTACTGGATCTCGAGGATGGTAATATTGTCTGGGCTTGCTCATTATGAACAAGTTGTTATCAAATGAGCACAGCTACTTCATATCTTGAAATGCTTCCCATAATCGCAACAAATAAATAACTATTTATCAGTCAGGATCGTCGAATATTTTATTATTGTACGTTAGGAATAAAAAAATAATGAATTTGCAAATACAATAAGTTTATTTTAAAACGTGTTAAAGGATAAAATAAATACATTATATTAAAAAATCACTGTTTTACTAGAATATAGTTTAAAATGTCATCTGCGGTGGCGATGCTTTCCGGAATAAAGTGATCTGTAAAAACCATAATATTAATTGAATAAGCTACGTAAAGAAACGAATTGTGAAGAACCCAGTGAGAGACACTAAATTTGTCCATCTCAGGCCCCCATTGGTACAACTTTACAAAATATGTATTGTGTTTAAAAAAGGTATCGTATTGTATTTATTATGCACGGATAGAAATAATAATATTTTTTTAATTAGATTGTCAATGAATTATCTTGTTACTTGATTTTTTTTAACTTGTTTGTTAGTCTATGGAAAAGACGCTAGTTTTGGCTTGTCTTTAGGCCTCTCTCTCTAAATTATAAATATTAATTAGTAATTAATTCAATTAAACAAAAACAACAAAATCCAATACTTCAAATGTTTTATAAACCATGTATATACCCAAAATATAAATAGAACAATAAACTAAGAATGAAATAGTCTTATAAAGAAAGAATAATAAAATACTTAATTAATATAAACTCGTTATATCAGACTATGCCATCAATAACACATCTAGTAAAAAATCCAATCCGAACATCTTGTGTTGCTTGGTTGACTGATCGAGTTTATTATGTCTACCCAAATTTTTGTTGCTGTCTTGTTTTGTAATTTCATATACGTACATTTGTGCGCTCTAAATTATATTGTTTTTCAGTATGTATGCAATTCTTATGAGAAATAATGATTCTTAACTTAAATTTAGAGATTATAAAAGATCGCTAGCTAGTGCTACTGGTCACCCACAACACAGGAATGTCGTATAACGTATTGTAGAGACCAGCGTCTGTAAAACAATGTCAGAATAGAATTAGGTTTAAATAATTATTATAAAGATATTAGGTAATTCTTTAGAATCAAAAATGAAATGCATCGATCAAATTATTTCGCTTACCTTCGTCATCTTTAGAAACATTGGTTCCAATAACAACAAAGTCGGTTATGTCCAATATCCTGGATAGCAAGCCAATGCTCGGCATTCCTTTTTTGCCATTGTTCGCTAAAATGTGACAATGTTTCACTAAATAGTTTGTTACCGGTTCATTAAAATCTACATTTTCCGAATCTTCGTATGGGAGCCTCGTAGGGTTTGTTGCGTAATTCCTAAAAGCGTCTTTTGAAACAGCTCCAACAAACCATCTGAAATTTTTTTTTCATATTAATTTATACATAACACGATCTCATTTATTTTAATGTATGCCTATGTTTATCAGTGATAATATAGAATTTTAACGGTGAAAGAAATTAAACAATCTTTTGGTTTAGTAGTTATGGAAAAGATTTAATAAGTACGAATAAATAAACTATCATTGAAAGTGTTTCTTTATTATGTATTTAAATTACATAATTTATAGATATATATATATATATTTCTAAGCGTTTCCTTACCCTTTTTCATTGACCACAACTGCTTTATTTCTTTTTCCCATTTCTTTTATTGCCTGCAGACATGTCATTTTAGAATCGAGTTTTGGATATTCATCACCAGGAGTTAATTTTGTGATGGGGTCCTTCCACCAACTAAAAAAATTTTTTGCCTAAAGTTACGTGTTTAATTTATGAATACATATATAGTCTGCAGAGGATGCGCGTTGCGTTCGGAAATAAGGTTAAAAACTAGATGTAATATACCTCATAGTATGTTCTGGTGGGTCCAGAAAAAGGTGCGCTTCCATCCATTGATTGCAAACAAACTTAGTCATGTAGTTACGAATGCCGTCAGTCAACAAAACCACGATACGCTTTCCCAGACCTAGTTTCAATCTCTTAGCAGCTTTTATTGCGGCTGCCATCGCGGCTCCACTGCTTCCGCCTTAACATAACATAACACGATAAAATATTTATAAAATTCAGTAGTCACATGGAAACTAATTTGTATGGCATACCACAAAGCAGTCCCTCCCTCTGGGAAAGTTCTCTGGCCATCAAAAATGATTCCTCATCGGTGACCACCTCGAACCCAGTTGCAACAGATTTATCTAAAACTATGGGTGCTTTAGAACCACCTATGCCTTCAACCTTAAAATAGTAAAGTTAATACGTTAATATAAATTTCCATTCGAAAAATATACAATGTTTTATGAACGCACAACGGATCAAATGAGCGTCTAAGTGTGCAAACTGACTTCACACTAGATACACTATTATATGACAATTTGCTCATTATAAGAAAGAAAGAATGAAAAGAATCAAATGAAATCAAAATATCTTTATTCATATAGGTAAACATATACACTTATGAACGTCAAGAAAAACAAATTAAATTAATTGTAAATTTACATTTACAACCAGTTCGCAAGTCAAGGGCGTAGAGCGGGTAAGAAGAACTGGCAAGAAACTTTCGGCTACTTTTTTCAATCGCCAAGTTTTTAATACAAATTGTTTGAACTGAGATATACAGGATATTAAGATAAAGTAAAGTGCACTGGATCCCACACTAGGATTCCCTGTGTCGTGGGCAGCCAATCTCTTTCTTTTCACATGTAAACAATATTTTACTTAAAGACTTCTACATAACACATTATATTTAAACTATTTTTGCACATTAAGAATATTTTCTGTATCAGCATATGACAGGTTTACAAGATATTGTTTGAGATCTTAAGTTTGAGATCGTAAATGTATGTAAAGTGATTTTTGAAATGTTAGTGATAATTTTGTTTTTAAGGAAGTGGTTAAGGATGAAGAAAGGGCCTCGGAAGGAGAAAAAGCGTTGGGTAAAGAAAAAGCGTTGGGTAAAGAAAGTGCGATGTTTGGGTTGCTTATATATATATATATATATATATATATATATAACCTATAGGTTTGCGTTTTGTTTGATGTGGTGTGGCGGGTATTTGTTTCCAAAAAAAGTCTGCATATTCAGTATAATTGTCACACAATTAGAAGTTTTGTTTCATTGTACCATTTTGATCTTGAGTACCAGAAAAGTTTCCTATAGGATTATGCCAACCAATATTTACAAAATAATTTTTTAATATATAGTAGATATATCTAAATGCAAATTAGAATGACACACAGCACAATTAAAATACGTACCAGATACGAATGTTTCTTTCCATGAACATTAAATATAGTAGAGCCGTCAGGTTCAGCTGCAATGATATGGCAGTTTGGGTAGCGCTCTTTAATTTTATAACCCACGCCGGATAAAGTTCCCCCAGTACCAGTTCCCATGACTACCATATTTATTTCTCCCATAGCATTTAGGATCTCCTCTCCCGTGGTTTCATAATGGACTCGCGGATTTGCGTGATTTTCAAACTAAAAATATATACTTATATATTTTAATAATTGTAGTTATTCCTCCACAGTGCTTATTAGTATCTCATGACATTCTTTTATCATCATCATCAATGGTGTTCAGATATGATAGTTAGTTACGGATTGAAGACTAACCTGGTTGAGTATAACCACATTTTGAAGGTCGTTGTCGTGTATCTTATGGGCAATTTCAACGGATGATTTGTTCGTCTGAATTACTTCGGCACCGAGCAAACGCATGGTGCTGACTTTTTCACTTGAATTTTTTTCACCGGTAATAATTATACTTTTATTATCTGCAACCATAACAAATTTAATATATGTTTTCGTTTTACACCCAAATTAATTTAGCCCATTTACCCAAGCTATTTCTAGTGTATCTTACCGTCACGGTATGATATAATAGTGTGAAATTAGTAGAATTCTGGTCTTTTCATGATCATGGCTTACCCATAAGTGCTGCTTCAAAGGCAACTCCAATACCAGTATTTCCAGAGGTGGGCTCCACAAATATAGTTTTATCTGTCACATTACCACCTCGTTCGGCATCTTCCAACATGGCAAGTGCTGTTCGGTCTTTGATGGATCCTCCAGGGTTAAAGAATTCGCATTTGGCATCTGAATAAGTAACGTTCAACATGATTTCGCGTCTATTTCAAGTTTAGTTACTGATTTGAATTTAATATTTTATGGATAGACTTACAAATTTCGCATTCCAAATTGTATGCTTTTGGAATTTTATTCAGCTTCACGAGTGGGGTATTGCCAATTAAATCCAATATACTGTTGTGTATTACGCCTTTTACTCTGAAATTGTTTAATTAAATACGTAATTGATCGCAGTCAATTTAAATTTTAAAAATACTTACGGCGGTTTCCAAGAAATTTTTTCCCTGTGAGCGAAAGGGAATTTATGCCCTGAATTAATAAAATTGTACATTGTGAAAGGATTATTTATTGGATATTTCTTATGAAAAATCAATTCTAGACGTTTTAATGCAACACAAGCTAAGTGTTAAATGTAAGTGTTTTCATTCAATCAACATACTTATCGAGTCGATATCGACTTTTAATAGAATAAGTTAGAAACAATACCTGATATATTCTTGGTTATTTTCATCTTAATAATCAATTTACACTTAAAATTGAGTTTATCACTTTCTTTAGCGTTTCTTTTTATATCAAATAACAGTAAACCATTTTATCACACTAGTTGGTATTTTAAATTACATACATGTTATTTGCTAAGATCCTGTTTAGTTTATGGTAACCAACCAACCAATGTAAATCAAATAACTAACTAACAAGGGGAAAAGGAAATAACGTGTAAGTTATTTATATTTTTATTTCGACCTATAACTAATTTTCGCCGTAATAAGTGGCATCGAACCAATCGAAACTGGTTACATTGCAGTACCAATTTTAACAAAGCAACGACACACAATACTATGCCCTAATGTTTCAATTTAATTCGATATAATTCGGTAAAACCCGACCACGCTACTTAAACACTAAACAGTAAACACCCGTTTTATTCGTAAATACTAACTTATGAGCATCGCATTCACTCAATTCCATTGTCTTTAATAAATAACACTAAGTTTTATCACTGCAAGTTCAATCACTTTGTCCAATTCCGTTACTGTTTAGAATTGTCATAAAGCCAGTCCCAAAAATGTAGCCGGTTTGATTCCGGGTCAATTCGCTGCGTGAAATTCCCAGATTCGGTTATATCGAGGTAATTAATGTGTTTCGCGGTATTGACGGGGAGCCAATTGAAGTTCACTATTGACTCGTAGTCAACTGGAGGAGTTGGATTTCTGTTAAGAAAAACACAAATACAATATGTAGATAGATTAAATATACATTTAAAGATTATAATAATATAATATAAGCTACTTCAACAACGCTTCTAACACTTTGACATTGCTATTTAGACAAATTTAAATAACGTAATCAGACTAAAATATTTATGATATTAATACGCTAAAATAAAGACGCTCGCATTTATTTCGCAAGACTCTCTAGAATTTATTAGTATTACGGTGCCAATATAACAAATATTGGAACTTGCATACATAACCATATAGTTTAATAATAATTTGACCTTGAGTTATTAACCGAACTTATTTATTTATTTGTTATAAAAATTATTCTCTAAATTAAACAAAATAATATTTACCCAGTTTTAGCAAAATTTGCCCACATTTGTACCATGGTTCTAGAAACAGTCAACTCTGGTGATTCGCCATCTAGCCTGTAGTTGAGTCTTGAGAAATAAAACAGGTAGCCTAACTCATCGCCATGGCACGCCCCGGGGTAGGTTATACCCAACATTCGTTTAAAGAGTCCCAAAGCTCCGTCAAACGCAAAGCGGTACAGGTACGTCGGGCTCTTTGTCGTGTTGGCTCGGAAACGCGTCGTTTCCAACGCTGGCCGTAAGAACATTATATCGGTGAAGAGCTGCGTAAAAATTTAGCATTACAAAATATTGTACCTTTTGCCTAGCAATGAAATAATTTCTTACAAAATATAATTAAAAAGGAATTCATTGAACAACGCAAAGCTTTGCGTCTAATTATGTTCATGCAATAACGTTTGCGAAAGCAATACTGATTTGTACGTAAATTGTAGCTCTAGGATAAAATAGAGCTCCAAAGTTGGTTTAATAAGTTTAAAAGGAGCTCAAGGAGAAACAAGGAGGAAGACTTATACTAATATTCTACAGAATGTGATTGTGTACTTGAGGAAAAATAAAATAACACGACTTTAAGCAAAAATAAAATATCTAATTAGCCTGAATGTACTTACATCAATCAGACTGTCGATGTTTCTCATGTCAACTGGTCTCTGTTGGAAGTAAAAGGCTCGTACTTGGTTTACGATTTTCGTCACCGCCTCTGGTCCACCAGTTGTTAGTTCTGGAGGTATCACTCTTTGAAACTCATTATCTATCTCGTTCAGTAACTTGGGGTGGCGTTGAAGCCCTAAAGATGTGATCAAATTATTTTAGTGGAAATGAGAAATCGTACGTACAGGGTCTCCCCCTGTATTTTAATCATTATATATTATATATATTTAAACCTAATCGTGAAACTTGATGAATATCATAAATTATTTATGTTTTGATTGTTGTTGGCTTCTTATACTTCTTGTCTGACTAAAAACATATTTGCATCTTCAAAATTCAAATATATTTGGACCTTCAACATATATTAGTCAATTAAATGTCAATAGCATTCATATTTTATATCTGCGTTACAGACAGTATAAATTATAATTATGTCTTTATATTCTTATAAAATTTATGAAGTAATCCACGACGTGTTTCATAACTCATAATTTACCAATGAGCTAATTTTATATCTACACATATCTATAATGTATTTATATTTTTTTAAAGGTACTGTTAGAAAACTTTCTAGGTTAAAAATTGGTGAGGTCAGATGTCCAGATATACTAACTGTAAACTCAAATAAATATAATATATACGTAGCTTTCTTTAACAAGCCTGCGGTCGCCCCATTCGAATATAAATATTCTTGAACCGTTGTTCGTTAAACTGTTAACGAACGTTTTTTTTTTTTTTTTTTTTTTCCCTTTGGCTCTAACACTGTTTGTGCATTAGCCAGCGTCAAGTATGGGATTTTTATAATTCGTTGTTTTAATTATTTACAGTTTATGCATAATGAAAAAACTAAGGAAACCAATCGCGACATAACATAAATAATTGAAAGCGCATAAATTTACAAGAAATCAGAATAATTAATAATGGAAAAAAATCAAAATTATAGTTTAATGTTATTATTTACAATAAACATACTTATAATACTATATACAAGGGGATTTAAATCTCGAAGAAGTAAATAAATATTGGTAGGAAGGGGAACGGACAGAGAAACTAAAGAAGTATATAAGGAAGAATGGTCATACTTAGGACAAGAAAAGAAAACATGATTCAAGTCAGAATAGCTCTCGCCACACTCACAGGCGGTACTAGTTACGATACCGAGTTTGTGCAAATGAACTGGAAGGCTGTTATGTCCCAGACGCATACGGATTATAGTAGAAGTGGCAGTTTTACCAAGCGACAATTTGGCAAACCACGGCTTCCTGGGAACGGAAGACTGTATAGCATACAAGAAACGACCCTTAATTCGGCCGTTCTTTTCCCAACACATATCCCACGATTTGTGGAGATATATGCCGGGCAAAGCAGCAAGATCATGGCCAAAATTCTTGTACGGGTATACGTCACCGGTCACAGTAGCACTGTTAGCCAAACTGTCAGCTTTCACATTTCCAGAGATACCACAGTGACTAGGTATCCAACAAAATGATACTAAATAGTTGTGTAATTGGCATTGCAACAGCTTTCTCCTACATTCAAATATAACATGAAAGAATGGGTTTAGTTTAAGTGAAAATTTTGCTAAGCTCTGTAATGCACTTAAGGAATCGGTAAATACAACGGTTTTTTTGAGTTTGAAACACAGCACATATTCAAGAGCTTTTAGTAGTCCAAAACATTCACCGGTAAAGACCGATGATTCTGGAGGTAATTTAATTTTCTGAACTATGTTGTACTGTTTGTGGTACACTCCAACACCAACACACCCATTGGAGTGTTTAGAAGCATCTGTATACATTTGATGCCAGTTAGGCCATTTCATATTGACATTGGAATTAAAGTTTGCATTGGCATTAAAATCAGATTTTTCAATGCCAATAGAAAAGCATATCTCAGGAGAAAGAAGTAGAGAATCATAAGAAGAGCTAAATAGGGGAAGGATATAAAAGGAATGAGTTGGGGCTTGTAATTGTTTAAATTTCAGAAAGCTTTTTAATAGACAAGGTAAAGGTTTATGTGAAGAGGGTAATTTTTGAGAAAGAGATTCCAGTTTGGAAATGAGGGGATGATTATGGAACTGGGCAGTTCTAAAAATGAATCTATCTGACAGATATTGACGCCTTAAGTTTAATGGAGGGTCACAACATTCTATTTGCAGAGCATTAACCGGGCTCGATTTCATAGCACCAGAAACAATCCTCAAAGCCCTAGACTGTATGAGATCTAGTTTTCTAAAGCCTGCTACATTACCTGGATCTAAGAAAAAGGTCCCAAAATCAAGAACGCTTCTAATGACAGCATTATACACCAACCTCAATGTGGCCGGGTGAGCACCCCACCAAACTCCACTGAGACATCTCAGCATATTCAAGTGTCGCTCACATTTACCAACCACAAATTCGCAGTGTGGTTGACCTGTTAGTTTAGAATCAAGTATAACTCCTAAGAACTTTACTTGATTATTGACGGGTAATATATTATCGCAATCATATCTTATAGTTGGTGAGGGAGGAGTTCTGGATTTAGTGAAAAGTACGACGGTACTTTTTGAGGGAGACAGATCTAGGCCATTTGCATCCATCCAAGATTTTAGGAAAGATAAAGAGGACGAGATACGTTGTTCAGCATTACTTACAGACTTATCAGAGGCATAAATAACCAAGTCATCGGCATATTGTAATATACTAACTGAATCTCCGATAGAGTTTTCTAGGTCATGTGTATAAATATTGTACAATAAAGGACTCAGCACAGACCCTTGTGGCAAGCCCTTCCATACCAGCCTACTAGGCATGTTAGGGCCGCCAACATCTAAAATAATTTTCCTCTCTGATAGAAGATTTACAATGAAATTATTTAAAAAATAAGGAACCTTTAATTTATCTAATTTACTTTTTAGAATATGTAACAAAACATTATCATAAGCCGAATTAATATCCAAGAAAGCTGCGACTACTGACTTTTTATTTGAGAAAGCATTACGGATGTCCGTGACTAATATGCCTAAATTGTCACACACACTTTTACCTTTTCGAAATCCAAACTGAGTTGGTGACAGATATTTATTATTTTCTATATACCATTCAAGCCGATTTTTAATTAAATGTTCAACAACTTTTGTTATCACCGATGACAAGACTATAGGACGGTATGATTTAATATCAGATCGAATCTTAGACGGTTTTAAAAATGGCAGCACTATTTGACTTCGCCAAGATGGCGGTATGTCATTTGTCAATAGAACTTTATTTATTAAATTTAAAAAGTAATTTAATCCATTTTCGCCAAGGTGAGACAAAAAGGAATATGGGATCCCATCTTCCCCAGGAGCACTGTCTTTAACGTAATTTAATACACCTTTTAATTCTAATAACGTAAAAGGTAGATTTAGTGAGGAAGGGACAACATCAGAGTTATTTTGTGTAGAAGAGTGGATGAGATCTGGAGCAGAAGGAGGAGCCAAGCGATCAAGGAATTGATCAGCTAATTCTATAGGAAGCAACGACGGGTTAGAAGGATTGATAGCTGACCTGAATCTTTTGATATTTCGCCAAATGACAGAAGTATTTATTCCAGGTGATAAAGAGCTACAATATTTCCTCCAACCCTCAGATTTCTTTTTTTTAAATAGTTTTTTAACCTCTTTCATTACATTCATTAAGACCTCGTAATTTTCCACAGACATATCATTGCGATAATTAAGCTCAGCTGCCTTGCGTTTTTTAATAGCTGTGGTACATTCTTCATCCCACCATGGTGGAGATGACAACTTATTACTACTCGGCTTTTTCCTAGGAAAAACACTATCAGCCGATTCTAACAAAACATCTTGTAAATAATTACTATTTGTGACATTATCTTTTGAGCAATTATTCAGTTTCTCTTCTACTAATAAACTGTATTGACTCCATTTCGAGTCTATGATTTTGTGTTTAAGGCGAGACTTTTTAATAAACATATTACTATTTTTTTTACAGGGAAATGAAATGATTATGGGATAATGATCACTATTGTAAGATGAACACAAAGTAGACCAAGAGAGAGAAGATGCTAAATTGGGAGTACAGATGGACAGGTCAATGGCACTAATTACTTCACCAGGCTTTGTAAGGCGAGTAGGAGAACCCGTATTTAAAATGCACAGGTTATACATGTCTAAGATATCCAATAATTCATACCCGTACCTATTAGATACTGAACTACCCCACGATGTATGATGAGAGTTGAAATCACCCAGAATCATGAAAGGCTGAGGGAGAACTGAAATTAAGTTTTTAATTTCATTGAATATTTGCAAGGAGGGGTGAGGGACATATATAGAGACAAAACAGATACCATCAACAATAGCTGTAATGATAGAAAAGCTGTTACTATGTGAAGGAAGAGGGAAGGAAGAAAAGATGCTTGAGTTTCTGATGAGCAGGCATACACCACCATACCCATCAGCCCTGTCTTCTCTCAAGCAAGAATAACCAGGGATTTTGAATACCTGATCTGGCTTTAGCCAGGTTTCAGATAAAGAAAAAATAAAAGGATTAAAATTATTTATAATGTGTATAATTTCATGCTTTTTGTTTATAATACTGCGGCAGTTCCATTGAACTAACCTGTCCATGTTGGCCATTATTATTATCAGTGTAGGAATTAATTAAATTAGCAGCGTGGGACGGTATAGATAAATTAGGTTGAGAAAGTAATTTAATTAATGTAGTAATTAACTCTATTATTGTCTGTTGTGAATTTGCATTAGGCGATGATGGTAATGCACATCCATTAGAAGGCTCTGGCATATTGTAGTCTCTTACAAGAGACTCATGTGCTACATGATCGAAACCTTTACTGTGTTGAGGAGGCGTTCTGGGTTTAGTGAAGACTGTTTTTTTATAAGATATTGTACGTGGAGGTGGTGAACCAGGCAATACTGTATTTCCACCAGGAAGAGATTTACTTGGGAAAGAGGATACAACATCAGCAAATGATTTCGAAATTGGGGGATGTAATTTTGACGCTTCAATATAAGATAAGCTATTCTCTGCCATTGTTACTTTTATATCTGTTTGTCTCACATATTCTGGGCATTTTTTGCTTGAAGCAAAGTGCAGCCCAGAGCATAAGCAGCAAGAACCATGGTCTTCCTCTACATTACAAGTATCTCCAGTGTGGCCTTGACCACACTTGTAACACCTGGGCTTTGACCTGCATTGGACCTTGGTGTGCCCAAAGCGGCAACAATTAAAGCACTGAATTGTGGGATACACATACAATTTAACCGGCATAGAATTATAACACATAAATATCCGTTTAGGCAAAACTTGTCCATCAAATGTAAAAACAACTGTTTGTGAAGGTTTCCACGTAGGTGAGTTATTGACCATGATTTTATAATTAAGTCGCCTGATTTTTATAATTTCCCCACACCCAATGGGTATGTTAGTGTTTTCCATAATATCTTCAGGAGACCATTCCGTTGGTACTCCCCTAACCAAACCCATCCTTGTAATATTGAAAGTAGGGATAAAAGCTTTCATGTTGTTAGTTGGTAAGCAGTTTGAATTTATAAAGCTGTTTGCGTCTGTATATTTACTAAAAGTTAATGTCATTTTATTTCTGCCAATACGTTTTAAACTACCATCTACAATATTTTTAAACAGAAATTTTTTTAAAAATCTCCCGAATACAACTGGGTGTAAAACTGTGCTATCATCATCAGCAGACTGTACTTTCTGCACATGTACCACAAACGGGCCGTGGTCATTGGCATCGTAACTAGCTCTACCAATTTGTGTGGTGGGTTTAGAAGATATATCGGTGGAAAGAAGAGGCATTGTTGTCTTATTAGTGGAAGGACTAGATGGAGGCAAATTGTTGGTTGGTGGTGTCACAGTGGTCTCAGCAAATACATCTGTGCATTGACAGGAAGGACTGTCTGAGGGTTTAGAGTGTTCTGTAGTACTTTTGCGTTTTCTTTTATTGCAATGTTTGCATACTTTATGTAAATTTTGTCTGTGACTACGCTTCAGCTTCCTTTTGGAGGCCAAAGAACAGTCAGAATCCATACCGGATTCATTCGAAATGGTGATAAATGCAACCGCGGGGGGCGCCGTGCCCCCCGGGTCCGGAGGCTCGTTCATAAAACTCAGAAAAGCTTACCAAAACTCGAAGAAAGAAGAAGAAAAATATAAATAATAATACAAATTATAAATATATACAATATTTAACTATTCTGATCACTAAATTTTTAAAAATACTATTTTACAGAAAATTCAAGCAAAAATCGCGCCCGCCAAATTCGAAGCTTCCCGCGTTTTTCTTAACGAACGTTATTAACTATAACTAGTAGTACTAACATTTTACCAGTAACAAAAATGTTTTCATGCATATTGTTTCTCGTGAACGAAACATGAATTGTATGACATAACGTACATTATTTGGGGCATTTTCAATTTCTCTGTGGTCATCTGTTATCTAACAAAACTTGCAACATGGCTGTGACAATATAATTCGAATTGAGATGTCATAACTGCATGACTATGTTTTAGGTTATGTATATATACAGAGCAATTAAGACAGTGGGTAATAAAAAACCTATTGTATTTAAAAAGCTAAACGCTCTTTATTATAATAAATTAAGTTAAGAACCGTATTGACTGGACTTTTAAACCCGGATCTGATTGACTAACATTAAACAACTGGTTTAACAAATATACGGAATTATACTGAAGTTGAATACATTAATAAAATTGACCATCAAAAAAAGTCCTAAGTTAATCTGATAAAGCTTAAAAAATTCCAAATGAATAATTCATACATGTATATGTACTATAGTCACAATATAAGTATAATAAATTTTAAACATAGTTATTTCAAATTAAACCAAAGAAACCGGAATTTATTTATTTTCTTTTAATGAGTTTTAGAGATTTTCTTTTGTAAGTTCTTTTTTATTGCCTATCAACTCAAAATAATTATTTTACCGTCATTTACCCACATACTAAGACAAACGGTCTGTTTCACACACAGAACATATAAAGGAGGTCTCATACGTTAAACTACTCTCATAAAGGACCTCCTTTATATGTTCTGTGGTTTCACATGTCCGGATAAGTTCCAAATAAGCTATTTATTACTTATTGGTAGGATAAACAGTATTTTTGCGTTTCACGACTGACAGATTCGCTATTCGTCATGTGACGCGAAGTTTCTTATTTGCAACTTTTATCTTCCGAATAATTTATATATTGCATAGCTATTTGGTACTTTATCCATACATTGTGTAACAGACCCTTAAACATAAAATGCGTTAACCCATTGAAGTATTTCCGTACCCATTCCATTTAGGGTCCTTCATGAAAAGAGCGTACCAATTCTTGAAATGCCGGCAACGCACTTTTGAGCCTTCCAGCAATGTGAATACGGGCGGCGGTATCACTTGACATTTGGTGGGACTTCTACCCGTTTACCTCCTATTACATAGGAAAAACACCAGCAAACACTTATACATAGGATGCAGGAAAGCGCAAAAGATTTTGACCTTTGACCACAGCCAAACATTTTTGTCCGCGAAACCCGATAGGTGACTGCAGCCTTTAGGCGGATTAAAGCTAAATGACGAAGAATTTGAAACGTCGGATTTTTATTACTAAAGCTAACGTAGTCTCCGCCAATAAATGTACACAATTTCCACGAATGGAAATAAAATGGAACTAGAGGTTCTAATTTCCCAACACCTTAACCGAAATTAGTGATTGAACGTTAGCGGCCTTGTCGTTGTACATTGAGTAATTGCACTCTTGCGGTTTCTTATAAATTCTATCTTATTTAATGGTGTACTATTTAAAACAGTGGGATTACAAGTATATCGAACAAAATATAAGAGGAGACATGCGCAGTTATTTTACCTTATACAAGTTTAAAACACAAAATGACACCTACAAAATAACCGACGGAAATTTACGAACTTGTTCTAAACACAATTCTAATACTACTTATATGGGGTTATTATTTATATAATGTCCCCATATTAGGCGTAATATCGATAGCATAGCAAATGACGATTCAACATTTTTATTTGTTTTTATTTATACAACAGGTTTATATATTCTTGAAGCAGTTATGACTGTAAAAAAGCATCCAAAATTATTCAAAACGTTCAAAGAAACTGGACTGTAAATACCGAGGCATCCAACACGGCTATGGGTAGGTATGGCTATTAAACTATTTAATCACCTTCCCACAAGTTATAGATCACTGCCGTGTAGTTCTTTCAAGGGGAAGGTGATTAAATATTGGACGAGTGTTTAGACCATAAGTTTGACACCAATATAAATAACTTAACTTATTATTATGACATTATGTGTTCTTATTATATGACATTATAAAAATTGATATGACTTCAAATAAACATATATTTGTGTATTTATTACACAAATCTCAAATTATAAATACACTTACGACGTAATAGAAGAATTCCTTCCTGTGCGTTATATCCGGTGAGAAACGGTACATCAGCGCCTGGGAGATAAGTCTTCGGCTCATGCGTGAAGAATGCTCCTGGTATGTCAGGCTCAATACTGGGCAAGAAAGGCAGAGCAACAGTGCTCTGTAGATCAGCAGTTTTGCCAACGACTCCGAATATCCGCGCAGCAGCTTTCACTAGTAGCTCACTGGGTGTGGCACGAAGGTATCCTAAATATAAATAAAACTTACATAATTTAAAATAACCGTGTGTTAAAGTATTTTTTTGCAGTTGTTCTGACGCTCCGAAACAAATTTGTCCCAATCGTTGATATTCAATCTCAAAGTGTAATTGGAGAACGAACAGTAATGCAGTCTTTTCTACAAAATAGGGTGAAAATGTCGACTTTAGAATATTTGGATATAATATAGCTACTAACTTCAAGAATCCGTCCAAGTTTTAGGGGATATGTAAGTATTAGAAACGAAATAACAAACTAACACAATAATAAAATATGTCTAAAAACTTCCATCTCAAATGCCAGTTTTTATATTTTTTTTATACCGCAAAGGATGATAAATTGCCTTATTAAAATTCACAACATATAATTTACTTGTCTTGCTAAAAGTTCTTTGTGTAAACTTTTTATAGTTAAGCAAAAAACAACGTAGTAGGTAATTTGCAATGTGAAAAAAATAACATAAGTAGGTAAGTTTTTATAGCGAAATCTGTTTCCTACAATGACTCATTGAATTTTTTCAACTCACAGGCAATAGATATGTTTTTTGGCTTCGTAATTGTATTTTAGCTGAAACTTGTTTTATAAAATATATAGTTGTTGTTTTTCAAGACACAGATTTCCATCCAGATGCGATTGACTGCAAAAATTAATTAAAATGAAAGTTTAAAAACGGTAATGGTCTTCGTTTCTCTGCTGTATGTTGTTAAACAATGTAAATAAAATATGTTATCTATAATGATGCGTTTTTTTTGAAATATGAGCCACGAAGTAGGTTAGTCTTAAATCAATCGCCAACACTTGTCTTTGATTCGTAATGTACTTGGACGGTGGAAGAATAGAAAATTGTATATTTTGTATATGAAAATTAAGGGTTGCAAGTATCTTTGTATGTTGTAAGATAAAATATTAAAAACACAAAAATTTTCTAATTTTTTTCATTTGGGATAGTGGTCCATCTCTAATCAAAAAAAAAATTGAAAGTGGATGTTGTTTGATTTCCAGACTTTAACGGTTTAATTACAAACACAATGGACACACACGAGGATTATATATATAAGATGTGGATAAATTGATAAAGGCTTACTGTTATTATTATAAAGCAGAGCTATAAACTAAGTCAGTTTTGACCCCCCTTAATATTGAGTATGAGGTCATTAATAATTTTGCAAGTGTTTTTGTTGTAAGACAACAGAAGCTTAAATTACAAGGCTTTTCCACAAAAATGTTTTCGAAATGTTTTAATCAATATCTTGTTTACGAGAATAAAAGCGAATGTTAAAATTTTATGATAATCACAGCGGAGACTTGTCATGGTGCCACTTATGGACCGTATAGGAAAAACATTAACATTTTAAGTTTTATATTTTATGATGTAACTTTATCTTAACATCGATTAAATTAATTTTATTACAGTCATAATTTAACTGTTTTGGCTATGAGTTATTTTTATTTATGTTTTCTGTCTCTTCACCAAAAACAAAATGTAAATGTTGCCAACATAATCTGCCCAATAAACTTTGCCGATTGTCTGGTGAACGCAAACCTTGAATCTTGAATATATATGAGTATGTATCGGAGGCCGATATAACATAATTTTTAAAGGCAAAAATCGTGATGCTAATTGGTCAGTACTTATTCTAGTAATGTTTGTACTTACCTAACAATTCAGCAGTATTGTTTGTGTCAATACCAAGTTCTCGACCCAATTCAAAGGCGCGATTCTTCGGCTCCTTTGCAAGAGCCCATGGAGATGTTGCTGATCCACTCTGCGCTATCGCTCCATGGAAGAGACCCTATCAACAATCGAATCTCACTGAAATTGAGATCTACACACGTTGAATGTTGCGGTTTAGCCCTTATAGCTTATGTAAGGATACTACATAGTTCTATATATTTTCGCAGAATACATAATAAATGAGATAATGACTTATGTAACTTACCCTAGACACTGGAGAGAGCATATGCATATGTACAGACGCAGCTCCGGCTGACTCTCCGAATATGGTCACTCTGTTGGGATCACCTCCGAAGAATTCAATGTTGTCTTGTACCCACTTAAGGGCCATTACTTGATCCTGTACGTAAAAAAAATATGTTTTTGCATACTAACGTGGTATTGATAAATTAACCATTCCATCCCGAGTGATATACCTACCTTTAACCCCATATTTCCAGACACCTCTTCATTTTCCAAACTCAAGAATCCAAGGGCTCCGAGCCTGTAATTGAGGGTGACTAGCACCACTCCAGCACCGACGAGGTGATCTGGTCCATACAAAAATGCATTTCCTGAGCCCACTGCAAATGCACCTCCATGGATCCATACCATTACGGGGAGTTGAGGATTGTACCTTTAAGTATATGTTAACTTTGAATTCTTTTAAGAAATTGCAACATTTATGGCCTGTTTCACAATGTATGGATAAAGTGCCAAATATGTTGCTATGCAACACATAAATTATTCGAAAGTCGAAAGTCGTGAAACGCAAAAACGCTTATATGGAACTTATCCGGACATTGTGAAACAGGCCCTTAGAGTGAAATTACTAGTTAAGATATGGTTATCATCCTGTGCGCTATTTGAACGTTACAATAAAGTATGATGATGTAACAACAAAGGTTCGTCAAGTTATAAACATAAAGTGAAACTAAATTACGTAAGAATCGTTCGGTAATGTCATATGGAAGTGATTACTTTATACTTCCTTCCCAATATTATGTTGCATAGTGCCATGTCAACGTAACAATATGTAATTTAAAGTAACGCGTTAATGGCATTGCAATAATAATGATTTTCTCGATATCGCAAAAATGTCTTCTTTTTTGTAAATAAAGTTTAAATAAAGCGAGAGTAAACAAAATATTATACATATTTAATATTGCATACCCGGACATAAGATCCGGCAGGGCTGGTGTATAGACATTTAGAAAAAGGCAGTCCTCATCGCCTTTATATGTATCGAAGAGCATAAACCTATGAGGGCACACGGAACCTTCTTCCAAAGCATCGCGGACTCCTGACCAGGGCTCCAGTGGAGCTGGGGGCCGGAACCTAAGAGACCCTCGAGGCGGCTCTGCATATCTATAGTGTAAAGCCACATCAGATGAATACTCTCTATGTCAAATTTCATCTACTGCGAGCATATAACTTTTTGACAATCATAGGTTTTTAAATAGTACAATTGATGTCGGATGAGTAAGACTTATATTGCAAAATCTGTTAAATATCAAGGTGGAGAGTTGTTAATTTAGAGGTTTCCAATTCTTAAAGGTCACTTTAGGCTTGTATGTGAATTATAATATATTAGGAATGGTATTTAAGTAATTATATAGTTACGCATCCAATATTAAAAGTTGCCCTTCTATCCATGACAGAAAGAAGATTAAAAAGTACCTGATTCCTTTGAAACTATAATAGGGTGCTTGCGGAGTGCTTCTGGCCACTACTCTGCGTCCACGCAAAGCTCCAAGACGTGTGGTGACCAAAGGGCCGCCACCCACCCGCATGCGATCGACTAAAGCATGGACCAGTCGCACTGCTCTCTGGGGCACATTCTGCAACCTTCGCAGAGCATGCTTAAGACCTTCCGATTCGCTCACTGTACTAGAGAGGCGTCTCCATGCACCTGTTACCTATGCGCGATACGATGTCTTAATAAATACAAAATCCAAGCAAAAGACTCATTTATTGTAATCTACAATGACACTGTTGTTTATGTATAAGTTAAAATAAAATAGACAATTCAGTCATGACTAAAATGTAATTTAATTCAACTGGTCCATGAATTTAAATAGTATTATATATTCACATAAAAATAATTAAGTTTATTGTTAAGTATAACAAGGTCAAATATTTACATTGAAATATGTAACTATTTCAATTATTATGACCGAGCTGTTGCCGTCTTAATTATTTCACCGTACCTTATGCAGTTATTAATCTTTATATTTCTAGCCATCTGTAAATACAATAATGCAATAATAATGGTACAATCCATATATTACTGCAAAATACTTGTGATTAGTGTTGTAGACAACTTTGTTGAACATTGGGAAGTAGGGCTTTTTACCCGCGTTTGCGTATTAATTTAACCGAGATAAAAGGTGTAAACTAACAAGTGAAAGTAGCACACAATATATTGTCTGAGTATTCTTAATATAATGATCTATGTAATATTACACTAGATCCAAAACCCTTGAGGTACACCTTCTAATATATAAATGGATATATACGTGCTTCATTTTAAATTACGAGATTGTGTGGTCGAATAAGTTGAGTGTCTTAAACAGTTATACTGAAATACGTTTTATTACCAGTTACATAACTAGATGTGAAAAGAATAGGCCTTAAACTGTATACAAATTACTTGCTTATCATTGTCGAATTGCTTAACCAGATAAATTGTATTGCTCTATGGGACTGTGCCCTCGGCTCTATCGCAATTCCACGTGGTCTCGTTATATATTTAACTTTGTGACCTTGCCATGAAAATTTAGGGATTTTTGTGTAAATAAAGCGGTGGCGGAGCGTCGTGAAGCGCATCACATCTGCGCCTTCTACTCTACTACACGATCACGACCGATCTGGCAAGAGCGTACCGAATGAGAAGAAGAAGTGTAAATAAAAAAAAACTAATGAAATGTCAACAGTTAAGTTAAAGGTAAATCAAAATCGAATAAAAATCAACTAAGATAACTTCTTCTCATTCTGGGTTCCCATATTGAATTTACATTAAAATGGCCTCTTGTTTGATAATATATTAGATACAAAAATATCACAATGATCAACATAATATTAGAATATATTATTTAAATATAAGTTTACAACCTTAAGTAAGTCTACCTTATTTGGATATCATTAACAGTGAAGAAGTCAGGATTTTTTTGTACTAAGTGCAAGAAAAATCCATGTTTTTATCTATGAAGCGATAATATTTAAATCATGTATCGATCTTTCGAAATCGATACATAAACTACTCAGCTCCACCATATATTTTTTCCATTCCTTTAAGGAATAATGACGAAATATAGAAATAAATAATCCTTAGTTTTGGAGTTGGCCGAACAGATCGGTCCTCAAACAATGTTCATTTTGGTTTCGACATTAAAAACAAGTTTATGAGGCTGAGATTGTTAGGCTGGTATATTAATTTCTAGTCCTAGAATAAATTAATAATAAAGAAAGTCTAAAAATAACTATTAATACAATTTACCTTCATGGAGTTAAGGCTGCTGGCAGCGTTAGCGACGACATCGCCTAGAGCGGCCGGTGGCAAGGCCCTACTTCTTGCCACAAACACGAATGCACACAAGATCACACAACACCAACGCGCGCGCATTGTTATCACTGATTTTCAACACAGATCTGTACAAAGTTCATCACACATTGCACTTATTACTGAAAGTTCTTTGGCACAGCTCTCAAAGTAAAGTATTCTGCTGCTTGTGAGTTGTACGGAAACTTCTAGAACCAATTAATGATACATATTATAAGAAGATTTTAGATAATAAGGACTTATTGCATATTTAGTCCCGACATTTCATTGAAACATGCATTATTTTTTTTTTTACGACAACGAATTAATGGGGCTTTACCCCGTCTTAATTATTAATATTAATTCTGATGAATTTTGGTTGGTTTTGATTAGTGTTGAAACGCATCGTATTTTTTTAGGAATTTATTTATATTCTAACATTCGTATATAGACTGTGATGTATGGTCCAGTTATTTGTTATTGAAACTAACTTATTCCCATGTTACCCAGTAGCAGAATAATAAGGTCAGATAGTTTTTTATCAAATCAAAATTAATAATATTTTTTTTCGTAATTCGTCACATATTTTGAGTCATATTAGCGGACCTCCTTATGAGTCAACGATATTTGACACGCTTTAACAGTTTGTTAACAGAATTTAAATGAAAAATACGGCACTTTTTGTCCATTTATTATAGTATTTGTATAAATGATAATAATTTGTTATGTTAGAAAAGTGATCAATGTGAAACCTTATCAACTGGTATAATAGCAGTTTAGATGAAATTTTAGAAAGTTTAATAAACCTACAATGAACGTGGAATTGATCACTCCAATATTATATACAGTTCATGTTCAGGAAGTTCTTAGGCTCTACATTGTATGAACATAATGTTTACATAATCAAAGAACTCTATAGAACTGTAGCAAAGCGCTTCGTTCTCAATTCAAAAGTCACTTTCACTAACATTTGTGCACATGGCTTAATGTTTACATAGCATCTGTAGTTCATCCGATATTCGGCCGGTGAGGACTCATTACTTTAAATAGAGAAATTATTCTAAATATCACTGTCGTCCTGATAAAACTTCAAAAAACTTAAGGCCTGGGTACAACTAGTGCGAACGTGAAACTGTTTACCAGATTAATGAAAATATTCGAAAGATTATATCATATCCTCTTAAAATTTATAATGTTTTGCACAAAACTTGACACAGATTTAAATACCGTTTCACAGAAGTGTAACGGGTAACCTTATTAAAAACAGTGTATAAATGTTAAGTATGTATTTTTAATAATATTACGACAAAAGTTTTCCATACATTTTTTGAGTTTATAAGATCCTCTAAGAAAATAAAATTTTTGAGGGTCTCAATTGAGTGTACATAAACAAGTAAGTAAAATATAAAACAAAGTTAAAATCTTTGATTTTGATCAACTTAAAAAGTTATTAATTATATTGATTATTAAAAATAAAACAAAAAATATAAATATGTCTATTTTATAAAAAAATATACATTAGCATTTATTATATTATCGTTAAATAATAGTTTACTTAGTTTAAAGCATGCGTGTGCCTTGTGCATACATAGATTAAAACCTGAAGGTCCTGACTTCGATTCACAGCGTATCAATTATTATTTCTAGTTGAAGTGTAGCTCGGTTCGAACAATATAACAAAAATAGTAAACAAGAAAAAATCTAGCTTCTTTCCTTCAACCAGATAGATGTTAAGCAGATTACCGGCAAAAATCAATTATATTTTTTATTAATTTCTAAAATTATTTAAGAGCCGGTATTAAAAGATTATTGTGTGTATGTATTAATATTATAAATAATTAATACTCTGTTTTGGAAAACTAGTTAACACGAGTTGTACTGTGACCACTTAAAAATAAAATCTGCAAGAAATTACAGAATTTAACCCACATTACTAATTACATAATTTATTTGTGAATAAACAGGCACCTACGTTACTGCGTGACTCCCGTAAACACTTGGTACAGCGAATAGAAATACGTTCTAGAAAACACAAAAACACCCTTGTTTATTTCAAGAAAAGTTCGTTCTTTCGATTATTTTGGAAAGTTTAAGCGACAAGTGTACGCGTCTCTTGCCGAATACTTGACTGCCGCATGCGAGCGACGGGTCGCTGTTACTCAACGCCACCCACCACAAACCAGACTATTATCCAATACAATTCAATATGTCGAATAATTTATCAGCAGTTTTATGTTTCACGACTCAAAGGTTCCGGGTTGGCTGCGCTAAGAATATTAGCATGAACTACAATTCATTACGATCCCGATAACCGGTTGCAATCTATATTTAGGCACAGTGTTTGATATTTGATGAAAAGGGTGACCATGGCATCGAAATCCACTTTAGAATTAAACTAGCGCAGACGCCTTCTTAAGACTTAAAAAGCCCTTTGTGACCAGCGCCTAACTATTAATTATTAGCAGGACGTAACATTGCACAATTTAAACTTTGTGCTGCTCTACGGTAAAGAATCTTGGAAGCTGACAGAGATTATGTCCAAAAAACTATAGAAGATATTTTAAGTGTGCTTTAAAATATATCTTACCGTGCTGGACAGAAAAAACAAATTTTACGTAACAGCAAAAAGCTCCTTCTTCTGATCAAAGTCATTGTTTGGTGGCGGGGCATACAAATTTAAACACACCATCGCCAACCTTTGCGAGGCGATGGCATCCATACCATGTATCTCTTTTATACAGGTTATCGGCATCAGCCTAGCAGTTTGGTAATAGATACGGCAAGCTAAAGAGGCCGAAAGGACGATCGCTGAAGAGCACGAGGGATTGCTTGGAGTGTCAGGCCCACATTCCCTACGGCGTCGCAAAGCCACGGCGAAAGAGTCAAAAAAATTCCCCTCCTTTAAAAATGGGTTAAAAAATTCGGCAGCAACAAAAATTTTACGACACAAAAATCTTGGTCATGCCTATCGCTCAGCAATTGAAAAACGACTGACCCTTCTAGCCCTATTTTAGTGAATTCAAGGCGCTTTTTGTAATTGGGGGGTTTAGTCAAGATGCCTTAACAGACGTTTGTAGAAAATCGAAAACTTAATATGTATGACAATTACGGTACGTACAGTATGGATTTAACGATCGCCTATTACTAACGCCATAACCCAATAACCTATCTCAATCCATCAGCTGCAGGTAGCAGCAATTCCTGCAGCTGATTGATTGAGACTAATGTCCGAACCACTCCTCTGAACACTCTCCATGGTAAATGCGGTAGAAGATGCAGAGTGATCCCACATCTCTACCCAACGCCACGAGAACAGTACTCCATGTGGGGCCGAATTCGTGCTTTATAGAGTTGCAAGCGGTGGCCCGGGGTGAAGTACCGTCTCGCCTTGCTGAGGACACCAAGCTAAGAGGCTAAGTAGCCTTTCCTTCCAAATGACCGCAAAATTGAACGTCATTCGATAGCTGAGGCTTTAAGGAGAGCGTCATCGAATAGAGGAGAAGCGACAAAGGGTGTTTTTTTTAAATAAATCGACGGATTATAATAGCCATATGTCGATACAAACTATCAATGATACGTCGGATTGGGGTATGTGGATAGACCTTTGTATGAAAATTACAAAGTTCAACATTGCCAATATCCTATTTTAAGATTTTAACTTACACCAGTGCTTACAATAATGAAAAAGCTATTTGGTATGTTGTAAACATAGACATGCATATTTTAATACTATTTGTACGGTTGTATTTATTTTATTTGGTATACATTGATTATCCAAAAAAAAACTTGGCGATTAAAAAGAGTGGCGGAGAGTTTATTGCCAGTTCTTCTCTTCCGTACTACGCCCTTAATTTGAGCACTGGCAGTAAATGTAAAATTAGAAGCATAATGTTTATTTCTTTTTTGACGTTCATAAGTGTACATTGTTAGCTACATGAATAAATAATTTGAATTTGAATGTTCCATTTTTTCTATCCGTCGCCAAAAATGTATTGTATTCGTAGGGTTTGGTTATTGGGATGCAGATAGGAGATCGATCGACTGTCACGGTCTGATATCAGAATGTTTTCAATCTGAGATTGTGGAATTATTTAAGGGTTCGGGCGTAAACAGACATAGACAAAGGCAGTTGCCCGCTGACAGTTAAGGTTTTACAATTTTACATCAAACTTGTGGTGATTGCTGTCATTGTCAACTAAAAGTTTTACAAATTACAATTTATATTATTATTTTACCTTTCCTTGCAGTCTTATTCATATTTACATTTTTCAGAAGATAATTTATTACAAAATATGTTGTGCATAGTGTTCATTTATATGTAAATCTTCGTACCGAGCTCTCATTGTTAAATTAAAACATTAGTCGCGTTTTCATGAGTATCAAATAAATAAGTTTATTTACGTAACTTATAAACATCATCATGGCCACCAATGACCCAAGTGTAAACAGTATTCCATCAGCCCCAAATGATTTGCCCCCTCCATATTCAGCCGTTGTAGGTAATCCACCTTATGGCTTTGTAGCACCTACGGGGAATAGTTACATTCCCACCGGCTCAGAACCTCCTAAATATTTCACGCCTCCTGGTGTATATCCCCATCCTTCCCCGAATACAGTCAATATTTCTCAGCCTCATGCACAAGATATGCCTACATCGTCAAATATGGCAGTTCCTGTTGGGGTTGTCTTACCAGCTGTTGCTGTAGGATCGGAGCCAACAACAGTTACTTGTTATAATTGTGGAAAAGTAGTTACCACTCGAGTGACCTATACCACTGCTTGGCATACACACTTGGTTGCCGGTTCATTATGCATCATCACTATGTAAGTGTTTTCCTTATTTATTTATCTTTGGCATTTGTTTTAAAGTATTTTAATTTACTATTTTTATATAAGAACTTCTGACTCTGACAAATTTAAAAACATTTCTTGCGTAATATTTATGTCTTTATGTAGACATTTATGATAAAATTCAACTTTAATGTTTGTTACAGGGCCTGTTCATTATGCTGTCTTGGGTTGGTCCCATATTGCTTTGATACATTCAAGGATGCAGAGCATTACTGCCCAAACTGCAGTACTTTTATTGGAAAAAGCAATAAGTGTTAATGTCAAATTTCTCATTTTATGTTAAATATATGGATTGACACAAATTCCAATATTATGTAAACAATAGCCAAGAGAAAAATTTTGTGCCATGTAAATATAAACCTGTAATATCCATGATTCTAAGGCAGCTGCGGTTGCTGAGAGATGCTTACTCAATTTTCAAAATTAAGAGTAAGAAGAGAATGGATCACCATATCATGTACACAAGCATTCTTCAATTGGTCTTGTGATGTTTTAGCAAGTGTGTTGTCATTATATATTGGCCTAAAATTTTTAATACTTTTTCCATTGTGATCAAAATATTTTGAACTAAATGTATATCTGAGCTAAACACATTCTGTAGCTATCTTAATTTCAAATATTATATTAATGCATTCCTCTTAAATTTTGTAAATTTAAATTACATAAATATATACTAAGTACTATTATTAATAAGTAAACTGTGATAAAATACTGAAATCAACCATACTTGTATAAACAATAGATAATTTAAAAAGTCAATGAAATAATATATTTGTAGGCATAGCTTCCTTAATATGTAGCTAATAGCTATTTCAGGCTTATGATGAGGTCTGAATGTGTTGTTAAATTTGAATTAAATAGCTATTTTTAAATTTAATTCAAAATCAATATTTACAACTAATTAACTTGCTTTGGCTATATTGACAGTTACTTGTTGTTATATATTGTGAGAAGAACAATCACAAAGGAAAATGCGTTAGGAAGTAAGAATTTCATGTAACGAGTGTTCATTTGTCATCTTTTCAATTCCTGTCAAATATTTTAAATCATTTAATATTAAGATATCTTCATTATCAGTTTTGAAATATTTCATAAAATATTATATATTTCACAAATATTTGTTTATTTATTTAAAAAAATTCAATATCAGTTTAAATTTTTACATTTTCATATATTATTTTAATAATAAAGATTTAAAGGAAATGCTGTCTTTTTATTATCTAATTCCTCAGAATTATATGATAGAGCTCGTCAATATTATCTGTTATTTGTATATCAAAGATGATAAGATAAGAATTCATGTCTATCTGATAACCCATTATAAACAGGCATTGTTATAAGTTATCAATAATTTATAAAATATATTTAAAAGCAATGAATAACCAAAATGGTGCAGGAGGAAACTTTAACAGTGAAATAGTACAACCAACTCGTAGTGAATCTGTTGATGCCCCACCACCTTACACTCCAGTAGATACATTACATGTGCCAACTGTTATTACTAATCAACCTGTTATACATCAGACTATTATAGTACAACAAACTTTAAAGGATGTACCAATCCTCATAGATTGCCCTAGCTGTCATAAAAGGTGCATGACTAAAGTGGATTATGCAAACTCACAAAAAACACACATGATAGCAGGCTTTATTTGTGGATTAACAGTGTAAGTATTATTTTAAATATTTAATTCAATTCAATAAAATTTATTTGTAATTAATACTAATTGTCTGGTTAAGGATTTGCTAAAAGACTTAAAATTTACAGGTGGTGCTTTTTATGTTGTTTTGCTGCCCTGCCTTATATTTTACATACATTCAAAAAACCAGAACACTACTGTTCTAAGTGTAACTACTACTTTGGATCATCTTAAATGGTTTAAATGTAAACTGGTAT
This sequence comes from Pieris rapae, assembly GCF_905147795.1. Lineage (NCBI taxonomy): Eukaryota > Metazoa > Arthropoda > Insecta > Lepidoptera > Pieridae > Pieris > Pieris rapae. The sequence continues at coordinate 12,662,957 of NC_059509.1, read as the reverse complement.
ATAAAATTGACAAATACTTTAAATATATGTTGTAATTGATATATATCTTACTACTTCTATATTTTTAAACAAATAAATAACACATTTTTTGGTGTCTGTTTTATTCATTACATGACTCACTAAGTACTGTAAGGGACTTGTAATCTATAACAATCTGTAGCAATTTTCCACTTCCCCTCTACTGCAACAATAACAAATGTTTGTTGAAAAGGTTTTCTTACATCTTCATTTTGATATGTAACATCACCACAAGCTTGAATAAGGTATGATAGATTATTGGACATTAAGTTTTCGGAAATAGGTTGAGCATCAATGGTCTTCACGTAATGGTTACTGGGCGGTAAATCAAGTAAAAACTTTTGAATCTTAGCATTGCCATTTATACCATTACCATTCCAAACTAGTAAACTAGCATCAAGATAAAGCTTTGAGGTGAGGTGTCTGCTATTATCAAGGTGTTTGTAAAATAACTTCGTAAATTCTTCTGCCGTTTCACATGCACTGTCTACGTTCTTTAATGTTGATTCAGTAGCCATATCAAAAGCTTATAATTTATTTTTTGCTTAGTGTTACTAACTTCCTTAACTTTTAATAATTACAATATTTTTATGTTTGCTCAAAGCCACAATACAGGAGTTCCACTGATAAGTTTCGATTTCAACTCCATTAAAAATGCTTTCAAAATAAGTAAGTAATTCAAGAAAATTATAACATTAAATGACTAATTGTTTGTTACAGGTCATGCTTGAATTTTGAAGTGTACAGTGTACACAATCATATATAATTGTAACAATAAATTTTAACATTAGACGTCATTTTTAAGTGTGACAATTGTTAAGTGTCAATTGTCATTAGATAAAAAAATACATCTAATTATAATATGGTGAATATGTGAATGAATGAAAAATTAAAAATCTTGGAAGCGAGTGATTTATTTTCATACCTTCCATTTTTACATGTACATTTTTTCCTAATAATACTTATCTATTTAGATTTCTAAATAGTTTTAAAGTGCTGTACGAACATTATATCTCCATCTACTCTTTGGGCGCATACTAATATTTTAAGTAAACAAACAATAAAACAGGATACCTTGCAAGTTCTGGGCTTTTATTAGGTACTTTCTTTGTCTGTAACCATTGTTTTATGAATTAATATAAAATTTACTTTTAAAGGTCAAAGGCCACATATCAACGCGGAAAGGGATCGTCACCGTATCACCTCAAATCGTTCAGTATTGTTTGTATGAAAATCCCGAACTCTCTTCGTACTTTCGTAGTTCGTCCACCCTTGCCCCTGACCCCTCCCGCGATATTCCTGTCGAAACCGAGCCGTAAGCGCGGGTTGCCTAGCCGTAGCCAAGATGACGTACAGGAGCTGCTGATACGCTTTGGTTACGTGCGTTAGGTTGACGCCGAGGCGATCGAACCTTTGAAATAATTTATTTAATTGCAGATCACATGCTTAAAATGCAAGTACGTGCCGTCAAAAGACTTCGACACAATGTTATCGAAGGGAAAATAAATAAAAGAAATGCTTGTAGAAATATTTTATTTGATTATATTTTCATCTAAAATTATGAGTTTTATAATAACGGTTCTTATCAATAACGCAGTATGTCTATTAAGTATATTAACTTTTTGGACATTTGACACACAGAATATAACAAACAGTACAAAGGTCATTGAAAAAATGGATTTAAACAATCAAATTATTCTAAATATTTTCCGAAAATAATAATTTTATCAGTACAATCAATCAAACAAAAAAAAAATCACCCTAAAACTTATGGTTAACATGCATTATCGATCGAAAAATCTTATTTGTGGAAATTAAACAGTCGGCATATCAAAGTCAAATCTTATTCTAAGGCACTGAAAAATGATTATGTTCTAGTACAAAAGCTAATAAATAAATCTTTATAAATAAAATAACACTTCCTAAAACTGTTCAAACGATGTAATAAATTGCAATTTCTTTTATGTAAATTTGTTATTAAAAAATTATTATTGCAGGAAACGAGCTCAAAATAAATGAGTAAGATCGCTTCGTAAATACTAAAGCATACTATTATAATTAATTATTTAATTGAACACACTAAATGTTCTATTTAAAACGTCTAACCCTATTTTACGAATGATAAATCAAGTCTTTTACCACACCAATGGTTTGTGTAAAAAGCAATCTTTGTTTCAAATAACCAGTCTGGCATCGACAAACCCTTTCCGCGCTCACCAATCGAGTTAAACACAAATTAATGTAATAATAATCACAGTTTCCATCCATCAAACGTGGAGTAAGAGTAAACATAAATTCGATCGTAATAATAATTCGTCGTAAAACAGACAATATTTGAAATCATTTGCTCCCGTACTGGAAAACATACATCAAATTGGAAAAAAATGTCTTTTGTATTAATTTGCACTAAAAAAACTTTATCTACTTAAAATAGTAAACTTATCCTCGGACGCGTTGCCTTTTATTAATTTTCGTTTATCTTTTAGAACCTTCGAGAATTTCACTGCAAATCAGTTTTCCTTAGAAATAACGGTTTTTATGTACACATTAAATACAATACAAAACATTACAACCGCACATTTGTTTGAGGGATATCGAGAGCTCACTCCCTTCACGGTTAATGGAAATGAAGTTGGCAGCGTCAGCGTAGTTACCGAGTATCGTTATCTGCTTTCGCTGGATCTTCCCGAACACCTCGAATCGCTTGAACTTATTCGTTATTTCTCAGCTAGGGTTGCCTGTCGATATTTATAAACATTAAACAATGTCTATACTCTGATTTTTCATTCCGTAGAATTCTGGCATTTCATAAGTGTTGCGTCTAAAAACATTCTCCGCAGAATTTGTTTACTTTTATTGCTAAATTATATTGTTGAGCTGGCATCATTGCCTACTAATTCCTGTTTTAGAAAACCTTTAAAAAAATGTTATCTTTACCGTTTGTGATGAAAAGGGACATAATTGTCACTCGCCGTTAAACCATTTTTAATGTCCACATTAATAAAATGAATACATTCACTAACAAGTAAAACGTATGTTCAGACTCGTATTGAAATTTCAAAATATGCCCGGCAAAAAAGGTTTGCCATCTTTGACATGTCAAAAAATTATAACTTTACGAATTCTACGGAATTTAAAATCGGATTATAGTTTGGTCCAATTGATTTTGACAATTGACATTTAGTAATTATTACAACCTACCTGCGGTGGACCATTGTGGACGTCAGCCTTTGAGAAATTGGACAGCAATTTTTCCTGAAAATAATTATCGAGTGTTACGTTACCAAATATTGTGAGACTACGAAAGAAACTCACGCTGCCAACGTTCTTCTCTCTCACCTCCGTTAGCCTCTCGGCATCGGCGAAACTGGTGTTCTTTTTAGCTACCGCCACCTCCAACTCGTCGATTTTATTCTGCATCTGAAAATATGAAGGAATATGAACGGACTGCCAACGTTCCTTTGCCGTGCCACACAGTCCCGACACCTTCGATAAAGAGAGGAGACCAGACAAAAGATGGACAATACTCGATCGCAGGGTAACTGCAAACACAGAGGAGGTTCAAGAAAGCGCAAAGAAGCGCACGTCACGGAAACACACATTGTACCTCCGCGATGATGGTGGCCAGAGACTTCTCTATGCAGGAATACGCAAAGGCCACGGGTTCCTACGCACAAATTGTCTTTAAATCAATGGAACTCTATTTAATAACAGCGGCGGCGATGACGTGACGAGTCTCACCTGGAGCACGGTTCTCTGCCGGAGCTCGTCCAGCTCCTTCTGCTGCTCGGCCAGCCGCGAGGCCCATCGCGCCTCCTCCGCGGACACGTTCTGTTGCAGCTGGCTCAGCACGCCCTCCTGCAATACGTTCTCACGTTACCCGACAAAAAAAAAGGAATGATGCCTGATGAATAAATAATGAAATAAAAAGTTACCGTGACGTGGATCACCCTCTTGTATTTATCCACAGATGCTTGTAATTGTCGGTTCTGCTCGACGAGATCCGCAACCCTGGAATCGTCGACCGGCGATTGCTTCGCCTTCGCCTCCAACTCGCTCTCCAGTCTCTTCTTTTCGTTTTCTTTATCGAGCAGCTTCTTCCGGAGCTCGCTCTCCAGTTTCTTCTTTTCGTTCTCCTTGTCTTCGAGTTTCTTCAGGAGTTCACTCTCGACTTTTTTCTTTTCGTTCTCCTTTTCGGAAAGCTTTTCGGCGAGGGAGTCGTCGGCTATAATCTTCCTCGACTCCACGTCGCGGAGGTGACTCTTGACGTTGTCCGCGAACGCCCTGATCCAGTCGGAGCCCATCGATTGGGAAGGTGCCGCACTGGGACACGCCGACCGCAGGATTTCCATCACTTCCCTGTACTCTTGCTCTTTTGACGCTTCCTGCGGACAATTTTAAATGCTTTCAAATAAGTTCTCCCTCATCCAATCGGGGAGTCAAGCGTGTTGGGTCACTCACAAATATGCCAGAAAACATAAAACGGGACGTGTGATGCTAATGAACGTACTCAACTAGCGCTAAAGGGACCGAATCCCGAGAAGAGAGAGCTCGTAGCGATACAGGGGAATAAATAATGGTCAAGTCTCCACTTACAGAGGTCCCTCGGGCCTGCGCTTTAGCCTGAAGAGATCTCTCCGCATTCTGTAAGGCTTCCATAACCTTCCAGTTTTTAGTTCGCAACTCCTGAGTGATCGGAGTCAAACGATTAGTTTGAGGTAATAGAAGAAAGCAGAAGAAAGAGAACCGTATACATTTATCTAAAGTGATCATAATAGGAGTTAGAATTATTAATAATTTAAAGTTTTAAATCGTGCATTACAAGTGACGGGTGACCAATACGAGAGTTAATCATTTGAATTCGTGCCGAGAAGGTACATACGTTGTTTTTCTCTCGGTATTGCTCGAGCTGCTGTCGCAACTCGGTGAGCTGCGTCTGCTGTCTCTCGTTGTCGGCTCGGGCCGAAGACAGCTCCGCCTTCAGAGCTTCCACCGCGCTTTCCACCTTGGACAGCTCGTTCGCCTGCTAAACGTTTAGATTATACCCAACGAAGCGCGTTTTCACATTTTTTTCAAGTAAAACTTCTTTAGACGTATGAGGGTGACATTTTTTACGGAACGTCACGAACATGTGCAACGTTTTCGTAGAAGAAAAGTGAGATAGCGATGGAGATTGAGATTCGCTTAGAAGTTACATAAGAGATCTTTATACAGTGTGTATAGTGTGAATATTAATGTTGGAGCACTTTTAGCTTGGCGATAATTAATGTGTACTTTGTGCGCTCGCTTTCTACTTATGTTCTGACATATCTCTCGTAATAATACAAAGTTTGACCGACCTTCAGTTTGTCGGTATCTTCGGCGGGAGAGAGACCGTTGTGCGCGGGCGCCGCCTTCATCAGCTTCACCTCGGCCAATTCCGATTCACGTGCGGCGAGTTGCTCGCGGAGGGAATTCAGCTCTCGAGTCAGCTGAAAATGAGAACGACGACATTTTCCATCATCACGAAGTCTTTTTAAAGGAAAGCAAATTAAGCCCTGAAAAGGAAAATGCTCGGCTACCTGTTGCCTTTGAATCTCGAAGGCTTCTTTTGACTCGACCAAAGCGCTCTCGGCCGTCTGCGCCCGAGCGCTCGTCTTCTGCATTTCACTCTGTAGTTCTGTTAGGCCTGTCGAAATAAATAATGATGAGTAAAGAGAGACCATAGTCCGAAGTGGGGGGAGTGGGGGGGAGTGGGAGGGAATGGCGAACGAACCGGTGAGTCTCTGCTGAGCCTGTCGCAGCTCATCCCTGGCGAGCTGCTCCGCGTGAATGGCGCACTGCCTCTGATTCTCCAGTTCCGAGTATAGGCGGTTCGCTTCCTGTGAATTCAATTTAAGTGATGAGTTACATGTATTATAATACACTACTTGTTCGTTCAGTATACTGTCATTTATACTGAATTGTATTTATAGAGAAATAACGGAATCACCTGAATTCTAAACATATATGGCTTGCCCCGGGAAACAAAGTCGTAAAAGCAAAATCTATTTTGAATAGGATAATAAAAGAAGATAATACGTACTATTATTACTAAGTACATTACAAATATATAAAGTAGTTAAATTACTACGATATATATATTATACTTTTCTGCATAACCATGCAGTTTTACATGATTATATTAATAAGCTTGAAAGCGAAAATCTCATTGGAACCTTTAAAATCCTCATAAGTGAAATTACACATTTGAGCGGTAGTTCTTTAACATTTAAGACAATATAATTTAATTAAAACTATTTAGGGGCTGACTATTTTAAAAATAACATAATTTCTCCGAAATCCCCAAATACGCGCATCAGCTTATTAAACTAATAGTATACTAATCTACATAATAACAATTAATAATAAGAATGCTTTAAGACTTTGTCCCCCGGGGCAAGTGATATAATTTTATGACTTTGTCGTTATCAGGTTAACACAATGTTGTTGATAGATAAATGAAATCATGCATCTATATTTATATCAGTAATACATGAGAAAGCTGAAGTATACCTGCAGCTGATGCGCCAGGTCGGCGGCGTGCTGCTGAGCCATGAGCACGGAGTCCCTGGCGGCGGCCACCTCGCAGCGGGCCTGGCCCGCCTCCACCGCGCGGCCGCTGACTTCCGCCTGCAGCACCGACAGCTGCTGCAGCAGAGCCGCCTCCGACTGCCAAATCGCACTTTACACTTCTCTACATACAAGTCAACGGTGGCGACGTTTGGTTGATTGACGGATCACTTTCGTCAGCTCAAAGTGGAAATTTTGGAAAATTAAATGTTATTTTGTAAGTATTCATAAAACATGACTTAAAAAAACTTGACGCCTTCTTGCTTCGAGAAGAGTCGCTAGGTGGTTGAAATTATAAATATTTAAAAACGAAAATGAATTAGAATAAATTTCAAGAAAAACTCACTTCGGATAATCTCTGAATGTGCATCTCCATTTGGACGCGTTGCGCTTGCGCCTCATTCTCCTCACCCAATTGTGCTTGAAGCTGAAAACCAACATCCTTCAGTAAGAACCATCATAATTAAGCGGGCCAAGTGGGGAAGAACTCTAAAACTTTGAATACAATTTGTCATGACTCTGGAGGTAGTAACACACGACACCAATATGCTTATAACAACTCTGCCACATTGTCTATGTGTACTTCACTTCACACACACACACCCATTTACAATCTTAAGATCCTAAACAGTTATTAGTATGTTTCAATTAACTTATATTCATTATCTGGACGTGGGTGACTGTCACAACCATATTTTGATATGAAAAGTTTAGGAGGCTTAGCGGTCAGAATAATTTGTCTATGGATATGCCTAAGGAGTCTCTAGATCAGTCGAGATCCTCTTAAGAAGCCAAGACATTGTATTGACCATTTAAACATAATTTCTACATAACACTAACTCATGCAGAGCGACTATCGTATTGGTGCTCTACTATAAAGATGGTTGTAGTACACACAAGTATACGAAAAGACACATACGACCAGTTTCTCCTGGGCGAGCGCATGGTTGTCGTCCAAGAGCCTCTGGATCCTGGTCTGCAGCGTGTGCATCTCGACCCGAGAAGCGGCCGCCGTCTGCTCCGCCGCCCGGCTGGCACTAGACGCCCGACCCCGCTCGGCATTCAGGAGGCTCCTGACAATTATAATTCCACCGATGCAACATTTATATACAATTAAATTAATCTTTGAAGCCAAGGTGGACACACAAACATCAGTAACTGCAAAGAAGCCGAGTAAAATAAATACACGTGTGTCGCTACAGTCTGGCGTTTCACGATTCATACAGTTCATAAATTTCTATAAACAAACTCTTACACTTTTGAGGGTTTCCTCTAGGAATAAAATTAAATAAAAAATATATAAGGATCGATAGCCTGGGAAGGTTATTTATTAATATATAATCCATTTAATGAATTATATAATCACATTCACATCAATGTATTCAGTTAATTTTGATATAAGATCAGCAAGGCAGTAATTATCGATAGCAAACACACAAGCAGTAAAATGCTAAGCGGTGTGGTTATAAGGATAAGATAAAACTAATTTATTCGTCAAAGAAAGAAATCAGTGACGTCAATGCCTTAGAGACACCCGGAGCCCACACATTGTCAGGGCCAAGTTCAATAAGGCATCGCTATTACTTAGTATTGTGATAAGTATATATCAGTACATTGCAGGACATTGATTATTATTATTATTATGTATATGAACACACGAGCAGCTTAATAAGCTGATTTGTGCGTATTTTGAGATTTGGAGAAAATATCCAATCTATTTTCACTTTCCTGCTTACACTTTCCGGAAGCCTATTCCAGTCTGCCACTACTCGAATGCTCTTAAGTTTTAAAGAACTACCTCCTACCTCCCTCAAATAAAAATATTTAACATGTAAATAGCTCAATATTTTCCAACAAATCGTCAATTCCGAAATAAAAATATCGCTACGCGATACGAACAACAGGAAGTGCGATTATTCATGTTATTTTTATAATTGTAAACGAGTAACATCGAATGTGTTTTATATTATCAAAGTATATTCACCTGAGCTCCTTCAACTTGGCGTGGAGCGCTTGGGACGCTTCGACCTCATCAGCCAGAGCCTTCTCTTTATCGGCCAGTTGCTTCTTCAACTTTTGCACGGGATCGTTGGGACCCTTGAAACGACAGATCTTTGATTTGCCAGATTCCCATCCGAGATCATATTAATTAAATTTGAAAAACCCAGTCACCTCGGTCCATTCGGAGTGTTCGGGCAAGGGGTCGTGTTGCTTGTTGAGCAGCGCATCTGTGAGTATCTGGATCTCCGTGCGCGAGAGAGAGGCCTCCTTCACGACGCGAACTAATTCGCTCACCGACACTCCGCCGCTGTCACTCGCTGAAAGAACGAAGCCCACAATCGAAGAGCCAAAACACAAGCAGAAAACTCAGTCTGCATATATCATTATCTCCACTGACCAATAAGTGAGAGCACATTAGGCTCGGCTTTCTTCTTCTTGCTCTTTGTTGATGGCTGGGAAGGTGCTGGAGCGGAGACCATAGCCTGCTTCAACAGTTTGTCTGTAGTCAGCTCGCTGGGCTGCGGGACGTTCAGTGGTGGCACCACTTCTTCCACACTCGGTGCTTCTTCTACCGCTTTCTTCTCTGGCTTTTTAGCTACAATAATTGAAAAGCAGTAGTGAGTCTAAATACCTATAACGTTACCGCAGCTAGAGAATGCAACATACCTTTTCGTGGTTCCTTCAGTACTTCACTGCTATTACTGAGTTCACGAGACACCTCCTTCACAACTTCAGCAGATTTAACCGGTGCCTTTGCGATGGCCTTTGTTTGTTTTGACTTTTCCTTCTTTTCCACAGTTTCTTGTTTGTTGTCAGCAGTCTAAACATATTAGAAGAAATTTAGTCACCATCTAAATTACAAATTTCAATAAAATGTAAAATGTTTGTTTGTTTGTACAGATGCTTGATACCAGAATATTATGTAACAATTAAGAGACACAATATGCAATATGTATTAAGAAATGATATAGCCCATTAACACTCAATGAATAACCTTAGCTGATGACATTATTTTTGAAGCCAATGATATTACGTATCAGTGGTATACGAGATACACCAAAATAAGTATATATGTACTGTATGAAAATTGTATAAATCCACAACATATATAATTTTATCTAACATTTTAGACAACCAAAAATAAAGGGTTTAAGTGAGAAACTCACTTTATCCCCCATTTGTGAAGAGTGTAATAACTCGAACTCATCCTTAGGTTGCATTTCTTCAAAATGATTGGTGACTGGAGCAGAAGAATCCGCTGAGCTCAGATCGCTAACGCAACTTGGATCCTCTTTATTTACAAGAATTGGCTTTACTTTAGAATCCTTGCCACGTTTACGAATCTGTACAAGAGGTTTTCAACTCCTTATATGTTTAGCATGCCTTTAATGTGTATGTGCTAAATATATACTTATAAAATTTCTCACGGATGTAGTTCTAAGATGCATTCATCATATTTAAATATAGATAACATTCACCCTCTTGTTAAAAGGTCACTAAAATTAAAGCATCTTTGTAGATAAGATTAAATACTCAGGTATTACCTACTGCAGCTAATGATAGCACAAAATATTATAAATTCAAATTCCCAAGTTTTTTATGAATGTATATGTAATGGAGATATACAAAAAAAATATGAGAATGAGGGATCTTATAAAATCATGCATAAAAAATGTATATTTTACCATCCTCATTTTCAACAACTTTTTTGAATAATAGCTTTAGTATAATTAAATTAGATATTGCTAATACCTTAATATTAGGAGGGGTGTCTTTGGGGAATTCAACAACTACTGGTGGTGGCTTAAAGTCAACGTGAGGTTTTGCAGTGGGTTCATCTTCTAATCCACTCTCAGCAGGGGCCTCACTGTCATGGTCACTGCCTGTCATAGAAGTTGCATATTCCTTGTTTTTCTCTTTTTTTGCTATCTGTAGAAGATGGGTCTTAAAATATTATTAAGAACATTCATATATAATATAAGCATTTTTCTTTTTTAGCATTGTATAGTAATGGATTTAAAATTGGTAATTTCTCATACAAAATACTTTAAAAAAAATAATTAATATCCTACTGACATACTCTGCATGAGGTGAAAGGTTACTTACCTTTTTGTTAGCTTTTTTACTAGTCTTCTTACTCTTAGTCTTATTATCTGCGAGAGCTAACAATTCACTGGTAGCTTTTCTTTGTTGGGCTATTGCTTCTTCATAGCTAGTTCCAGAAGCAGAGAAGAGCCCCATGAGGAGGACAATGGCTATGACTACTACACCCACCCCACCGAATACAAGTAATGCCTGCAGCTCCATTGGGTCTGCTACACCAAAACCCTGAAGAAGAAGTAGACCTTAAATTATTAAGCAAATCAATTAAATAAGTCAATAATATTTAGCGGTTCAATTAAAACTATTTTTATGGAAATACGTAAAACAGTAATAAACGATTAAACCAAATATAAAACGTGCACATTACCGCACATACATACTTAAAAAATGTTAAATCTTCCTGAAAACTGCATGAGTCTCCGGTCTCGAAATTCCGGATCATCTACAACCTACGGGCTACGAATACTGACACGTAAGCAGTGACACATGTCATAGGTTATTGACAGTGAACGGTTAACTCATTAAGTATTAATAAGAATATATTTGGTTTAAGTTTTAACACTATTTAAAATAAACGTTAATTGTGAATGGTAAGCAAGTATTATTTTATAAAAATCAGTAACTCTTTAATTATAATTATTACAGGTAATTATTTTCATTATTAAAATTTTTACCTGTTAGCCGGGCACCTTTGAATATAATATAAATACTACAAAATAACTGCTGATTTTAATCAAGTCATGTACTTATTGAAAAAAAACACGTAAATCAAGAAACATTAAATTTATGAGTGCCATGCCATAGGCCAAAGCTATGAAATCGTAAAAAAAGATGACAAATGAGTGATGAGTGATGACACTTCACAACCCTTGGCCACAGATTATATTAGGAATGGTTAAGATTTAAGGCTAGGACTCACTTAGGTTTGTTAAAAATTTATTGATATTCGGAAATCATAATAATCGATCTTTTCCGTGTTTAAATATAGCAGCTTAGCGAAGCTTGATAACAATATCTAAAATGTGTAAGAGTTTGTGTTTATTTCATAACCAGATAATATTAATAAAAAAATATTTTTTTCTTTGTAAAGCGTTGGAAGCATAATATTATTTAAAGAGGCACCATATTACCATAATCATCATCCTATGAAATATTTTACCATACTGTCTAAGTTATAGCTGTGTCTATCTATAAAAAATCTTCTTCCTTCTATTCTATAATCAATTTATATCCAATGTGATCTGTGAAATTAGAATCAATTTTAGTTTTTACTGTTTATTGTCAACAGCTGCTTAAGAAATTAAAAATTCTTAAAGTTAATATACTTTACTACTCCTTGTATAAAAAAAGGGATTAACATTAAGTATTAATCAATAACTTTATGGTCCTTGGTAATGTAAAAATTAACTTATATTCCTCTGGCTTATACGTCGCTAAAACTTAAAAAATCTTGGATATTGTAAAATTCACATAAAAAATGTCGATACCTCCGTTGGTGTGCAGTACACCTCCTCCGCCAGACCAGTGTGAAGACGATAAACATATTGATGAATTTGATTTACAGTACCGATGTAAGTAAAAATGTCATAAACATACCTATTTTTCCAGTGAAATATATAAATTATAAGATTAGAGCTAATATGTAACTGGTAGGTTGATAAATCTTCGAGATTTGTCTTTGGAAATAACTTATTCTACAAATATATGTAGAACTTGGGGTTTTCAGCACTGCTTTGCTGACAGTGTGTATTCATTATGTATAAATCCATATTTCAGTGTCACCAGAGGATGAAGATGAAAATGATGAATATAATTATGGAAATTTTCACAATTTCCATGATGCTATATCTAATAATGAAGACTCTGAACCCCAAATTGAAACCTGTAATATAAAGACTGATCATAGCAATATTGGAATAATTGAACATTCTAAACACAGTCCAAGTAACCAAAATTCTATAGATAAAGCAAGCATTGATGATGTGGCTATTGAAGACTTAAACTTAAAGGTAGAACAAGAAAGTGATCTTGTAGATCAGATAGAAAGTAATAATAGTAATCTAGATGAAGATTCAGATACATATGGAATAACGTGTTTTACGCCGCATATAGAATCTCCTAATAAAAGTACTTTATGTATAAACTCTAATGTAGTAACAGAAGAAAGTAATAAGGTAAATGAAGTAGAAACCGTGATACCAGAATTGAATGATTTGTCTCTATTTTCTGAAAAAGGGGAAGAATTCCCTGTCAAATTATTAGAACAGTCTGAAAGCAATATTGTGAAAAATCAAGTCCTTATAGAAAATATAACATCTCAATGTGAAGAATCTAAACAAGATTTGAAAACATGTGATGATTTTGATGACTTTGAAGATTTTAAATTCAGTACAAACAGCAATTATAACATTATTGAAAGTACTGGTAATCCTTGGGAAAGTAAGGATCAAAAGGATTTTAACTTTGGGGATTTCAAAGCCAATTTTGATGTTAATGAATCTTTACATGAAGAATTACATAATGAGAAACTAAATGATGAAATTATCAATAGTCAAGCCATTCTAGATGATAGTCAGAAACTTAATGAAGAAATTATCAATAGTCAAGCCGTTCTAGATGAAAGTCAAGATGAAGATTTTGGTGATTTTGATGATTTTAAGTCTTCAGTAAATAAAGAAATAGAAGAACATGCTTCTCAACATGTCACTGTTTTAACCTTTCAAAGTAATGACAATGAGGGCCAGATTATAGAAAGTATAAAAAATATTTTATTAAATATCTTTCCTGACGATTTACCAGATTCTGAAACTGCATTTGATGGAAATCTTGAGTCATTGCTAGGTGAGACATGGCATCATTTGAAAGAAATTGATGTAAGACAGCCTTACATTGTATATTGGAATAATTCTCTCAGTCAAAAAACTCTTTTAAAGGCCCTATGCATTGATTCACGAAATATTGTAAGTAAATTCATTGTCCTGGTATTTTATTTGGTTGGAAATAAATGTAACTTATAACATTTGTGTTTTCAGCTGTTTGGACCAAAGTGGAATTCCTTGATGCCAAAATATGCAACAAATTTAAGTGGAGCACCTCTAAAACCCCAAAAACCTACAACACCACAGGAACCAGACCTCAGTGCTGAAAAAAGTAAAGAAAACATCACATGGACAGATCCTTTCACTTCAACTGGACAAGGATGTAAGTTATCTACACTTAAGAAACTGATTTGTGTGGCTAAGTAATGCTAGGACTGTGATATTTAAAGTTGATTCAAAGTTGGTTAATTAGCTGTTGAAATAACTTTGAAGCAGTCAAAATTTAACTAACATTAACATTTATTTCCACTTTGAACTTTTTTGCATGTCTTGCACATGGATACACACTTAACACCATTGCTTCATCCTAAATGCCATTCAATAGACACTTATGCTGAAGCTCTACTCCTAGATTTAGAACACCTCATGACCACTTTAGATCAAATGGCTCACAAACAGTCTACTCTAAAAATATCAGAGTTACTTTCAACTGGTAAGTTATGACTAAAGTAATTTTTAGGAGTTTTTATTTTCATATTAATGACTTCACAGCACAGCTGGTAATACATTGTACTTACCTTGCGTAGTTCTGAAATTTATTCTAAAGGATAAATGATTCCAAATAAATCTGTACAAATAGAGAAGCTGTACTATTTTTAATAAATTCAGAGCAAACCTAATAATGTACTAAATAAAGGAGGAATAAGACATTACATCCAATTTTTTTTATTTTCCAGCTAACAGTTCAGACAGGGAAAAGGCCTTAAAAGAGTCTCGACCAGCAGATCTGAATGTTTTTGGAAGCTCCATTACAGTATCGAAATTAGACAAGATCCATTCAAGTACACTCAGTGTGCAACCTCTTAGACATATCAATTTGCCTGATACTCATATATTTACACCTACTGACTCAGAAACTCCAAGATCAAAAACAATTCATTACGATATTACACCGCCTGTATTATTACCACAAACAATAGAGAACCACAGCATTGACACTGAGAAACCTATTCCAAAAAATACTACCATTGAAAATAATGATGATTACTGGGAATTTCAAGATTTTAAAGGAACAGCCGAAAGTGACCAAAATGTAGATATGAAAACTGAAACCATTAATCCAAATGCAGGTATGATTCTTCAAAGTCAATTATTGCAACCAGTCAAAGTTGAGCCAACCATTCCCACATTAAACTGGCCAGATCCTGGTGAGGTAAAGGAGACGTTTGATGATTTTTCTGATTTTGTGTCTAGTACTGCTTGGAATAATGATAATGCAAGTACTATGGAGGGTACATCTCACCCGCCAAGTGCTAGCTTCATTAGAACACTACCTTCTGATAATGTAGAGGATGAATTTGAAACATTCCAATCGGCTCCGACACCTGCCTCCAATCAGAAATGTGCAGAAACCTTGTCACCAGAAACTAGTAAATTTGGTAATGAGATCACACATACACTACCATCGGATACATTGAACATTGGGCCTAACCAAGTCTTCGCACCGAACACTGTGCAGAATCATAATATTTCTGTGGACATAACCTCAAAATCTAGTCCAGTGAATACGTCAATTTTAAAACCTATAAACGCCGGCTCGACTGTGATTCGCCCCCAAAAAGCTGGACAAATTTTACAACCGCTTTCCCTCGAAAGTTATTCACAGATAAATTGGCCCAAACCCGGTATAGATTTGCAAAATCTTTCAAGCTTCAACCCTCTCGAAAGCTTCGAAGCATTTAAAAGTGACTCCGGTTCGAGTGGAGCCAGCAAAGGCGCATCGCCGGTGCATAAAATAGTTAATAATCCTGTCACCGTGAACGAAACCCTCGATGACGATATTTGGGGTGACTTCGTATCGAGCAAACCCGGACAAGTTGCTCCAAAGAAGCAGTTACATGCAGACGAAGACGAATGGACGGACTTTGTGTCCAGTCCGAGCATATCACAGAACAGCCTCAAAACCATAAGCTATAATGTCGCCACCAATTCGACAATGCAAAAGATGTCGAATCAAAGTGCTTCTAAAAATAATCAATTGGCTCTAGAAATTCCGGTCCTCAATTACATCACTCCGAATTCGAACAGCCGAAGCATGTGTGTTGATAAACATTTTCAAAATTTATAACGACTTTATATTTTTATGTGTCTGACATAAATACCGTTTATGTAAATATAATTAATGGTGAAGGTATTAAATTGTTTTTTAGTTTTAGTTACAAATAGAAGCTTGTTGTTCAGATAGCGTTTTGTGTGTTCTTTGAAATATATGACTTATACTTTTTGATCTCTTGATGAGTATTTCGATTAATTTGACCTAAGCATATTGTCAGAGATTACGTGATGTACTTAATACTAATTTATTCACAATAATACTTGTTAATATATTCCAAATACTTAAATGATTCTCTAAAACTTATTTGATTTTTTTTCAATAATACAAGAGTTTAAATATTATTATTAAGTAGTTTTAGTTGTGTATTTATTTTAATAATAATTGTAATATAAAATTAATATGTTGAATTTTAAAAAAGCAATATTTGTAAATTGGTACATAATGTAAATATTGAAAATGTGTATATATAGCTTATAAAACAGAAGAAAAAAGTATTTTCTAGAGATTGAATGGATTGTCCTGTCCAGTTATTTTAAATTTATAATTAATTATATATTTATATTCATTGCAAGGAACAATTTTATTTATCAATAATGTCAATATTGATTTTAATTTAAAAAAGTGCATTTTTAAAATATTTAAAATTGTTATCTAAATTTGTTACCAATTGTTTTGTTTAATGTTATTTTAGCAGTATTTATATTCTTGCATACCGAGCCTATACTGATATACTTCTCTACGTTTTATTGATGGCTAAATTGTAGAATTTGTTGATCATAAGTAAAATAAAGTGATTTTGTCTTTAGTTCATCTTTTATTATAATACCTGGTCAGTGGTGGCAATTTACAAGGTTACAATCTTTTTTGGTGTAGCAAAAATATTGTCATGTTGTGTGAGAACTGGCAAAGTTCACACATCATGACAGGAAAGGGCCTCAAGGGCGTCGTTTAAATATAGTTACTATACAGTATGCAGTTAAATTTTCACAATAAAATTGGAGATAATAATTTTTAATTATGCTGAAGCTTTATATGTACATATGTATACATTTCATTCAGTCATTTTTTAATTTCTGCAATTTGAATGAATCTAATAATATTTTTAATTTCTTAGACAACACATTCAATTGAGGTAATAGGAGTAATAAAAAACAAAGGTACAAGAAAATTCTTTATTTCTGCAGCCCTGTGGAGATCCTTACAATAATACTATCGCGACTGCGTTATTATACAGAACCTGTTATATTTATACATTGCATATCAAATAATTAGTTTTATTTTATTCTTATAGCAATCCAACACAATCTCTTATTTAATAGTTCCGGTGCATCATTTACAGATTTTCTAATTCACTTTCTGAATCGGAGTGTTCTAAGTCGTCGAGGTGTGGGTCAGGGAGACCTTCGCTACCTAAATGAGATGCAAACTTTGGTAGACTGTTCTCAACAGTTGCTCGGAATGGACAATGTTCAAACTCCGGCCACGATACAAACCTTTAACAATAAAGAAATAATTTAACCACAGTTGCCGCTGTAGCGTATCGTAGATACGCACCAAAATATACATACTTTATTGTGTAGTATTCTATAAGATTTTGATGTATGTGGCAACATAAATACAGGACACCAAGAAAAGAAGAAAACACACGTCACTCAGAACAGACTTTTAAGACGAGTGAACATGTATTTCTTTCCTTAAGCATTTCCTAGAAGAATATAAATTAATGACTGTTTGTGAAGAATAAACCAATTAACAAAGATAAAAATGAGTTGTGATTTATAACAAGATAGAACATATCCCATAACTCTATACGTGTCAATACGTTAACCAAAAACGTTTACATCTTATTACATTGCAAAACAAAACTTAAAAAAAATTAGATATGTTGTTGCTGCCTTTGTCTTTAAATAACATTAAAAGTCCAATATACGAATTCATTAAAATTGGTTCAATAGTTGTAGCAAACAATTGTCCTTGCGCCATTTTTTTATATCGTGTGCGAAATAATATGAAATGTGAACGATTGTAGACATACCGCTTAAATACAGTTATTTTTTGTTGTAAGGTGAGGTCACCAAATTCAGTGAAGATAGTCATATGTGGGAGAGGAGCATCTGTCTCATCTGGCGCCACTTCTTTGTTTACATCAGGCGGGTCCTGTCCTGTGATAAGCCACACACCACAACCCGGAATCCATTGCCTGTTAATTTAAATAAACATTTACCACCATTGTTGTTAATTATTTAGTTTATTTAATGCCGGAAAAATGTTTTGGTTATTAACTCAATAAAAACGTTCAACAATGAACAACAAATGTTTTAAAAATATATTTTAGTATTAATAATATTAATTTTTAAAACAAATGTAGTTAGTACCAGTTGGTATCTAGTCACTAGTAAAATTTAATTTTATATTCTAGCATATGTCTCGTAACTCTTTCTTATCATTTAAAACATCATCCAAGATTTGATCGAATTATGGAATTTAAATACACTCACTCAAGCATAGGAATGACTCTTGTTGATTTGGAAAAAGTTTGGGGTTTAAAGAAATACCAGAGTAATGGTAAGTAGGCTGGATGGCATGGTAGAGCTTCCTTCTGCGTTATATTGACTAAATACAAAAAATGCTCATCAATCTGAAATAAAATAATAACAAACAATATTATGTAAGGTTGCTAATACAGTCAATTATAGTAAAGCACAATTTACCAAATTTAAACAAAGGAAATTAAAAGAAGTATTAAATGCTTACCACTGTAGTTTTTTTAGATGGTGGAAAAGTCCATGGCAAAAAATGGGCTTTTGGTACTTTCTGAAGGACCTTGTATTGGAAAAGAGATTGAAATAATGATGGCACTGACTTATGTTTGCCATGCTGGACATTCAAATCTGTAAGAAACTACAATATTATCACAATAAGTATCTATATATAAACCTTATTTACAGACAAACATTATTTACTTCAGGAGAACAGATTTAAACAAGGAAATAAATATAACTCTATATATCTAATTTAAAAGATTAATACCTCATAATGATGTGTTGGTAATATAATGAATAAGTCTGGTCTACCAAGTTGATTTGTGATATTGTGAAAAACAATTGTATTAATAAGATGTTTCACAAATGATAAGCCAGGCATAGCTCCAACTATCTGCAACTTTCTACCTTAAAATGAAATAAACCATTTATCAAGACTGCACATTAATGACAGTACATGTATTAACTAAAAGCAGCACCTATTTTGTCTGTAGCTAGGTCTCCTAAGAGATCTTTTATTCTATTTCCTTGATCAATTTTATCCTGGAAAGCAAGCTTCCACATTCCAAAAAAATCTGCTATTTTATATATGATTCTGTCAGGATATTTCTCATGTAGTTCCTGTAAATATAGACTTACTAGAATGACAGTTTATAAACCTTTTGTAGGTGTAGGTTAAGGGATGGCAAGAAAACATACTTGTAATGACTTTTGAAAGAATTTAGTACTCTCATACAGATATACTGGGTTATTTTGATTCTTGAGAATCTCTTCAGTAAGAAATCCCAGTCCAGGATTTACTTCAACTATTGGTGCTCCCTTTTCAAAATTTCTTGTAATTATAGTTGAGATATCTTTTGCAGTTTTCCGGTTTATTAAATACATGGTTTCAGGCGCTTTATACTTTTTTAAAAGCATTTTTGGTAGATGTGGGACAACATCATTATATTCCTTGTTACTATTCAAATAATTCATAAGCCCCTGTGCAACTTTTGTATTTTCATCCAGTTCCTCACTCTGATTGTTAATTTTGTGTCGAAATCTCATAAAGAGACATTTAATATTTGTTTTTCTAATTGTGATAGTATTCACCAGCATTTTTCCTTCATTTAAAACTGTAATAAAATGAGTTGAATGATTTATTAAATTTTCACTTCAAAATCTTAGTAGTAGATGAAAAGTCTTTCCTTAATATAATTTGTTTTCAGTCATTAACTTTAATATAATTATTAATAAAATAAAAAAAAACATTTGAACATACAACGTACCTACCGGTTCTAAGTCTAACAAAGTTTTTTTTTTTTTTTTTTTTTTTTTTTATATTATGGCCTGCACGGTTTGTGCATTGTGGCCCAGGGTCAAAACAGGGAAACGGGTAAAAAAATAAACGTAACGGATGGAACGGAATTAAGGAAAGGAAAATCTATAAAATAAAAGATCAATTCTTATAGAGATAGATATAAAAGGAGTGTAAGAAAAGATATTTACATATATACACATTCATAGGATCTAAATTTTTATATCATTACTTAAGATAAAAGCTGCTAAAAGTTTATATATATGTGGGTCCATTGTTGAAAGTAAACAGGATATGGATGAAGGGAAAGGAATTTGAAGGGAAATGAGACCGTCGATAAGAGCCGACCGTTCGCGCCGAGAACAAACAAAAATGATGTGATTCAAATCAGCTTCAGCATATCCACATTCGCACGTAGGGTTGTCAATAATATTAAACTTAGCAAGGTGAGCTGGGGTGCAGACGTGTCCCAGACGCATACGAGACAGTATTGTTGTAACTCTTTTACCGAATCTCAGTCTCCAAAACCAGGGCTTAATGGGTATAGAAGGTTGAATAGCACGATAATGGCGACCTTTTGAACGATCTTGATTCCAGGATTCAGTCCAGGAATTCCGGAGATAAATCCCAGAAAGAGCCATCAAGTCATGCGCATAGTTTCCAAAAATATCCACATCTCCACTATCCACTGCCTCATTGGCAATACGGTCGGCTTTTTCGTTTCCAGATATTCCGCAGTGACCAGGAATCCATGCAAACGATACGGAATAGTTTTCTTTCAAACATTTCAATAGTAAGTTTCTAATTTCGGAAATGACAGGGAATTGATAATGTGATCCAAATGGGAACCGGGCTAGGGCATTTAAAGAACTAAGTGAATCTGTAAAAATTACAGTTTTTTGAAGTTTCAGTAGAAGGATGTATTCTATAGCTTTGAATAGGCCAATACATTCGCCAGTGAACACGGAGGATTCAGGAGGGAGTTTAGTTTTTTGGACAATATTGTAGTTAGAATGTATTACACCAACACCTACACATCCATCACTGGAATGTTTAGATGCATCTGTAAATATTCGATGCCATTGTGGCCACTTAGTGTCAACAATATAATTAAATGATAACTTTTGGTTTTTCTCAATTTTAACAAGACCTATGCTAGTATGTATAACGGGAGAGATTATAAGGGAATTGTAACTATATTTAAACAAAGGATTGGAAGTCGCTTGGTGAGTAGGAGCCTTAAGAGAAGTAAATCTTGTGAAACTTTTAACCAAACATGGTGTGCGTTTGTTTTTCCAAAATTGAGAAGTGTGGATTATAGATGTCAAGGATGTTAGTTTAGATGGAAGGATATGGTTACTAAATTGCATACAGCGGAATAGGAATTTATCAGATAGAAATTGTCGGCGTAAGTTTAATGGTGGCTCTACACATTCGGTTCTCATACAGTTGATTGGGGTTGACTTCATAGCTCCTAAGACTATTCTCATTGCTTTTGCTTGAATACTATCCAATTTTTTGAAAGCAGAAACATTTCCTGGTTCCAACAGGAAAGTACCGTAATCCATTACACTTCTGATTATGGCGTTGTAAATCAGTTTTAAGGAGTGAGAATGCGCTCCCCACCAAATGCCCGATAAACATCTAAGAATATTTAAATTTCGTTCACATCTCGCTGTTACATACTCACAGTGGGATACACCGGTGAGCTTAGAATCTAGAACTACCCCCAAGAATTTGATATTATTAGTCGAGGGAATCAAAACATTATCAAACTTTACCTGGACCGGGGGAGGCTTACGCATTCTGGAAAACAACACAACCCTGCTCTTGGATACAGATATGTCTAGACCATTCGAAGTCAGCCATGAGTTTAAAAATGAAAGGGAAGATGTTAGAGTTTGACAATTATTTTCAATTGATTTGCCCGATTTGTATATAAGAAGATCGTCTGCATATTGTAGTACGTTTGTTGATGCTTGCAATGATGTTTCTAAATCATACGTATAGATGTTATAGAGCAAAGGACTGAGTACAGAACCCTGTGGTAATCCTTTCCATACGGTCCGAGATAGTTTGACATCTTCAATAAATAAATTTATGTATCTTTCACTGAGCATATCTATAACAAAGTTTGTTAGAATTGGTGGTACGTTTAAGCATAGCAGTTTTTCCCTGAGAACCGATATAAGAACATTGTCATAAGCTGAGCTTATATCTAAGAAAGTAGCTACTACTGACTCATTGTTTGAAAATGCTAATCTTAAGTCTGTAGTGAATATTGCTAAGCTATCCATTGTGCTTCTACTTTTTCTAAAACCGAATTGGGTCGTTGCTAATAGATTTTTATTCTCTAAAAACCATTCTAAACGGATTTTTACTAGGTGTTCTGCTATTTTCATTAAAACAGAAGAAAGGACAATGGGTCTGTAAGAAGAAGGATCATCGGTTGGCTTATTCTCTTTTAAAATAGGTATAATTGATTGAGTGATCCAAGACTTGGGAATGCACCCAGAAATCATAATAGAATTTATAATATTTAAGTACAGCATCAGCATTCGGTCCGAAAGATTTTTCAAAAAAGAATATGGAATCCCATCTTCTCCTGGAGTAGAGTCTTTTACCTTATTAAGCACACCTTTAAGTTCGATCAAAGAAAACGGAGCGTTTATTCCACTTAGGTCATCAAAAATGTAAGCAGGAATAGTTAATGGAGGAAATCTCTGTTCCGGTACAGAAGGGGCAGCAAGATGATCCATAAACTGATCAGCTAGAGTTATCGGTAATTTAGAAGAAGGGGAATTATTATATGCAGATCTAAATCTACGAATATTACGCCAGACCTCTGACGGGCTGACATCTGGACTAATGGAGGCACAAAATGATTGCCAACCATCGTATTTCTTTTTCTTAAACAATTTTTTAGTTCTCCGGGCAGATTCTAAATATAACTCGAAATTTTCTTCTGACATATCCTCG
Organism: Pieris rapae; assembly: GCF_905147795.1. Taxonomy (NCBI): domain Eukaryota; kingdom Metazoa; phylum Arthropoda; class Insecta; order Lepidoptera; family Pieridae; genus Pieris; species Pieris rapae. The sequence goes on along the minus strand of NC_059509.1, from coordinate 12,640,052 downwards.
CAGTATTTTTTTTCGGCCTGTTTTCTTTCTTTTATTGCAGCTGTGCATTCATGATCCCACCAGGGAGGTGAAGGAATTTGCGATCGGATCTTAGTTTTAGTGCAAAAAGATTCATCGGCAGCTTCAATCAAAACCTGAGAAAGAATTTCTGCGGAGATCTGGCTACCTTCTTGAGAATAAGTATTAGCTTTCTGCTCTACTATTTGGTTGAATAATTTCCAATCTGCGTTGTTTAATCTGTATTTAAAACGAGGAGAGCGATTGGTTTTGATAGGTTTGTATGAAGGAAAAGTAATTACAAGTGGAAAGTGGTCACTACCATACGAAGATGCTAGAGGGTGCCAGTCCAAAGTTGAAGCTAAATCAGGTGAACATAAAGATAGATCAGGCGCACTTGCACCTTCGCTTGGACCAGTAACACGAGTTGGCAGCCCAGTGTTTAAAATACATATACCATGAGAATCTATAATATCTAATAATTGATCTCCATAATAGTTGGAAGAAGTGCTTCCCCAAGATTGATGTTGGCAATTAAAATCACCTAGGACTAAGAAAGGCCTTGGGAGGATGGAGAACAGTTGATTAAGATGAGAAAAAATATTTACATTAGGACGAGAAAAATAAATAGATACTATACAAATTTTATTTACAATAGCAGCAATGACTGACAAGTCATCACCGAATGAGGGAAGTGGAAATAAGGAATAGGGGAGATTATTTTTAATGACTATGGCAACACCGCCATAGCCGTCAGGTCTGTCCTGTCGGAGAATAACATAACCTGGGAAAAAACGCGGGAAGCTTCGAATTTGGCGGACGCGATTTTTGTTTGAATTTTCTGTAAAATAATATTTTTTAAAAATTTAGTGATCAGAATAGTTAAATATTGTATATATTTATAATTTGTATTATTATTTATATTTTTCTTCTTCTTTCTTCGAGTTTTGGTAAGCTTTTCTGAGTTTTATGAACGAGCCTCCGGACCCGGGGGGCACGGCGCCCCCCGCGGTTGCATTTATCACCATTTCCAATGAATCCGGTATGGATTCAGACTGTTCTTTGGCCTCTAAAAGGAAGCTGAAGCGCAGTCACAGGCAAAATTTACATAAAATGTGCAAACATTGCAATAAAAAGAAACGCAAAAGTACTACAGAACACTCTAAACCCTCAGACAGTCATTCTTGTCAATGCACAGATGAATTTGCTGAGACCACTGTGACACCACCAACCAACAATTTGCCTCCACCTAGTCCTTCCACAAATAAGACAACAATGCCTCTTTCCACCGGTATATCTTCTAAACCCACCACACAAATTGGTAGGGCTAGTTACGATGCCAATGACCACGGCCCGTTTGTGGTACATGTGCAGAAAGTACAGTCTGCTGATGATGATAGCACAGTTTTACACCCAGTTGTATTCGGGAGATTTTTAAAAAAATTTCTGTTTAAAAATATTGTAGATGGTAGTTTAAAACGTATTGGCAGAAATAAAATGACATTAACTTTTAGTAAATATACAGACGCAAACAGCTTTATAAATGCAAACTGCTTACCAACTAACAACATGAAAGCTTTTATCCCTACTTTCAATATTACAAGGATGGGTTTGGTTAGGGGAGTACCAACGGAATGGTCTCCTGAAGATATTATGGAAAACACTAACATACCCATTGGGTGTGGGGAAATTATAAAAATCAGGCGACTTAATTATAAAATCATGGTCAATAACTCACCTACGTGGAAACCTTCACAAACAGTTGTTTTTACATTTGATGGACAAGTTTTGCCTAAACGGATATTTATGTGTTATAATTCTATGCCGGTTAAATTGTATGTGTATCCCACAATTCAGTGCTTTAATTGTTGCCGCTTTGGGCACACCAAGGTCCAATGCAGGTCAAAGCCCAGGTGTTACAAGTGTGGTCAAGGCCACACTGGAGATACTTGTAATGTAGAGGAAGACCATGGTTCTTGCTGCTTATGCTCTGGGCTGCACTTTGCTTCAAGCAAAAAATGCCCAGAATATGTGAGACAAACAGATATAAAAGTAACAATGGCAGAGAATAGCTTATCTTATATTGAAGCGTCAAAATTACATCCCCCAATTTCGAAATCATTTGCTGATGTTGTATCCTCTCTCCCAAGTAAATCTCTTCCTGGTGGAAATACAGTATTGCCTGGTTCACCACCTCCACGTACAATATCTTATAAAAAAACAGTCTTCACTAAACCCAGAACACCTCCTCAACACAGTAAAGGTTTCGATCATGTAGCACATGAGTCTCTTGTAAGAGACTACAATATGCCAGAGCCTTCTAATGGATGTGCATTACCATCATCGCCTAATGCAAATTCACAACAGACAATAATAGAGTTAATTACTACATTAATTAAATTACTTTCTCAACCTAATTTATCTATACCGTCCCACGCTGCTAATTTAATTAATTCCTACACTGATAATAATAATGGCCAACATGGACAGGTTAGTTCAATGGAACTGCCGCAGTATTATAAACAAAAAGCATGAAATTATACACATTATAAATAATTTTAATCCTTTTATTTTTTCTTTATCTGAAACCTGGCTAAAGCCAGATCAGGTATTCAAAATCCCTGGTTATTCTTGCTTAAGAGAAGACAGGGCTGATGGGTATGGTGGTGTATGCCTGCTCATCAGAAACTCAAGCATCTTTTCTTCCTTCCCTCTTCCTTCACATAGTAACAGCTTTTCTATCATTACAGCTATTGTTGATGGTATCTGTTTTGTCTCTATATATGTCCCTCACCCCTCCTTGCAAATATTCAATGAAATTAAAAACTTAATTTCAGTTCTCCCTCAGCCTTTCATGATTCTGGGTGATTTCAACTCTCATCATACATCGTGGGGTAGTTCAGTATCTAATAGGTACGGATATGAATTATTGGATATCTTAGACATGTATAACCTGTGCATTTTAAATACGGGTTCTCCTACTCGCCTTACAAAGCCTGGTGAAGTAATTAGTGCCATTGACCTGTCCATCTGTACTCCCAATTTAGCATCTTCTCTCTCTTGGTCTACTTTGTGTTCATCTTACAATAGTGATCATTATCCCATAATCATTTCATTTCCCTGTAAAAAAAATAGTAATATGTTTATTACAAAGTCTCGCCTTAAACACAAAATCATAGACTCGAAATGGAGTCAATACAGTTTATTAGTAGAAGAGAAACTGAATAATTGCTCAGAAGATAATGTCACAAATAGTAATTATTTACAAGATGTTTTGTTAGAATCGGCTGATAGTGTTTTTCCTAGGAAAAAGCCGAGTAGTAATAAGTTGTCATCTCCACCATGGTGGGATGAAGAATGTACCACAGCTATTAAAAAACGCAAGGCAGCTGAGCTTAATTATCGCAATGATATGTCTATGGAAAAATACGAGGTCTTAATGAATGTAATGAAAGAGGTTAAAAAACTATTTAAAAAAAAGAAATCTGAGGGTTGGAGGAAATATTGTAGCTCTTTATCACCTGGAATAAATTCTTCTGTCATTTGGCGAAATATCAAAAGATTTAGGTCAGCTATCAATCCTTCTAACCCGTCGTTGCTTCCTATAGAATTAGCTGATCAATTCCTTGATCGCTTGGCTCCTCCTTCTGCTCCAGATCTCATCCACTCTTCTACACAAAATAACTCTGATGTTGTCCCTTCCTCATTAAATCTACCTTTTACGCTATTAGAATTAAAAGGTGTATTAAATTACGTTAAAGACAGTGCTCCTGGGGAAGATGGGATCCCATATTCCTTTTTGTCTCACCTTGGCGAAAATGGATTAAATTACTTTTTAAATTTAATAAATAAAGTTCTTTTGACAAATGACATACCGTCATCTTGGCGAAGTCAAATAGTGCTGCCATTTTTAAAACCGTCTAAGATTCGATCTGATATTAAATCATACCGTCCTATAGTCTTGTCATCGGTGATAACAAAAGTTGTTGAACATTTAATTAAAAATCGGCTTGAATGGTATATAGAAAATAATAAATATCTGTCACCAACTCAGTTTGGATTTCGAAAAGGTAAAAGTGTGTGTGACAATTTAGGCATATTAGTCACGGACATTCGTAATGCTTTCTCAAATAAAAAGTCAGTAGTCGCAGCTTTCTTGGATATTAATTCGGCTTATGATAATGTTTTGTTACATATTCTAAAAAGTAAATTAGATAAATTAAAGGTTCCTTATTTTTTAAATAATTTCATTGTAAATCTTCTATCAGAGAGGAAAATTATTTTAGATGTTGGCGGCCCTTACATGCCTAGTAGGCTGGTATGGAAGGGTTTGCCACAAGGGTCTGTGCTGAGTCCTTTATTGTACAATATTTATACACATGACCTAGAAAACTCTATCGGAGATTCAGTTAGTATATTACAATATGCCGATGACTTGGTTATTTATGCCTCTGATAAGTCTGTAAGTAATGCTGAACAACGTGTCTCGTCCTCTTTATCTTTCCTAAAATCTTGGATGGATGCAAATGGCCTAGATCTGTCTCCCTCAAAAAGTACCGTCGTACTTTTCACTAAATCCAGAAATCCTCCCTCACCAACTATAAGATATGATTGCGATAATATATTACCCGTCAATAATCAAGTAAAGTTCTTAGGAGCTATACTTGATTCTAAACTAACAGGTCAACCACACTGCGAATTTGTGGTTGGTAAATGTGAGCGACACTTGAATATGCTGAGATGTCTCAGTGGAGTTTGGTGGGGTGCTCACCCGGCCACATTGAGGTTGGTGTATAATGCTGTCATTAGAAGCGTTCTTGATTTTGGGACCTTTTTCTTAGATCCAGGTAATGTAGCAGGCTTTAGAAAACTAGATCTCATACAGTCTAGGGCTTTGAGGATTGTTTCTGGTGCTATGAAATCGAGCCCGGTTAATGCTCTGCAAATAGAATGTTGTGACCCTCCATTAAACTTAAGGCGTCAATATCTGTCAGATAGATTCATTTTTAGAACTGCCCAGTTCCATAATCATCCCCTCATTTCCAAACTGGAATCTCTTTCTCAAAAATTACCCTCTTCACATAAACCTTTACCTTGTCTATTAAAAAGCTTTCTGAAATTTAAACAATTACAAGCCCCAACTCATTCCTTTTATATCCTTCCCCTATTTAGCTCTTCTTATGATTCTCTACTTCTTTCTCCTGAGATATGCTTTTCTATTGGCATTGAAAAATCTGATTTTAATGCTAATACAAACTTTAATTCCAATGTCAATATGAAATGGCCTAACTGGCATCAAATGTATACAGATGCTTCTAAACACTCCAACGGGTGTGTTGGTGTTGGAGTGTACCACAAACAGTACAACATAGTTCAGAAAATTAAATTACCTCCAGAATCATCGGTCTTTACCGGTGAATGTTTTGGACTACTAAAAGCTCTTGAATATGTGCTGTGTTTCAAACTCAAAAAAACCGTTGTATTTACCGATTCCTTAAGTGCATTACAGAGCTTAGCAAAATTTTCACTTAAACTAAACCCATTCTTTCATGTTATATTTGAATGTAGGAGAAAGCTGTTGCAATGCCAATTACACAACTATTTAGTATCATTTTGTTGGATACCTAGTCACTGTGGTATCTCTGGAAATGTGAAAGCTGACAGTTTGGCTAACAGTGCTACTGTGACCGGTGACGTATACCCGTACAAGAATTTTGGCCATGATCTTGCTGCTTTGCCCGGCATATATCTCCACAAATCGTGGAATATGTGTTGGGAAAAGAACGGCCGGATTAAGGGTCGTTTCTTGTATGCTATACAGTCTTCCGTTCCCAGGAAGCCGTGGTTTGCCAAATTGTCGCTTGGTAAAACTGCCACTTCTACTATAACCCGTATGCGTCTGGGACATAACAGCCTTCCAGTTCATTTGCACAAACTCGGTATCGTAACTAGTACCGCCTGTGAGTGTGGCGAGAGCTATTCTGACTTGAATCATGTTTTCTTTTCTTGTCCTAAGTATGACCATTCTTCCTTATATACTTCTTTAGTTTCTCTGTCCGTTCCCCTTCCTACCAATATTTATTTACTTCTTCGAGATTTAAATCCCCTTGTATATAGTATTATAAGTATGTTTATTGTAAATAATAACATTAAACTATAATTTTGATTTTTTTCCATTATTAATTATTCTGATTATTTGTAAATTTATGCGCTTTCAATTATTTATGTTATGTCGCGATTGGTTTCCTTAGTTTTTTCATTATGCATAAACTGTAAATAATTAAAACAACGAATTATAAAAATCCCATACTTGACGCTGGCTAATGCACAAACAGTGTTAGAGCCAAAGGAAAAAAAAAAAAAAAAAAAAAAAAAAACATAACCTGGAATTCGAAATGTCAATTTCGGGCGAAGCCATGTTTCCGACAGAGTTGAGACAAAAGGTTCAAATTTATTATGCAAATAGATTAAATCGTTTTTATTGCAGATTGCGCTTCTGCAATTCCACTGGATTATTTGTTCGCGTTCTGGACGCATAAGTGGATTTTAATTGAGTTAAGGAAGCAAGTGTTGGGCGGCGTTGTTCGGTTACATTGTTGTCAGAGTTAGAAATGGATTTTATTTCAGTCAAAAGTTGGATAACATCAGAGATTGAGAACATTGTTTCATTATTGTTGACGTTACTGTTTATTAAAGCGACCCCGTTAGGAGAAGCTGGAGCATCATAGTCCTTTATTAAACTGAAGTGTTCTGTTTTGTTATACCCCAGTCGTTTTAGTTTGGGGGTTGTTGGTTTAACAAATATGTTTTTCTTATAAGATCTACTATACGACGGAATCGAGGAAGAGGAAGGCGATACAGATGGCACAGAAGAATTAGGAGAATTATGCATGTTTGAAAACTTTACTATTTCAGCAAAAGATTTTGAGACAGGATCATACACTTTGTTTGCTTCTGCGTAAGATACACATTTCTGAGCCATATATAATTTAATTTTAGTCTGTCGTTCATATTCTGGACATTTCCTATTTGTAGCAAAGTGTAGACCTGAACACAGACAGCAAGATGCTGCATCATCTTGTATGTTGCATGTGTCCCCAGTATGGCCTTGGCCACACTTGTAACATCGGGGTCTAGAGTTACAATTGGACTTAGTATGACCAAATCGGCAACAAGAATAACACTGAATAGTGGGGTATGAATAAAGTTCCACCGGTAGGGCATTGTAGCATACAAACACATGTTTTGGTAGAGCTTGGCCATCAAAAGTTATAACAACAGTCTGTGATGGCTTCCACTCAGGTGGGGAGCTGTTACGCACTTTATAATTTAGGCGTCTAATTTTTATTATTCCTCCGCTGCCTACAGGTAAAGAGATATTGTCTAATATATCTTCAGGAGACCATTCTGCGGGAACACCCCGCACAAGCCCCATTCGAGTCACATTAAATGAAGGAATAAAAGCTTTAAAATTATTAATTGTCAGGCAAGGATTATTAACAAATTCATTTGCAAATTTGTGGTCTGAAAATGATAGGGAAATTCGGTTTCTGCCTATCCTTTTAATGCTACCATTAATAATGTTTTTAAATGAATTTTTCTTTAGGAAATACCCAAATTGGACTGGGTGCAAGGAGGCGATGCCAGTATCTGAAGAAACTTTTTGCACATGAACTACAAATGGCCCTATGTCATAGGCCTCATAAAACGATCGGCCTGTAGGGTTTTTTGGAGACTGAGAACTATCTGATGGTGGGTGTTGTTGGGTATTAACAGTTACACTTGTATTATGTGCTGGGTAACCTTTTTGCTGAAAACTATCTATATCGTTAGCGTTCTTAATCTCAGTACATAATGAGGGAAATTCAATATCCGGTATTTGGCACGAACAATCAGTCTCTTTTTGCTTGTTACGACGCGTCGGGTCAAATCTTTTTTTCCTCTTATTACAATGTTTGCAAATTTTACCTAATCTCATTCTTTTACGGTCACTCCGTTGATCCACATCTGTGTCTACACTGGACTCGTCCAGTTTAGAAAATCTATTTTCTACTATAATATTACACGCAACCTCAGGGGGCGAGCCCCCGATATCCGGGGGCTCGTTCATTTTTTCGCCTGATTCCAGGCCTTGAGGAAAAAGTATAAAAACTTACCAAATGCTGAAGAATATATACACAAATTAAAGAAATAAACAATTAAGTTAAACTACTACATACAATATATACAAATTGATCTTTTATATCAATTAAATTAAATTTATAAATTTTACTAAAAAACAAAACTCCCGCCACGACCAACGTTTCCCGCCTTTTCACTATGAATTTCCTAACAAAGCTTTGTTTATATTTTTAATAAATGATATACTTGTTGACACTTGACTAGTCGATAGTAGTAGTCAAGTGGGCCACTAGCCAGTGGCCCAGTGATGCCTATTGCCTACTCTAAACTCTTACAGAATGTCCTCCCAGGTCCTCCCAAATAAAAAAAAGTCGATCAGTGCTAGCAGCTCATCTCTATTCTGCTGTGGACACTGGTGAGCACAGAACACTATTACTATTTACTAGTTCCTACTAGTGAGTAGGTATAGTTCACCCTTCACAGTTAGCTAACTTTAACTTCACAATATTTGCTCTATGGTGATCATTTTTCACTCAAATGTTTAATTGTTCCTACAGATAAACTACAGGTAAACTTACAACACAATGTAAGTATAAGAAGAGATTTTTTCACAGGCGTCCGTTTGGTAAAAGACATTTTAGACTTTAAGTAAGTCTCAAAGACCTACAGTGGTTACAATATTCTGAACATATAGAGTATTGATAATAAACCCCTACCTAGTGTAACTTTAATGCTGGCAGCTTCTCCTCGTTGTATTGCGATACTAATTCGGTAAGGAAGGAAAGCACCAGCTAGGGTCACCTGTATTATCTACCAGAAGCCAACTTAATAAGCGCCTGAATCTACTACAAAGGAGACTTATTTTCCTTCTGCTCTAGCAAGCGTTTGTTTGCTTGTCCGAGGGAGGAGAGACGTTACCCATTTGTCCACACAAGTCTCAGCCCTTACCTACAGCCTCCCCCATCTCCCAAGGCATCAGAGACATCCTATCTGCCCGCTTGCCATCGTCTCTAGCGATGCCTCCTTTCTCCTCTAATGTTCTATTTTGGAGCAGTTGGCTCCAAAAAGTGCGGCGTATGAGGGCGTTGACCGCGGTGTGGCGAGAAACCTACAGGTTTCTCGCCACACCTCTCTCTGTACTCTTGGCATTGATGTCGAAGGGATACTTTTGCGAAGTGATTCAGGGTTCAAAACGGTGCCAGTGCTTGGCGAAAGGATACGGATTAAGCCAATGATCGGCTTCCCTAAACTGTACTGCCATGACATGTGACTAATAAATTTGCAATTCAGATTTACAAAGAGGATCATCCCAGCTCCTTTGAAAGTTGACGCTAGAAGCCAAACTTAAGCCTGGGTCGGCTGCTAACCACATATTTCTAGCATCCATTAAATCGGCAGCCCCGTAGTTTGTAGAATAATACATGGTGTGGCGGTTGTAATTTTTGACAAAGTGTAATTTTCCATTACCTCCACTCTTTTTGATGCTATTCCTAATGAAGGAATTTTTATAAATCTGTTTTTGCGTAGTATACCTGCATCCGCTTATTTAAACTATAATGGGGGAAAAAAAGCTATGATGCCAAATTAACAAAAAACATGTTTTTATTAAGATTCTGAGTCACTGTATTTCCATCATTGAATAAATAATAAACCCCTACTAAAATGCTTCAACAGCTTTTATTTTAATTACAAATGTGCTATAATTTACTTTAATATAATTGTAGGATTTGTAATGGAAGATATGAAGAAATAATAATTTTATAATATCGTTCATTAAATCAATTTTACAAAACGTGTTTAAAGTAGCCACTAAGTTATACATACAATACGTATATATACTGCGCACAAAGGTGGTTGGAACGGATTTGCATCCTCTTCATGATTAACAATGAAGTAAGTACGCAAGTTACATTGAGCTTCATAAACACTTCATAATCGGGATGACGTCCATCAGGAAATCTTTCCTAACACAGAGCTATAGTTCCATTGGTGTTGCAGTAGATTTAAGGCATTTGAGCATAGTTAGAACTTGTCTATAGCCGAGGCATTGCATCTGGAGTCTTACCAAAAAGAGTGGCAGCTGGTGATTATCTCAAGTTATATTAAACATAAATAAATAAACATAAAAAGATTTTTCTGAACCGTCACGTCTTCTACCCGCAGAAATCTTATTCATTCATTAAGCCACATTATATGATATCATCACTGTATATCATTTCAGTAGGTACCTACTTACAATAAATCAGCTACTTATAATTAAAATGATTATTAATGGATTAATGACTATAGTGCACTGCCAGAATTGCCTTATCTTCTGCGATAGGTAATCGGCAGTGTCCAGTATATTAGAGAACACAGTGAAGAATAGTTTTCATGTTTTCGTACGAATGTATGTAATTTGTTTCCTGTTGTATTTCTGTTCCCTGACCCGCGCCTCTGTAATCTTTGAGGATTGCGGTAAGTTCTCATATCGTACAAGCTTTGTTTCATTAATTTATATTTTTTAGATACTCCTAACAAATTTTACTACTATTCTCTCAATACAACTTTGGCTATTTAAAAGTTTACTAAACATCAAGCCTACGAAGCATGACTTCACGTTTTTATTGTCTGATAATATTAATTAGTTATTAAACAGACTTTCTTTTTAAAAAAAAGTGTCTTTAAAGTTTAAATATTGCTAAGGATTAATTAAATTGTCAATTATCCCGGGAAATTATACAACTAGATTTATCGCCGATCAGAGTATCAAGGTCGTCATCTACGCAACATGTTCCGACTTTAAACTCATGAATGCTGGAGTCCCACAGGTTCTGTCTCATTCCCGACAATATTTATTCTGCATATCATCCTTTGCTGCAACGTAGTAACATTCATTGCTACACGGACGACAGGACTTCAGATACTCCCGGACAGTTGTTGATGAGTACCGGAACAAACTTGTGCCAGAAGTCGATACTCTGCTGTGTGGTAGAAGTTTGGGACTGGGGTAGACTAAATCTATTCCATTTTGAAGACACTTTCTTTAAAGCCTCAACTAGCATGGGAATACTGGGCGTTGACATATAGAATGACGTTCAGTTTCGCGGTCATTTGGAAGGGAAGGCTAAATTAGCCTCTAAGAAGCTTTGTTTGCTCAGCAGTGTAAGCTTCACTCCGGGCCACCGCGTGCAGCTCGATATATGTGTGTGTTTTACGCCGAACTAATTGGACTTAGGGTCCTTCACGCAAGCATTTTGGCAATTTATTCAAATGCACATTCCACGGGCGGTATCCCTTAACATCAGATGAGCCTCCTGCCCGATTGCCTCCAATTGCATTAAACAATGAGACAGACGAATAAGAACTTGGAATCTTGAAATCGGAATGGGTGCGTCAAAAAAGCACAAAGAATAGGCGATGTTTCCTTTTCTTTGCCGAGAAAGAAAATTTCCAGGAAACGTTAATGAAACGGGTATCCGTAATATCCGTCTAGTCACAAAAAAGTTCTCAGTGAAATAAAAAGTTTAATTACCTACGGTTATGGTATGGCTCCCTGTAAAAGAAAAGTTGCACAAACGTTTTAAAAATGACGACCCAACAAAAGCCATACAGGCCGATCTCATTGTTACCTGTTATTACAAAATTATTAGAGACCCTCGTTCTCAAACGCCTCAACCCTATTATCGACAAGAAGTAGCTCATATCGATTCACCAATTTAGTTTTAGAGAAAATTTTACAATAGAACAAGTTCATAGAATCGCAAAAATACGGAAGTCAGCTGTGGGCAGCTAAATCAAATAGTCAATGCTCCCTGATACATTTGCAATGACGAACTCCATCGGGACTTTAGTCTAAAGCACATCCACACCACGACCACAATAATTAAAAAGACTACTGGAGACCACGTCTACCCACAAACGAATGTCGAGGATATTCTGATTCTTCAATGCGGAATGCATGATTTAGATGTATCTAGCAAGTAGCAACATGCCAATTCTTGAGTACCTAATACCAAGTTAAAATTAATGGATAAGATATGACACTAATCAATCACAATAAAGAAAGTAGCTTACTTATTGTAATCCTCTGATAAATAATTATTATTTTGTCATAATAATGTATAATTGCACTGAAAACATAAATATCAATATACGTACGTATCTACATTGCATAGTAAATATATTAATAATCATTGTTACGTAATTCCAAATTCACCGCCGCTCACAGCTGCTCCACTGAATATTAAATAGAATATAAGGGATTTACTAAAAAAAAGGTAGAAAACCTTATTTCATTGTATTTCCCAGCATTAAACTCTATTAAAGAAACTAAAAATATATTTCAGGTAAACATATGTTCATACTGTTTGTTTGATACAATTATGCCCATTAATTCTACCAAGAATGACAGAACGCCATATATGTGAGAGTAAAACAGAAATCTGAAGTACTTAAACACATATAAGTTATGAGCTTGATACCTACTTATAAAGTTTTATTTTGACAATCCTAGATTAAATCATAGTAGTTCCATCAACAACTAATACAAAATTGAAATGATAAACATCAATGAATGAGATAAATAACAAGAAATATATAACTTTATCTAATAGGTATTAATATATTATAACTTGGTGTAGTTAGACGTTTGGAATCTGAAATGTTTCAACACGCAACTCTTTTACGTCTTCTTCTATATATATATTCTAACTTCCTATTATCTCATTAAAGGGTCTGAATATGACTTGGTAACGGTAAACATTGATGGATGTGGTCACAGTCCACCATGCTACGTCACACTCGGGGATAAAATACCAGTTAATGTGCGATTCTACGCAGGTAGGTACAACAATAAAAAATTTAGAAGAACGCTTACAAATATTAAAGTGCGGATACAAACTCAAGTATTGATTTTCCTTGAAATTTTTCAAGATAGTGACAATCCTTAAAAATTTAATTCTTATCATAATGATTTTAAGTAATGAAGACAGAAATAATAAATGACGAATATTCCGAGTCATAGAGCATTTTTTGCATTAATGCTTTTAAAGATAACATTATTCACAATTAATTGAAGCTTAATAAAAACCATTTGCTTTTATTCGGTGATTGTGTTATGAATCCATTGTTTTGCATGTTTCAGACTTTGCATCTTTGCAGCTTGATCAAGATGTCATCATTAAACTTAACTTCGTCAATGCCAGAACGCCTGTGACGCCGGGTGAGGTTATTCTTTCCAACACATCTAATTCTATAAAATGGTATTCAAATTCCAAACAACATCGACATATCCTTAAATTAAGCTACCACAGTAATTTAGTTTACAGTATTTATCTAGCTCCTAGTGTGTCAACCTCAGCTTATCTTATTTGTTAGTAAATACGTTATCAAAAATATGAAATATATTATGTAGTATGTATGTATGTTATACTATACCAGAATACGAAAGGTGCTTGGAAATAATATTTGATCAGTGTTATTTCCATATTAAAAATTCTATTAGTTTGTGTAACATTCGAATTGCTAATTCACCCAGCTTAGGGTTGCGAAATATGTAATGTCGAAAACAACTTGTTTGATAATAACTTGTTTTTTAGAGCCATGTGACATCCTCTTATGCCCCGTGCAGACCGACGCTCTTACATCCTTTACTAGTGTTATGTCGGTACCAACTAATATGGCACTGGTAAGTTCATATATGTTATTTACATTTCTGAAACTTATATGAAGCGGTCTTTCAAGAAAAGAGCGTATTAATTTTTAAAAGACCGGCAGCGTAATTGCAGTGTTTATGGGCAATATGACCTAACATACAGTGAGGTTCTGCCCGTTTGCCCTCTATTTTGTGTCAATAAACCTGGTAAAATGCGTGTTGGGTCTATACTTGGAAGGTACAAATGAGCACATATCTGAAACTTTCAAAGGATGTTTTTTATGTAAGCGTAAATTTATTTACTTAAAAGAAGAGTAATATAAGTATTACCACATATATATTTGACTATCGCAGTAACAAAAAGTCACGTTATAGGACCAACACGTCATATTAAAATGTAAACAAAGGACGATAAACTATTAAGATGAAGTCCGGAAATCTAAGAATTATTGTAAGGAATATTAAGTGGTCATTATCTGCTTTTGTCAGATGTTTCGGTACAAGGAAAATTATTTTCAAGTGCCTTTTTTGTCATGATTTAAGACGCCAACGCATTTGTAAGATTACTTATGTTTTTGTGCACTTTTATAAAAGCTATTTTTATGTTTAGTCATTTTTATTAAAGATACTTGGGTTTAAAAATTTCATGAGCTTTTGTTGACATTATTTTTACAAGAAGAGAGCAGTGTTGGCCTAGTGGCTTCAGCGTGCGACTCTCATACCTGAGGTCGTAGGTTCGATCCCCGGCTGTGCACCAATAGTTTCTTTCTATGTGCGCATTTAATATTTGCTCGAACGGTGAAGGAAAACATCGTGAGGAAACCGACTAGTCTTAGACCCGAAAGCCGACGACGTGTGTCAGGCACTGAAGGCTGATCACCTACTTGCCTATTAGATTAAAAAATGATCATGAAACAGATTCAGAAATCTGAGGACAAGACCTAAAGAGGTTGTAGCGCCACTGATTTTTGTTATATTTTTACAAGACAATAAAATCTTACAAGTTCGTTTAAATAAAAAAAATAAACATTTAAAATAGGAACTCCTTAAATAAAAACTTAGTATTATTACAAGAAATGAATCTCCGTTTTAACGAAATTATTTCTCTTACAGAACCAACGCGGATACCTTCAATGGCGAGTTTACAATGAGCAAAATCGGGTGGTATTATGTTACTCCGTGCTTGTTCAGACACAGACATATATTCAGAAAATGTTGAGACAGGCTTCTCTCCTTACCAAGGCTCTTACCGAAGACAAGATTAAAAAAGTTGTCCAGCATCCATTGGGGCATCCCCTCAATCCTGTTGGAAACCTACCAAACGTTACTTTTGAATTTTACGAATAACCACGTTTATTCATATATATTATATACTATATTTATATTAAAAGATAAATAGAGCAATACATTTTATCAAAAATCACATAAAGTATACTAATCGTAAATCAATATTGTAACTATTGCTATATGTTTTCTATTATGAAATGTAATCAGATAAAACCCTAAATAAATACTTGTAATAAATATACACAATAAAATATGATGCATTGTTTTATTTTACCTTTAAGCGTTGGACAATACAATTTATTAAGTAGATAAGTTATTTATGACGATTGGTCATGGTATAAGCGATGTTCTTAAGTGTTTACCTACTTTATTAGATGTAGGTACAAAGTATTGACTCAACTGATATGTTGAGTTGCATGCTGGAAGAATAAAATATCATGAAAAGGGTTAAACATTTTAGTAGGCAGATATAGACTATTTACATAATCATCTAAATGATATGTAAATAGTCTATATCTATTGAAGTAGGTTGTCAACACGGTGATCCCCTTGGGCCTGCAATTTTTAGTTTGGCAATAAATAAAATAATCAAAAATTTAAATTCTAATTTCAACGTTTGGTATTTGGACGACGGCACACTAGGAGGTGATGTGGACACTGTTTTTTCGGACCTATTTTTAATAAAATCTAAATTTGAAGCCATTGGTTTGGAGCTAAATCTCAGCAAATGCGAACTGTTCATAAATAACTGCGACTTAAATTTAAATACAGTAAAACAAAAATTTCAGATTTTGGCTCCAAATATTAAAATAGTTAATAGTAATTCCCTTTACCTTTTAGGTTCTCCAATTTTTGATGAATCTATTTTTGAAAATATTAATAATTCTATTAATAAATTTAACAATTCTGCTGATCGTCTCCTTGAAATTAGTCCGCATTATGCACTTTGCATCTTAAAAAACTGTCTTTTTGTCCCAAAATTTACATATGTGCTCCGTTGCTGCTCCTTTTGGAATCACCCAGATCTTTTGACACAAGTAGACGACGTAATCAAAATTAGCTTAGAATCGCTTCCCAATATACAGCTTAACGAGCAATCGTGGACCCAAGCATCATTACCAATCCGTTATGGTGGTTTGGGGATTCGCAAAATTTCCAGTGTCGCTTTACCAGCCTTCCTATCTTCTGTCCATAGTTCAGCAAATCTCATAAGTCAAATTTTAAGGGCATCCCCTTCAAACTTTGAGATTGCTGGCTTGGAAGAAGCTAGAAACGCTTTCTTAATTGCATGCCCAGGTCAAAATTTTCCATTTTCTCTAAATTCACAGAGGAGCTGGGACGACATAGACAGTAAAATGACTTATGACAATCTTTTGAGCCGTAGTACAGGTTCAGCACGTGCTAGGCTTTTGGCCGTGGGTACGCATGAGGCCGGCTATTGGCTTCACGCTTACCCTTCGTCAAATACAGGAACTTTTCTTGAACCTGACACGCTCCGAATCGCAGCCTGTCTGCGGCTTGGGGTACCGGTCTGCGCTCATCATACATGTCCCTGTGGCAGTGATGTCGACAAACTAGGACATCACAGACTATCATGTCAAAAAAGTGCTGGCCGCTTCTCGAGACATGCTGCACTCAACGATATCATACATGGGTCCCTTGCCACCGTCAACGTGCCAAATCTACTTGAGCCGACTGGTATTGCTAGAGACGATGGCAAGAGACCGGACGGTATGAGTTTGATTCCATGGAAGATGGGTCGGGTTTTGGTATGGGATGCCACCTGTTCAGACACACTGGCCCCTTCCAATCTTTATGGAACTAACAAGAGAGCTGGTGCGGCTTGTGATGCGGCTGAAAAAGCTAAAGTCTGCAAATACAGGGGTCTAGGCTCTGAATATGATTTTGTCCCATTCGGTGTCGAGACCCTTGGTCCGTGGGGTCCTAGCGCATTAAAGCTTTTTAGGGAATTATCAAAAAGGTTAGTCGACATCACAGGAGGTCGAAGAGCTGGCAGCTACCTCGCTCAAAGAATTAGTCTAGCTATTCAAAGGGGGAACGCTGCTAGTATCTTCGAACCTTACCTAAAGGGACTCCTTTTAATAATATTTTTTAATAATTAAATTTTAAGGTTAGTTATTAGATATATTTTTATGTATTAGGTGATGTAGTTGGAATAAATGTATGAATCATCTAAATACTTCTAAAAACGCCACATACATAAAAATAAGTTATACACTTAATAAAACAGTAGTACATATGTAATTCTATTTATAAATTACAAGGAAGCTGAACTGTCACGGTTGGCAGGTTCGTTTCACGGTAACATTTTTATTCTAACCGTTTTTATTCGAGGAACTTTAGATTGTAGGTAGGAAGGATATATAGGCTTAAACAACATTTTTAAATATAAACTGAACTTTTAACTTCGTCAAAGACAATGAGTATGGTGATATAATGTGTCTTTTAGAGATAAATCTTGAAAACGTACACTTGAAATATAATCATCCTACGGGGTTTTCAGATTAAAAGAACAGTGGTTTGTTAAGATTTATTTAAAGATCTTAAAAATCAATCAAGTTTTTTACTCTTACAAGTTACCCGGTACCTGCAGGCTGCAGTGGCTTAAAAACTATGTCAGACCGGAGGCAATCCCTCTTGATCTTTTAAAAAAACAGGTTTCTTTGAATAGTTTATTTTTTGTTTGCCCAAATTTTAGAAATATTTGATCTAATGTGCTTATAATTCAATGCTCACTTTAAATAAAATCAACAAAAAAAAGACTGCAATTATTATGTCGTTATGTTAAATAAATTGTTAAGTAATATAAACCTAAATAAAAATACCCACTATAAGCTTAGTATTAACTTAATGTTGAGTAATAATATTATATCTATTTTTTACTGGATGCTACGACCAAGGAGACAGGAAGTAGAGATTCAATATGAATTGCGAGGCGAACTATATACCTACAAACTGCTGTGTTAAGTGTTTAAAATATTATTATTCCTATCGTCCCCTGTTCGTTGTTATATCGGATGAGTCGAGTATTCATTTATTTATAAGTAATCTACAAATACAAACTATACCTAAAAATATAAAGCCAAAACAGACTACACTGTTACATAAATATACGAAAGAAAAAGCATGTGTCACTTAAACAAACTAAACTTAATATTTAAAAGAAAAAATAAATTGTTCCTACCAACTGCTAAATAAAGTCTATGTCTTCCCACTTCCTAAAATATTTCCTCCACACAAGCCCTCTATTCTTGAGCTAACGTCGGGATAAAACATTTGATTCATTTTAAAATCAAAAACTGTTTCGCAGGCTAAAGGTAGTATGAGCTGTCACAGTGTTTTTTATTCCTTAAAAAAAGGTGTGGTTTCCAAACAGTGGCGTCACTAGACGTGGGCGAGATATGGTCTAAATTGGGCGAATTAGACTGATTTACGCTCATAGCTTTTTCTGCGAAGCGAAATAATTTATAAGAAAAAAATCAGTAGGTAGATATATCACTATCACGCTCTAAATAGATGTTATTCAAGCACTAGTAATTACTACTAGGAGCAAAACATTCGACCATAAAATTGTCAAGTGATTTTCAAGTTATGTTGCTGTCTTGCTCTTGTTTACCGCCATTTACCACTTGCCAGACATAAACATGTTTTCAAAGAGTGTAGTTGTGTGCTGCTTGCTGGCGATCTCCGCTGCCACCGATGTTTTACAATGTCCTGGTATGTATCAGTTTTCAATTAACTCGACCTGCTTTCTTCTCATATTACTTTCTTCGTACAAGACGTAAGGATGTATTAGCTTTACTTGTAAGTTTATAGAAAGTATTTCTGTTTATTTTACACGTTTGTAACACTTTTCATTTATTCCGATGTATAAGTATTATAAACTCAGACTTCTTGCGACAAACTTGTTTCTAATTGAACGTTAACAAAGAGTTGCTCAAAGTCTATTAAAATAAATATTCATGCAACTGATTGAAATATTGGCATTATAGGTTTGTTTTAATAAAATAACAAGGACAAGTATCGCGTAATATTTATGAAGACATATTATTTTTTATTTTGCCTTAATTTCCTGTCAAGGTTTGGTTAATATTAAAAGTTCACTACCACTGCTTTGTATGACTAACTGAAACATGCATATTGAAATTTACCTTTATTTTATACAGGTCCTACGAAGTACTCATACGATGATTTCACTCGTTTATTTGTTATGTACAAACAATATTCTAAAATCATTTCTAAAGGTCGAATACTAAGAATTGGCTAAGTTTTTGCGAGTTTATTTCTGATTGTTTTCTTTTTGTGTCAGCAAAAACTTACAATGGCATTAAATATCATGACAAACAAGATTTAATACGAGGGAAGATTACATTTATCTTCTGTGCTTCTATATCTTATTCGTTTTAGAATTCCACCAGTGGTCAATGTTTTCTTAGAAGGCTTGTTTTATTGCAAAAGTATTTTTATTTAAGAACCATCTCTATGAGACAGCAGCAAAAAGGGCCACTAGCGAAAATGTTAATGGAGCTTATGAAAATTAAGCGTGTGACAAATACAACACGTTATGATTGATTTAGCATTTTTTCTGTATAATAAAGTTTATAGCTCAATAGCTATACCCTGCCACGTGATATATAATAATTTATTCGTGCGCTGTCTATATCTAGATCTCTAATTATATTCAGGTCACTTCTGCGATGATCTTGCACCATGGCAGTTACCGGTAGTTACCTCGTCGCAATATAAATATGCATATTGAAAGATCAATGTGGTCATTCTACCTCATATAGTCATCTTTTAATTAAAAGGTTACGAACCTGCTTTAATAACAAATTAAATAATTCCTCAAAAACCTATCAAACCTTGTTATCTTATCAATTTTATTACATTATATTATATCTGGTCTTCAAGTCGGAAGTCGGCGTCTCATTTAGCTGTTACACAAGTTTGCTATGAAAAGTAAAAGTGGACCTACTTTTAGTATTTTTGTTAATCCATTGTATCCAATTATGCGAGACCAAAACATGTATTGAATCTGCGATATTTATTAAATCACAATAAACAGAACAGCATAGCAGGCTTTTGTCAAGGACTTGCATTTTTTATAAGTTTAGATAAAGATCACGCTAGATGCTTGTGTATAATTATGATGTTAATCTGTATAGAAATCATTTACTTTGAAACGTGTTACAATTGACTGATTACGTAATTTGTTAACCTTTGCATCGCAGCACGCTTCCGATAAAAATACTGACAGCGACAAAAAATGCAAATTATAATCTACCTATTCATATGCCAGTTATTATCCTTGCTACGCAAATCAATTATTATACATAATTATTATATACAAATACGTAAAATTAGCTTAATGAACATAGCGTCATTTTTGTATAAAATACATCCGAAAGTTTTATAATAAAAAACTTTATAAAACAAAATATGGTCGTGAAAAAACGTAAAGAAATCGTAATTCCCACACTAATGAGCCCCTGTGTTGTGTGACTATGACTCCCCGCGTTTAACGTTAAACTGAATATACCTGCCGATTAGATACCTAAGTTGTCGTAGTTACACCCAGAGACCTAAGTTAATTTAAGACACACTTAAGCGAAGCATTGATTTTGATTTTTTAAAATATTTGATTATTTATGGTATTATTAATGGTAATAAATAGTGGACATTATGATTATCCCTATTGTAATTGATAGATATCTGTCTTTACTATTTTACTATTTTCTTTTCCATTATCTTTATAACACATTTGAATAAACTACACAACGTTTAATCACTAGTTTAGTAAGAGTAAGAGTAAAAAAATTAATATTGGAATAAATTATATTACTTGAACATAAAAATTCTGATAAATTATATAATTTTAAATTACTTTTAGGTGAAAATACGGAAAATCTGAAGGAGAACGTGCAACTATCGCCATGCAAGAAACCTCCTTGCAAATTGAAAAAGGGAACCGATCAGCACATTACTATTAATTTCACTCCCAGTTAGTATGCATTTTTATCATAGACAACTTGTAAGGTTTGTGTTATTAATTGATATGCACATTGCACATGTATGTAAATTGAACATCTTACAATCCTTGAGGGATAGATAGATTTGTAAAAATGAATGACTTGGATTTTTAAATGTAATTATATGTTTGGAAGGCTTAAACGCCCCATTTTTATAGCAACCGGACAAATTAATTCCTCAATTTACGCAGTAACTTATTGAAGAATCTAAATAAGGTTTTCTTCACTAAGTAGGTATATCACTTGTATTGTCTATATTCACTTTAACATTCGTTCATGTTCTAAATTAAGATTCTGTTTTCTAAATAGGATTATTAAATTTCAGACGAGGACATCGCTGAGTTGAAAAACCTTGTGGTAGCTGACGTGTTCGGTGTGAAATTACCATTCGTAGGCGTAGATGGGAACAGTGTTTGCGACAAGATTTTAACGGCGGACGGACAGAAGGCGCCATGTCCACTCAAAGCCGGAGTAAAGTACACGTATAAAGACTCATTTCCCGTTCTCGAGTTATATCCCAATATAGAGGTCAAAGTTCACTGGGCCCTAATCAGCGGTAAGAGCGAAATTATTTGTTTCGAAACGCCTGTTAAAATAGTCTCTAAGAAGTGAGCTAATTGTTATGCAATGGTTTTTTAAGTTCTCGGTATGTATACGCAGTTCTACAATACGATTATATAAGTTTTGTACTCGTTTTTAGTTTATTATGAATAAAGAAATTAACTTTATTTTAATTGTGTTGTATTGAAGATTATTCGCACTTCCTATTCTATTTCTCCACGTAGTTCACTGATCACCCAAAGCGCACTACCTAACAATGCTTTCCTTAAACTTCGTCAAACAATAAGCATAAATATATAAAAGTATTAGAAAATTGAATGGTAATGGATTCTGACAAATGTCCCGACCTACCAACAATCTGTGCTGAAATAAACGAAATACCTAATCGTATTGTCTTTTATTAACATAACTTTTACACATTTAAAGAAAACACTTTTTACGGATTATAGTTCCTATGTATAAGTTTTATATTTATAAGTTTAAATACAATAATACATAACTATAATCCGTAAAAAAGTGTTTTCTATAAACGGAATAAGCTACTAGTAAATTATGCAACTCATTCGACACAGAAATCTATAAAAAATCTTTATATATCAGGATCATTTATGCTTTTTTGTATGAGGTCATTTAAGAATATATTCGCAATGCTTATTGGGTAGTATAATGAATAAATAGTTTAATTGACGTCATTGGAATTATAAACAATCTTTGTAATTGTGTTAAATTTTTTATTATTTGATTCACATGATTTACAACATTGTTACATATTATGTTATAACAATGTCTCAGTTAACTAGAGACAATGTTATAACATTATACTGTTCTGATATAGTTAGTTAGTTTCCGAGAGATAATATGGTGAACAAACAAAACAATAAGTCGCAATCAATTAAGTTTAGCCTTTTTTTTACCTGGCGCTATGACTGCGGGAACTTCAAAACAAATAACATCATGATTACCCTCTCGAAGAGCCCAATGGACGCGAAGGTTGACCTGCGGATAGTAGGATTCGATCGGGAAAGTATTGGTGTAGACGTACTCTTGGTCCGGTTGAAGAGGGCAGGGTGCAGGGGAACCGTCCTCAGCCTTTTTCACGTTGGGACAGGCATCAGAGCCGGTGACCCCGAGGAACGGCAAGGGCAACCCTGCGATGTCCGCATAAACATCGTTTGTAAGCGATTTCACGACAGTTTCTGAAAAATATTACG
Source organism: Pieris rapae (assembly GCF_905147795.1). NCBI lineage: Eukaryota > Metazoa > Arthropoda > Insecta > Lepidoptera > Pieridae > Pieris > Pieris rapae. The sequence continues at coordinate 12,617,190 of NC_059509.1, read as the reverse complement.
ATCATATCAATACAATCTTAAACATAACACAGTAATGTCCAATATAGTTAGGTTCTTTGTGGACAAGCCATAAGCTGAGTTTATAATCTGCCAGCCATGTATAAGTCAGCTATGAAACACGCCTCCATTCTTACGGTTTAGTTTATGAGCTTTTCATGGCCAGGTATTACTTAGGTAAACAATAAAGTTACATAGATACTTGAAAAAAAAAACATATTATTTATGAGTTTTTTTATAGAAACCAGGCGTTATCGAAGTAAAATACAGTAAGATATAGACATATATACATAGATATAACATTTATTTCTACCAAAATACATACAAACAGAAACATACACTGCAACAATAATCAAAGAAAAATAAAATATAATATATTATAATATAATAATAAATATATTTTTCTTTTAAACAAGGTGCGTTTAAAGTGTGTAATGCGTGTGTGCTGTGGTTGTAATTGGTCCTGGCTCAGCATTATGCTGAAAAGCAGAGTGTCAACCGTTGTGCCTTAGCAGTTATACAAGACCCGTCCATCAAAAGAGCACAATGCTTTCACAAAGTATGGACATTAAAGAAAAGTCGTATATTGTATAAAAAACCTTGAGACCAAAGATACAATTGCTAACTAAATTTGTAACATAATCTTCGAACCTCAAATTACTATCGAATTCAAAACACAGATTTCTTGCCAACGGGACCTGAGCTATTAGGGCAAACATTAACTAGAATTGGAAGAGTCTTAGGCTTGCAAAATTTCTGATTTCCGACCATAAGAAACTTTGTTGGATTTAAGAGGAGGGCGTTTCTATGGGACCAAACAGAAATTCGTTCCTAATCCTCATTAATTTTTCGGGTGCAGTCATTGAAACAAGCTCAATAGGAGATGTGTTACTCATCGTCATCAGCGTACAAAATATGATAGTGACAATGTTGTATACGTGAAGTTATGTTGCTCTGTTATATAGGATAAATAGGATAAGAGGGGTCTCAAAATAGATCCCTGAGAAACTCTTCTGTGGACAAGATCCAGAGATGATGAAACACGAATCCCATCACTTCTATTAACACAGTCTATTAACTAGACTGTGGTATTATGGTTATTTCCAGCATCGATATAAGAGTAAAAACCAAAAATGTTCAAACCCATAGAAACGCAGCATAGAAATAATAAGAGGAAGATAGATTTAAGTGCAATACAGAAGTCAAGAAGAGCGAGAATGAACTCCAAAAACTGAGTCTTAACTTGTCTCATCACCATTTACACCTTGCCCCGAAATTCTGGCAGGAGGGGCGAATCCAAGTCTTTTGTTTTCTTAAATATTTTTTAATTTATTGAAATCATCTTAATGCACAATGATAAGTGGCCCTGCAGGCTGTGAAGACCAATTTTTGAAAAGGGTCTTCATTTTTCACAGACTTCTGCATGCATGTACAGCACAGTTCAAACCTCTAAGTATCAATTCTAGTATGGCTAAATAGCAAGCACACACTAATTTCACGCTAACAACAAAATTACTTTTAAAAAAGCTTTATGTTATTAAAACATCTAATTTTTTTACGATATAAGGTAGGAACCACGTGGAGTACATACAAATGTGGTCATTACTAAGTATAAAAGATTAGGCGCCTGATAGTTGAAGTACGTTGTGCAGAACCCTTACAATTCTACTTAAATCTTGATCAAATTACTTACTTGGTTTAAATTTAAATGTTACTGTGGTAACGGTGCCCTTTGTAAGTTTGCATCGAGATTTACCACACGGTGTGATTTGAATTCTTTCTTGCAAATTATCGAACTCTTGACCTGTAATATTGTTAAAATATAAAATTAAAAACCATCAGCCGCTCACTTTGTCCTTTTCAGATGCATATGTCGCAGTCAACTAGCTTAATTAGCCTTTCAATTAATAGCCTAGCCGTTTAACTAACGGCCTAAAAGTTGTTCAGCTAGTTAATCAAACAGCTAGGCAAGTACTAACTAGACTTGGATCGATAACGTTTTATTACTTGCCTAGCCTGTTGACTGTTGTTTTAAATTTAATTCCACTCTCTGCCACTCTCAAACTCGAAACAAATCTCTTTAAAATTGTCAATATGGCGTCGGTAAACCACAACTTGGATGATGTTTTCCAAAGTTTCATGAAAAGGAACAAGTACAATGGAAGAGTGTAGTGATAATAATAATGTGAATTTGACTCAAGCATTTTAATTTTGAAATATTTTTTTTTAACCAAATAAGGACTCTATCGTTCGAATCGCCTAAGCATTAGCCAGCCAATTTATTAAATATTGTAACAAACGCTACGGCTGATTATCTTTCAGGCCGTTAGTTAAACGGCTAGGCTATTAATTGAACGGCTAATTAAGCTAGTTGGCTGCGACACATACATTTATCTTTGCTACTAAGTATAGTACAAGAACCCAGCCAACAGTGGAGTAGAGGGTAAAAGGCTGCTAATTCTACAAATCTAAACACTTAACTAAAAGTTAACTATAGTAGAACTTCAATCATTCAGACACGGAGGCCACATCACCACAACTAACGAAGTATCATTACAAATGTTTAGTATCAATAAAAATAACATTACAATTCGTACGATTTACGCTTAAAATATGATTATAGATACTTTGTACGTCTAGAGAAAAGGCGACAAAAATAGGTCGTCATTTTAAATCAATGTGATCACATCCAACTAAAGCATTAATATTAAATTTCTTGAATCAATATTTTTGTTAAATGTGAACGAATGAAAATAAGAAAAAATACTTTTAGCTGAGAACCAATGTTTATTCCTTAATTTATATTTAATTCAAAGTGATAATAACAAATATTCATTAATTGTTCTTGTAATTTCGATGCCGTAATGGCACATAGCTCGTTATTTTCAAACTGGAACCGATATTTTTTTAATTTTAATTGAAATCTTACCTTCACACTGTTCAGCCGGTGTTTCACTAGATATACATGCTGCCAATAATAGGACACAGAAAATAATAAGAGGTTTCATTTTAACAAGACGCAACCGATTCTGAATGCAGGTGCACAACGATTGAGCAATCTATAGGAACCCGCAGCATTAAAATTAGTTAGAAGACCTCGAATTTTACCTTTTTTAATATTTATTTTAATTACGGACGTCAACTGTTAAAAAATAAGATATATATCTTATATCTATATATATAGATATAAGATAACCAATTTGCTTAACAACGCAACGCACCCATGAAGTGAAAATAAATTAATATATAGATTTAGGAGAATTAGTTTTTAATTAGGAAATTTCATTAAAAAAATCTTTTAAATGAAACATACATTTGATCAAATAGTTTATTGGTAAAATAAAATACAATGAGTAAAACACAATAATTTCATTTTTTATGAGGCAGATTAAAATACTTCTGGTTATAATTAAACATACATTGACAACTAAAACTAGAGTAGGAATAATAAAGGCAAACTATATAACATATAATATAGCTGTAATAAATTAAAAACTTACACTAACAAATTACTAGGCCGAGGACGTTTTTACATTTGTAAAAAGATATTGATAGATAAGTGGGAAACTAATAAACATAAAAAAACTTAAATATCTTAATATAACAATGGTTTATGGTTTTAACAGATTTATATTATTTTTAATAATACTTCCAGAGCCAAGATATTAAAATTCATCATTAAAATAATAATTGTTAACGATGATATCCCAGAATACAAATGACTATTGCGCACAAAGGAATTTACTTTGCTTTGTTATAATTACCTACGTCAAATAATCGATAAATAGCAATAAAATATAGTTTCGCGTGTGCACGATACTTATAAATATTGATATTAAAATTAACTGTTTAATTTTACAATTAATTCTTGAAACATAAACAGTCAAAGCCAGATTACTAATACTTATAATGACTTCTGACTTTTGATAGTTGTACGGATGTGGCTACTAAAAAAAACCACTGCCAAGAGAAATATGTTTTTAAAAGAAAATAAAGTTTTTATAGTTTTTTTTCATCTATGAAATACTTGCAAAGTGTTATGATACCTTATAATAAAATCTCAGTTTGTTTGGCTTAGAAACACTGGTGTAAATAAACTGGTATTATTATAACAATAAATTACGTCAAAATTATTCAAATAAAAAAAGAAGAATCTAATCTTGGAATACCGAGAAGGGATAACCGATAACACATCTTACATTTAATCTTATTCAATCGTAAATTACTTATGAAATAACATTCATATGCGCAAGGGACACACAAATAATACAAAATTTTCGAGATTCAGACATTCAGTAAGGTTATATTGTATTTTATTAAAACATAGTTTTTGGTGGTATGGGGTAATATAGATTAAATATCTTGTTTACTACATCACAATCATATATGTATTAATCAGAAACATAATGAATACTTATCTGTTGGGTTTTACGTACATATTATTTAATATATGTCTGGGTAATTTTAACAAACCGTTTTTTTGGTTTCCACAATTCGACTCTGGCGCCGCGTCTAGATATTTTTCCATATTCCTCAATACCTCGCTGGGATCACCCCCAACCTCATATTCATCTATGGCTCTATATATGGCCTGCAAGATATATGTAATCAATACAAAAATGTAAAAAAAATATATTACAGTTAGGTAAAGTCAATAGAGCTAGTAGTTGCAATCGTCAATTCAGTGGCCAATCATCCACAATCATCATTATCCACTTGCTCTGTCCCCAATTATTGAATGGTGTCGGTGCTATTGTGTGTTTTATGCCTTCATGTATCCATCCCTTTCACACTTCATGTCCATTTAGCATTGCCAACTAAACATTTTTGTGTATAAAACATCACTAAAAATTTATTGTTTTATTGTGTTCATACCTCAAAGGCAGGCTGCTTATGATTATGGAATGCTCTCCGACTGCCATGTAATATGAAAACTCCCCTATTTGTGGCATCGGCACAGGCATCACCATACATACACTGATCGGTCCGGTAGTTATATCTACATGACAAAAGATAAACCGCCTTTTCGTGATAGTGAAAAATTATATTAATGATATCCTGAAAAAAAAACCATAATATTATATATAAACTTTTTTATTGATTAAATATAAAGTTAGTACTTTGGCATTGTCCAGAGATCATTAAGTATATATTGACTTTAATTTAAATACTCCTAAATTAATTTTTATATACATAAACATATTGCTTTGCAATTTTAAACAAAAGATAATAATAAATTATCATTAATTATTCATAACCTTCTTTTCATATCAGATTTTAATGAAACAAAGGATATTTGTTACTGTTGATCTTGACCTTAAATGCAATGAAATCTGTGAGGTTGTGGATAAGCATGAACGGACAGACAAAAAAACATTTGCTCACAATATGGATAATTTTATTAGTCAGCCAATACAGCATAGAACTTTAAAATTAAACATGTTCAAGGAGAGCAATGTACCTGATCACCCCAAGGAATGTAAAGCTTATATTTCAACATAATTGGTGTCACATAATCAACCCATGCAAATTCTCGCATCCTTGTCAAATTCATTAACATTACTCCAGAGTTAAGACCTTAAAAAAAACATCATGTATGCTATCTATTGCACAAATATTTGCATAACTGCTAAATTAAATAAATAATGACAAAACAATTTTTACACCTAATTTTAATCACGAAAGCTATTGACTATTATTAAAATGGAAATTTTACACATTTTTACAAAACTTTGTTATATATATATTTACATTATGTATATTACCATATTTTCCATAGAAAGGGTGTTTTGCAAACCGAGGATACCATGAGACATTAGGATTATCATCTTCAAGTGACATAGCAGATATCTGAGATGCATCAAACAGTGAAAACAAATCCCACACCTGTTCAGCGGGACCAAGAAATATAGTATCTGTGTCCACATACAGCATAGCATCTACATGTGGGATGAGTTTCTAAAACAAAATTAAAACAATTGAAGTTGTTATAGGCAAGCATTTAAAAAGAAAATTTAAAGTACATATAGATAAGAAACTGACAGGTATGAACAATCTCTGAGCTGCACATTTGCTAAATAAATTCATCCATTCCTCTTTGTGTTCCTCTGGAAACACTATCCTCTGAATCTCAAATTTTAAGTTATCACCAAGTATTTTCTTCCATTTATTTAAAGTTATGCTAAAGTTATTTCTTAACTTGTCATCAGCAAATATTATAAAGTATAAGGGTGAACTTGAGAAAAGTAGACTAGATTTTATTAAATTTAATGATTCATTGAACCTTGAATCGCAAACAACAAATGATATTACCACTCTATCAACATTTTTTGTAACATAATAGACATTATCCCTGGAACAAAAGATACTTGTAGATGATTGGAAACATAACTAAAATCTAAAATAATTTGTGCATCTAGTTTTAAAATACCTATAATTTGAGCGGATAGTTGCATTATTCTTATATGCAGTTAAAGAATATTTAAATATATTTGTTGCATAAAAAATCAAGATTATAGAACACAAACACAAGAACAAAAATAGTTTTGTATAATGTTTTCTCATATTGTAAAGTTAATATTAAGTTAACTACGAAGTTATGACAACTCCATAACAAGGATTATATTGTAAAGGATTGTTGTGTTCATTATAATGTATATTGCTTTTTACGATTTAATATTTAATAGTTCTTCATCTAAAACACATAACTAGTCATAATCAGAGCACATTAAAATTCAAAAATTTTGATCAGAATTCAGAAGTATAGGTTGTCATGTGTAAGTTGGCGTGTGGCAGAAAAAGGTACTAATTTTGACAGTTGTGTTGACAGTTCTAACAGCTTGGTAGCCTCACGTGTGTCGGTGCTAATAATTTGTGTTTTAAAGTGTAAAAATCATTACGAAACATGCCAAAAGTAGTGCGGAGTGCAGCTAGAGAAATTATTCTAGCTGTAAAACGTTTTTGTGAAGAGGAGAAACGTAACAATGGGCCGATTATTCCATTTCAACAAGTGAATGCTCGAACAGCGGCTTTGACAGGTAAAGTATTGCCAGTTAAAAGTGATATTTATATCCCCAAATTTAGGGAAAAATAATAATTGCTTTTGAAAGTAAATGTGATTGATGGATAACTTAAAATATTTTTTGTTTTATTTAAGGTGTTTCTGAAAGAACCGTGAACCGTATAGTTTCAGAGGGAAAAATCATGGAAAGTAATTTTACAGCGAGAACTGAAGTCCCTAATCAAGCAGCTCAAGGACCTTCCACATCCACAGCTTGTGATGACAATTCCAGTCCAAGGCAGAAACACTGTAATCACGTTATAAATGTTGAAAATAATTATCGTATGACAGACAACCGCCTTGAAACAGTAATGGAACCATTTTTAATTGATTTGAATAGCAGCGACTCAGATTCTTCTGACACAGATGACTCTGAAGAATTCATGGAAGGAATAATGCCTCTAACAGACCATAATTACTATAAAAAATAATTTTTTGTTATTAAGTTTTTTATTTACCTTTAATGTAATATCTAAGAATATCCATCAATCCAAACTAAACAAAAAAAGTGGCAACACAGAGGGTTGTAGGAGGCGCCGCCACTGGAACGCCAACTTATACTTGACAGTCTATATCTAATTTATAAAGTGACCTATAGTATAAACATAACCACAGTATATATTCATCACTCATGAATATACGTCATGTTTGGACATTACGTCATATTTAAGTTTTGCAAGTAGTGACTTGAGCTTACGGTGTCCCTCAGGGAAGCGTACTTGGTCCAACGTTGTTTCTAACATTCATTAACGAGTTATGAAACCTCTAGTTGCCAAATGGTATTATAATATCTTTTGCAGATGACACTGCCCTTGTCTTCTCTGGCAATATTTGGAATGAGGTCTATAATTCTGCTCAGTCTGGTTTTAGCCTTGTTAATGAATGGTTGAGAGGCAACGGCCTTACGCTTAATGTTGATAAAAATTAAGCGTATGGCCGTAAAAACGTATGCCTTTTCTATTAAAAACATTCCGTCACACATTCATGATAATTTCTCTATCACAGCCCATACTCGCTGTTCAATTCAACTCTGCCATTGTAAAAACATTTCCCTTGCCTATAGTATTAAGTATTTAGCTGTAGTTATCGATAGTAACTTGAGTTTTAATTCTCACGTGGATCTTCTCTCAGAAGAATTCGTAAACTCATTCACATCTTTAAAACTTTAAGACTTATAGCAAACTATAGAGTTATAGAAGTAATATATCTGGCTTTATGTCATTAAATTTTAAGCTATTGTAACTTTACTTTCATCTACTATCGGTACTTTCAAAACAAATCTGCCTACTAAAACTTGAAACAGCCCAACGAGCAGTTTTAAAAGTATGTCACTCGTTATCGTTTCTTTTTCCCACTAAAGAGCTTTATGCCTAGCCGATGTGGTAACAATTCGTCAATTACTTATCACTTATTACAGTTTTAATACTAGTTACGACCCCGAAATACACATACAGTTTGCTGTCGTATAACAAAATGGACAACATCTTTCTCGCAAAGATTCCTAGGCTTCCTAATACATGAAAAAATTAACCTTTACCCACTAACCAAACATGAATATAAAAAAACGGTTACTACTTGCTCAAGACGTTGAGTTATGATGAAACAGAAGATTTAATAACTGTTACTCTGTAACACCCACTCTCCCATACATACACACACATACAAACACACACCAAATTTATTTTTACGACTCAGTTTAATGTTTTCTTTTAGCACTTACTTATTTCCTTCAATTGTATCTTATGACAATGATCTGATTGTACGTGTTCCGGTCCAGTGGTGGATAGGCTGGCTATATGTCACTCAGGTCTGCTGTTACAGAGGCCAGTCTCTCACATACACTTCCAATATATCATCTTAGTTTGATCATCAGAGTAGGGGTCATATCCGTTGAAAGTGATCTTGTCTCGCTCATGGTCACGGACGTGACGATTCGCGACGTGACTTCTCCATGAAGTGTATTCAGGTATTCAATATATATATAATAATATACAATAGGTATAATATTCATATGGAAATGCTTGCTAAAATCCTCATTTACAGTTGTAACTAGTTGACCATAACCAAAAATCCATTTTACCCGCCTGTCCACGTTTGTGCAAGTGGTTTAATAGTCCTGTTAACTGTTTCCTTTGGACTTACAATAATATTGTGATGAAAAATGACTCGGTGGACATTTTCAGCAACATCATGGAGACCTTTTACCGAGTTACTTTTTTCTTAAATTTCATGTTTTTCGAAAGGAACTTCTTTAGGCACATGAGGGTAATTTTTTTACGAATGAAACGTCACGAATATTTACAGCGAATATTTAAAGAAAAGGGAGGCCGATTGAGTGACAATATTAAAAGGAGGTTTCAGGTTGAAAAAAAATACACGCTATTGGTCGATGTATTCGTTTTGTTCTTACATATTAGATCTTTAGACGGCAAATCTTTATATTTTTCTGAGCACGTAAACAGTGTAAACAGTGTGAATATAGAGTTACAAATAGTTACATGGAGTGATCATATATTGGTACATGATCAAGTGCTGGGACATTTACCTGACGATTAATTTACAAAGAAGTTTCACTTTTGACATGTGTACTTTGTGCGCACGCCCTTTTTTTAAATAATTTAAGTGTTGTTTTAAACTCTTCTTAAATGGAGTAGGTCTTGGTTGGTTTTTTAGGTAGTACATTTATTTAGGAGGTAATTTTGTTTAAAAAAATATTGGTTTCAATTATATAAATATATATATTAGCCTCGAACCAGTTGGTTAGCAAACTAAACCCGATTTAAACTCCAGGCGTCCCTATTACTGTAATTATAAAATAAATATAATACTCCAATATTAGCTTAAAAGCTTATAAAGTTATGAATCGATTTTTTAAGGCCCGCACGGTTTGGCGTAAAGAGAAACTTAATAGTAAGATGACAAATGATAAATTTAATTTAATCTTAAATGACACATTGATTATCTACGCATTCTGCAACATTAAATCTGTGAGCCTGAAAAAATATTTCAAAACAAACCCTGTTTAGGAAAAAAACGCGGGAAGCTTCGAATTTGGCGGGCGCGATTTTTGTTTGAATTTTCTGTAAAATAATATTTTTTAAAAATTTAGTGATCAGAATAGTTAAATATTGTATATATTTATAATTTGTATTATTATTTATATTTTTCTTCTTCTTTCTTCGAGTTTTGGTAAGCTTTTCTGAGTTTTATGAACGAGCCTCCGGACCCGGGGGGCACGGCGCCCCCCGCGGTTGCATTTATCACCATTTCCAATGAATCCGGTATGGATTCAGACTGTTCTTTGGCCTCTAAAAGGAAGCTGAAGCGCAGTCACAGGCAAAATTTACATAAAATGTGCAAACATTGCAATAAAAAGAAACGCAAAAGTACTACAGAACACTCTAAACCCTCAGACAGTCATTCTTGTCAATGCACAGATGAATTTGCTGAGACCACTGTGACACCACCAACCAACAATTTGCCTCCACCTAGTCCTTCCACAAATAAGACAACAATGCCTCTTTCCACCGGTATATCTTCTAAACCCACCACACAAATTGGTAGGGCTAGTTACGATGCCAATGACCACGGCCCGTTTGTGGTACATGTGCAGAAAGTACAGTCTGCTGATGATGATAGCACAGTTTTACACCCAGTTGTATTCGGGAGATTTTTAAAAAAATTTCTGTTTAAAAATATTGTAGATGGTAGTTTAAAACGTATTGGCAGAAATAAAATGACATTAACTTTTAGTAAATATACAGACGCAAACAGCTTTATAAATGCAAACTGCTTACCAACTAACAACATGAAAGCTTTTATCCCTACTTTCAATATTACAAGGATGGGTTTGGTTAGGGGAGTACCAACGGAATGGTCTCCTGAAGATATTATGGAAAACACTAACATACCCATTGGGTGTGGGGAAATTATAAAAATCAGGCGACTTAATTATAAAATCATGGTCAATAACTCACCTACGTGGAAACCTTCACAAACAGTTGTTTTTACATTTGATGGACAAGTTTTGCCTAAACGGATATTTATGTGTTATAATTCTATGCCGGTTAAATTGTATGTGTATCCCACAATTCAGTGCTTTAATTGTTGCCGCTTTGGGCACACCAAGGTCCAATGCAGGTCAAAGCCCAGGTGTTACAAGTGTGGTCAAGGCCACACTGGAGATACTTGTAATGTAGAGGAAGACCATGGTTCTTGCTGCTTATGCTCTGGGCTGCACTTTGCTTCAAGCAAAAAATGCCCAGAATATGTGAGACAAACAGATATAAAAGTAACAATGGCAGAGAATAGCTTATCTTATATTGAAGCGTCAAAATTACATCCCCCAATTTCGAAATCATTTGCTGATGTTGTATCCTCTCTCCCAAGTAAATCTCTTCCTGGTGGAAATACAGTATTGCCTGGTTCACCACCTCCACGTACAATATCTTATAAAAAAACAGTCTTCACTAAACCCAGAACACCTCCTCAACACAGTAAAGATTTCGATCATGTAGCACATGAGTCTCTTGTAAGAGACTACAATATGCCAGAGCCTTCTAATGGATGTGCATTACCATCATCGCCTAATGCAAATTCACAACAGACAATAATAGAGTTAATTACTTCATTAATTAAATTACTTTCTCAACCTAATTTATCTATACCGTCCCACGCTGCTAATTTAATTAATTCCTACACTGATAATAATAATGGCCAACATGGACAGGTTAGTTCAATGGAACTGCCGCAGTATTATAAACAAAAAGCATGAAATTATACACATTATAAATAATTTTAATCCTTTTATTTTTTCTTTATCTGAAACCTGGCTAAAGCCAGATCAGGTATTCAAAATCCCTGGTTATTCTTGCTTAAGAGAAGACAGGGCTGATGGGTATGGTGGTGTATGCCTGCTCATCAGAAACTCAAGCATCTTTTCTTCCTTCCCTCTTCCTTCACATAGTAACAGCTTTTCTATCATTTCAGCTATTGTTGATGGTATCTGTTTTGTCTCTATATATGTCCCTCACCCCTCCTTGCAAATATTCAATGAAATTAAAAACTTAATTTCAGTTCTCCCTCAGCCTTTCATGATTCTGGGTGATTTCAACTCTCATCATACATCGTGGGGTAGTTCAGTATCTAATAGGTACGGGTATGAATTATTGGATATCTTAGACATGTATAACCTGTGCATTTTAAATACGGGTTCTCCTACTCGCCTTACAAAGCCTGGTGAAGTAATTAGTGCCATTGACCTGTCCATCTGTACTCCCAATTTAGCATCTTCTCTCTCTTGGTCTACTTTGTGTTCATCTTACAATAGTGATCATTATCCCATAATCATTTCATTTCCCTGTAAAAAAAATAGTAATATGTTTATTAAAAAGTCTCGCCTTAAACACAAAATCATAGACTCGAAATGGAGTCAATACAGTTTATTAGTAGAAGAGAAACTGAATAAATGCTCAGAAGATAATGTCACAAATAGTAATTATTTACAAGATGTTTTGTTAGAATCGGCTGATAGTGTTTTTCCTAGGAAAAAGCCGAGTAGTAATAAGTTGTCATCTCCACCATGGTGGGATGAAGAATGTACCACAGCTATTAAAAAACGCAAGGCAGCTGAGCTTAATTATCGCAATGATATGTCTATGGAAAAATACGAGGTCTTAATGAATGTAATGAAAGAGGTTAAAAAACTATTTAAAAAAAAGAAATCTGAGGGTTGGAGGAAATATTGTAGCTCTTTATCACCTGGAATAAATTCTTCTGTCATTTGGCGAAATATCAAAAGATTTAGGTCAGCTATCAATCCTTCTAACCCGTCGTTGCTTCCTATAGAATTAGCTGATCAATTCCTTGATCGCTTGGCTCCTCCTTCTGCTCCAGATCTCATCCACTCTTCTACACAAAATAACTCTGATGTTGTCCCTTCCTCATTAAATCTACCTTTTACGCTATTAGAATTAAAAGGTGTATTAAATTACGTTAAAGACAGTGCTCCTGGGGAAGATGGAATCCCATATTCCTTTTTGTCTCACCTTGGCGAAAATGGATTAAATTACTTTTTAAATTTAATAAATAAAGTTCTTTTGACAAATGACATACCGTCATCTTGGCGAAGTCAAATAGTGCTGCCATTTTTAAAACCGTCTAAGATTCGATCTGATATTAAATCATACCGTCCTATAGTCTTGTCATCGGTGATAACAAAAGTTGTTGAACATTTAATTAAAAATCGGCTTGAATGGTATATAGAAAATAATAAATATCTGTCACCAACTCAGTTTGGATTTCGAAAAGGTAAAAGTGTGTGTGACAATTTAGGCATATTAGTCACGGACATTCGTAATGCTTTCTCAAATAAAAAGTCAGTAGTCGCAGCTTTCTTGGATATTAATTCGGCTTATGATAATGTTTTGTTACATATTCTAAAAAGTAAATTAGATAAATTAAAGGTTCCTTATTTTTTAAATAATTTCATTGTAAATCTTCTATCAGAGAGGAAAATTATTTTAGATGTTGGCGGCCCTAACATGCCTAGTAGGCTGGTATGGAAGGGCTTGCCACAAGGGTCTGTGCTGAGTCCTTTATTGTACAATATTTATACACATGACCTAGAAAACTCTATCGGAGATTCAGTTAGTATATTACAATATGCCGATGACTTGGTTATTTATGCCTCTGATAAGTCTGTAAGTAATGCTGAACAACGTATCTCGTCCTCTTTATCTTTCCTAAAATCTTGGATGGATGCAAATGGCCTAGATCTGCCTCCCTCAAAAAGTACCGTCGTACTTTTCACTAAATCCAGAAATCCTCCCTCACCAACTATAAGATATGATTGCGATAATATATTACCCGTCAATAATCAAGTAAAGTTCTTAGGAGTTATACTTGATTCTAAACTAACAGGTCAACCACACTGCGAATTTGTGGTTGGTAAATGTGAGCGACACTTGAATATGCTGAGATGTCTCAGTGGAGTTTGGTGGGGTGCTCACCCGGCAACATTGAGGTTGGTATATAATGCTGTCATTAGAAGCGTTCTTGATTTTGGGACCTTTTTCTTAGATCCAGGTAATGTAGCAGGCTTTAGAAAACTAGATCTCATACAGTCTAGGGCTTTGAGGATTGTTTCTGGTGCTATGAAATCGAGCCCAGTTAATGCTCTGCAAATAGAATGTTGTGACCCTCCATTAAACTTAAGGCGTCAATATCTGTCAGATAGATTCATTTTTAGAACTGTCCAGTTCCATAACCATCCCCTCATTTCCAAACTGGAATCTCTTTCTCAAAAATTACCCTCTTCACATAAACCTTTACCTTGTCTATTAAAAAGCTTTCTGAAATTTAAACAATTACAAGCCCCAACTCATTCCTTTTATATACTTCCCCTATTTAGCTCTTCTTATGATTCTCTACTTCTTTCTCCTGAGATATGCTTTTCTATTGGCATTGAAAAATCTGATTTTAATGCCAATGCAAACTTTAATTCCAATGTCAATATGAAATGGCCTAACTGGCATCAAATGTATACAGATGCTTCTAAACACTCCAATGGGTGTGTTGGTGTTGGAGTGTACCACAAACAGTACAACATAGTTCAGAAAATTAAATTACCTCCAGAATCATCGGTCTTTACCGGTGAATGTTTTGGACTACTAAAAGCTCTTGAATATGTGCTGTGTTTCAAACTCAAAAAAACCGTTGTATTTACCGATTCCTTAAGTGCATTACAGAGCTTAGCAAAATTTTCACTTAAACTAAACCCATTCTTTCATGTTATATTTGAATGTAGGAGAAAGCTGTTGCAATGCCAATTACACAACTATTTAGTATCATTTTGTTGGATACCTAGTCACTGTGGTATCTCTGGAAATGTGAAAGCTGACAGTTTGGCTAACAGTGCTACTGTGACCGGTGACGTATACCCGTACAAGAATTTTGGCCATGATCTTGCTGCTTTGCCCGGCATATATCTCCACAGTTCGTGGAATATGTGTTGGGAAAAGAACGGCCGGATTAAGGGTCGTTTCTTGTATGCTATACAGTCTTCCGTTCCCAGGAAGCCGTGGTTTGCCAAATTGTCGCTTGGTAAAACTGCCATTTCTACTATAATCCGTATGCGTCTGGGACATAACAGCCTTCCAGTTCATTTGCACAAACTCGGTATCGTAACTAGTACCGCCTGTGAGTGTGGCGAGAGCTATTCTGACTTGAATCATGTTTTCTTTTCTTGTCCTAAGTATGACCATTCTTCCTTATATGCTTCTTTAGTTTCTCTGTCCGTTCCCCTTCCTACCAATATTTATTTACTTCTTCGAGATTTAAATCCCCTTGTATATAGTATTATAAGTATGTTTATTGTAAATAATAACATTAAACTATAATTTTGATTTTTTTCCATTATTAATTATTCTGATTATTTGTAAATTTATGCGCTTTCAATTATTTATGTTATGTCGCGATTGGTTTCCTTAGTTTTTTCATTATGCATAAACTGTAAATAATTAAAACAACGAATTATAAAAATCCCATACTTGACGCTGGCTAATGCACAAACAGTGTTAGAGCCAAAGGAAAAAAAAAAAAAAAAAAAAAAACCCTGTTTAGTGTTTTCTGTGAAGTTTTAAATTCTAATGGGTTATTTGTGAACAATACAGCTACGCATTGTAAAATAAAATTGGTTTTGTACGTTTACATACTTCAAGAGATGACTGAAAACAAAACATATGACGTATCTGAACAGATACTTAATGCTGTTAGAAAAAATTCTAAAGGAATATCAGCTACAGAAATGGCAGCTGAAGTTCCAGAATTACCTTCAGCAGAACTTGTTGGGGCAATAAATAAATTGTTACAACAGGGTTATTTAGATATCTATAAGCAGGATGGTGTACTCATTTATAAGTAGGTGCATTTTTGCAATTGCTGTAGCAAGATATATAGTATTTTATTAGTAAACTTAATTGTGATTTAGGATAAAAAACCAGTCTTCAAAGCAAGTAGTAAAGGGAGCAGATAATGAAGAAAAGGTGGTATATAATTTGATAGAAGAAGCAGCTAATAAAGGAATTTGGATTAGAGAAATAAGAAATCAATCCAACCTTACCAATCCACAGCTTACAAAAATCTTAAAGAATTTAGAAAGCAAAAAACTAATAAAAGCTGTTAAATGTGTTAATGTAAGTATGAAATTGTAATATGGTGAATTTACTTTTACATGAAAATGTACTTAATCATAGGGTGTTTTAGGCTTCAAAAAAGAAAGTGTATATGCTTTACAACTTGGAACCAGACAGATCAATTTCAGGAGGTGCTTGGTATCAAGACCAAGACTTTGAATCTGAATTTGTTGATGTCCTTAATAGGCAATGTTTAAGATTCCTTCATCAGAGAGCTGATAAAATAAAAAATAATCCTAGAGGACCTATTGTGGGTCGGACTCAATCGTATGCAACAGCTATTGAAGTACAGAAATATATCACAGATTTAGGAATAAGTAAAGTAAGTAATTTTTTTTTACATAAAAAATATCAGATATATATAAAGAAAATCTAGTGTGTTATTATTATAACACCTTTTTCAGGTAAAACTTGAAGTTGAAGATGTTGTTACAATCTTAAATACTTTGATTTATGATGGAAAAGCTGAAAGCACTGTGTATCCTGATGGCAGTAGAGTGTATAGAGCTATTGAATCACTAATACCACCACCAGGTCTAGTGCAAGTACCATGTGGCATCTGCCCTTTAATTCACAAATGTTCTTCCATAGGACTTATTACCCCACAAGACTGTAAATATATGACCGAATGGCTTGAGCAATAAAATACAAAATCAAAAAAAATCTGACATAAACAGAAAATGGTTTTAATCTTTATTTTCTTTTTAGATTCACTAAATCCTTACAATTATAGAATATTCACCTTTGTGTTGTAAAAATCTAATTTGTTTGTTGTATATACTGTAATTTAACAATTTCAAATCTATTAATGTAAATACATGAAGTAAAGCTTAAAATCTAGTGTGTTTCTAAAAGTATACTGCTTTTTAAATAAATTAAAAGAAGCTTAATACCAAGACTAATTAAGGTATGAATAAGCTTTTAAGTTTTTTACATTCT